>NW_006787038.1:199658-209416 GCF_000442215.2 Lipotes vexillifer
CCGGGGCACGACCCCGCGTCCCCTGCATCGGCAGGCGGACTCTCAACCACTGCACCACCAGGGAAGCCCTGTTAAAATATTTTTAAAAGATAATTGTTTATAATAAAAACAATAACAATGTATCATGGAGTTTATAACATAGTTTATAAAGTAAAATGTAGGAAAATAATAGCACAAAGGATGGGAGAGAAGACGGAAGCATGCAGTGGTAAATTCTATATAAATGGTATTACATCTTTTGAAGTTAGAGTATGATAAGTTAGCAATATATATTGTGAACCCCAGATCAACTAAAAAACAAAATAAAGATGTATAGCAGATAAGCCAATGTTAGCAAGAAATTTGAATAATAAAATGTACTCAATCCAAAATAAGATAAGATGGGAAAAGGAGTAAAGGACATACAGAACAAGTAGAAAACAAATAGCAAGATGTCATATGTAAACCCAGCCATGATGAAAATCATATTAAATGTAAATGGTTTAAACACTGCAGTGAAAAGGCAAAGATTGTCCAACTGGATAAAAAAAGCAAGGTCCAACTATATGCCATCTACAAGAAACACACTTTAAGGGTAAAGACATAGAGTAAAAGGATTGAAAAAGTTATACTATGAAAACATTAATCAAAACAAATCTGCAATGGCCACATTAATATCAGACAAAGAAAATTTTAGAATAAGAAATATTATCAGGTTTGGAAAGAAACATTTCATCAAGAGGACATATGCATTCACCTAATAACAGAACTTCAAAATACATAAAGCAAAAATTGAAAGAACTGGAAGGAGGAATAGACAAATCCACAAATAGAGCTGGAGATTTCTATACTCCTGACAGTAATTAATACAAGTAGGAAGGAAATCAGTAAGAATAGGGAAGACTTGAACAACATTGTCAACCAACTTGGCATTCCCAACGACAGAAAAATATACCTCCTTTTCAAGTGCACACAGGCTATTCATCAAGATAGATCATGTTAGGCAGTAAAATAAAAAGTATTGAAATCATATAAAGTGTTTTCTCTAACCACAATGGAATTAGCTAGAAATCTGTATCTGAAATATAACTGGAAAATCCCTAAATATTTGGAAATTAAACAATACACTTCTAAACAACACTTTGGTCAAAGAAGCCACAGGGAAATTAGAAAGTATTCTGGGCTGAATGAAAATGAAAACACAACAAATAAAGACAATGCTTAGAGAGAAATGTGTAGGATATAATGCTTGTCTCAGAAAAGAATAAAGGTCTCAGAGCAATTATTTAGGCCATCATCTTATGGAACTAGAGAACAAGAGCAAGTTAAATCCAAAATAAACAGAGAGAAGAAAATAATTAAGATCAGAGCAGAAACGATGACATAGAAAACAATAGAGAAAATAATCCAAAAGATGGATCTTTGACAAGATTTTTAAAAATTGATAAATTTATATCTAGACTTACCCCAAAAAGAGAGAAAAGACACAAATACCGTTACAGAAATGGAAACGAAAATCACTACAAATCCTAATATAATAAAAGAATAATAAAGAAATATTATTAATAACTTTATGTTATTATAAATTCAACTACTTACAAGAAATGGCCAGTTCCTTAAAGGACACTGCCAAACATGACTCTGCCAAACTGCCAAACATGACTCAAGGAAAAACATAACTGGAATAACCTTTTATCCATTAAGATGAATTTTAGTTTAAAACCTTCTCACAAGGACAATTCCAAGACCAGATGGCTTTGCTGCTGAATTCTACCAAACACTTAAGGAAGAAACAATACCAATTCTACACAAATTCTTCCAGAGGATAGAAGAGGGAACACTTCCCAACTCATTTTTTTAAATTTAGGCATAATTGGCATATAACATTATATTAGTTTCAGGTGTACAACGTAATGATTGGATATGTGTATACATTATAAAATAATCACCACAATAAGTCTAGTTAATATCTATCGCCATATATAGCTACAAATTTTTCTTTCTTTTTATTTATTTATTTATTTTTGGCTACACCATGCAGCTTGTGGGATCTTAGTTCCCCAGTCAACTAGGGATCGAACCTGGCACCTCGGCAGTGAAAGCGCAGAGTCCTAACTGCTGGACCTACAGGGAATTCCCCCATTTTTTTTTTTTTTTTCCGGTACGCGGGCCTCTCGCTGTTGTGGACTCACCCGTTGCGGAGCACAGGCTCTGGACGCGCAGGCTCAGCGGCCATGGCTCACGGGCCCAGCCGCTCCGCGGCATGTGGGATCTTCCTGGACTGGGGCATGAACCCGTGTCCCCTGCATCGGCAGGCAGACTCTCAACCACTGCGCCACCAGGGAAGCCCCCCAAATTTGTTTTCTTATAGTGAAAAAGTTTAACATTTACTTTAAGCTTTCAAATATGCAATACAGTATTATCTACTATAGTCACAATGTTGTATTCAATACATTACATCCCCATGATTTATTTATTTTATAACTAGAAGTTTGTACTTTGGACCCCCTTCACCCATTTTGCCCACCCCCCAGTCTCCACCTCTGGCAGCCACCAATCCATTCTCTGTATCTTGGAGCTTGGTTCTGTTTTCTTTTGTTTTTTAGATTCCACACAAAAGTGAGAGCATACAGTGTTCATCTTTCTCTGTCTGATTTATTTCACCAACATAGTGCCTTCAAGGTCCATCCATGTTGTCACAAGTGGCAAAATTTCATTATTTTTATGGCTGAATAATATACCATTATTTATGTATCTCACATATTTTTTATCCATTCATCCATCGATGAACAATTTAGGTTGTTTCCATATCTTTAGGTTGTTTCCATGCTGCAGTGAACATGGTGGGGCATATATCTTTTTGAATTAGTGTTTTCATTTTCTCCCAATAAATACTCAGAAGTGGAATTTCTGGATCCTATGGTAGTTCTACTTTTAATTTTTTTGGAAACTTCATACTGTTTTCCATAGTGGTTGCACCTATTTACAGTGCCACCAACAGTGCACAAGGGCTCCCTTTTCTCCACATCCTCACTAACATTTGTTATCCCTTGTCTTTTTGATAATAGCCATTCTAACAGGTGTGAGGTGATGGTGAGGTGGTTTTGATTTGCATTTCCCTGATGATTAGTGATGAGCATGTTTTCATGAACCTGTTGGCCATCTGTAGGGTCTTCTTTGGAAAAATGTCTATTCAGATAGTCTGTGCATTTTTTAATTGTATCTGTTTTTGTTGTTGTTATTGAGTTGTATGAATTATTTATGTATTTTGGATATTAATCCCTTATCAGATATATGATTTGCAAATATTTTCTCCTGTTCAGTAGGTTACCTTTTAATTGCATGGATGGTTTCTTTTGCTATGCAGAAACCTTTTAGCTTCATGAAGTCCTACTTGTTTATTTTTGCTTTTATTGCCTTTGTTTTTGGTGTCAGATCCAAAACATCATTGCTAAGACTGATGTCAAGTAGTTTACCAGCTATGTTTTCTTCCAGGAGTTTTATGGTCTCAGGAGAAAATAATTCCACTTACAATAGCATCAAAAAGAATAAACTACCTTGGAATAAAGTTATCCATGGAGATGCAACACTTATACACTGAAAACAACAAAATGTTATTGAAAGAAATTAAAGAAGACATGGGACTTCGCTGGTGGCGCAGTGGTTAAGAATCTGCCTGCCAATGCAGGGGACATGGGTTCGATCCCTGGTCCAGGAAGATCCCACATGCCATGGATCAACTAAGTCCATGTGCCACAACCACTGAGCCTGCACTCTAGAGTCCACATGCCACAACTACTGAGCCCATGCACTGCATCTACTGAAGCCTGCGCACTCTAGAGCCTGTGCTCCAGAACAAGAGAAGCCACCACAGTGAGAAGCCCGTGCACTGGAATGAAGAATAGCCCCTGCTCACCGCAAATAGAGAAAGCCCGCGTGCAGCAATGAAGACTCAACACAGTCTTGTGTTGTCTTGTCTACAGTCTTGTCTACAATGAAGTACCTCCTCACACCAGTCAGAATGGCCATCATTAAAAAGTCTACAAATAATAAATGTTGGAGAGGGTGTGGAGAAAAGGGAACCCTCTTGCACTGTTGGTGGGAATGTAAATTGATATAGCCACTATGGAGAACAGTATGGAGGTTCTTTAAAAAACTAAAAATAGAGTTGCCATATGATCCAGCAATCCCACTCCTGGGCATATACCCAGACAAAACTATAATTTGAAAAGATACATGCACCCCTATGTTCATATGTTCATAGCAGCACTATTTACAATAGCTAAGACATGGAAACAACCTAAATGTCCATTGACAGGTGAATGGATAGACTATGTGATATATATATATATATTATATATATATATATATTTTTTATATATATAAACATGGAAATATTACTCAGCCATAAAAAGGAATGAAATAATGCCATTTGCAGCAACATGGCTGGACCCAGAGACTATCATACTAAGCGAAGTAAATCAGAAAGAGAGTACTTCCTTGGTGGCACAGTGGTTAAGAATCTGCCTGCCAATGCAGGGGACATGGGTTTGAGCCCTGTTCCGGGAAGATCCCACATGCCACAGAGCAACTAAGCCCCTGTGCCACAGCTACTGAGCCTGTGCTCTAGAGCCCATGAGCCACAACTACTGAGCCCACGTGCCACAACTACTGAAGCTCACTCACCTAGAGCCCGTGCTCTGCAACAAGAGAAGCCACCACAATGAGAATCCCCTGGCAACAAACATCCAACACAGCCAAAAATAAATTTTTTTAAAAATCAGAAAGAGAAAGACAAATACCATATGACATCGCTTATAAGTGGAATCTAAAATACGACGCTAATGACCTTATCTATGAAACAGAAACAGACAGACACAGAGAACAGACTGTGGTTGCTAAGGGGGGTGGGGGTGGGGGAGGGAAGGATTGGGAGTTTGGGATTAGCAGGTGCAAACTATTATACATAGAATGAATAAACAACAAGGTCCTATTGCATAGCACAGGGGACTATATGCAATATCCTGTGACAAACCATAATGGAAAAGAATATGAAAAAATATATATATATGTATAACTGAATCACTTTGCTGTACAGCAGAAATTAACAAACCATTGTAAATCAACTATACTTCAATAAAATTTTTTAAAAAAAGAACTTCTGAAATCCAGTTATACTTTCTCCTAAATTAAAAAGCACGTGGGCTCAAAGTAGCCACGTATGCCCATGAGGGGAGCTAGCCTTAGAACAAGGCCCCCATTGTAGACGGTAGAGCAGAGAGGTAGGAAAAAATAAAGACAGGAAGAACCTCATTCTTGATAAAATTACTGAGGTTCTGGATCACTTAGCCCTGAAGGGCAGCCTAGCTAGTCTTTCTGCTGAATGGGCCAGTACATTTCCTTACTGGCTAAGCCAGGTCGAGTAAGTTGTTTGTTTCTTGTTTTTGAAAACTTTCTAGTCCAGACATTATGACACAACCGTATTATGGAATACAATGCAGCAGTTTTAAAGGCAGATTTCTGGACTTCCCTGGTGGTGCAGTGGTTGAGAATCTGCCTGCCAATGCTGGGGACGTGGGTCCAAGTCCTGGTCCGGAAAGATCCCATATGCTGCAGAGCAACCAAACCCGTGTGCCACAGCTACTGAGCCTGTGTGCTGCAACTACTGAAGCCCGCGTACCTAGAGCCCGTGCTCCACAACAAGAAAAGCCACCACAATGAGAAGCCCGCGCACCGCAACAAAGAGTAGCCCCCGTTCGCCACAATTAGAGAAAGCCCGTGTGCAGCAACAAAGACCCAACATAGCCAAAAATAAGTAAGTAAATAAATAAATTTATAAAAAAAGAAAAAAAAACATTAAACAAAACAAAACATTGAAGCTACCTATATGTTCTTTTCCAATCTCCATCTTTGCTCTCTCCAAAAGGGATACAGTAATTCCAAGAGGTAACCACTACCCTGAATTTTTCATTAATTTTTTTAAAGTATAGTTTTACCACATATGTTTTTTTAAACAATAGATTCTTATACCATTTTTAAAATTTTTATTTTATTTATTTATTTTTGGCTGCGTTGGGTCTTCATTGCTGCATGCAGGCTTTCTCTAGTCGCGGTGAGCAGGGGCTTCTCTTGCTGCGGAGCATGGACTCTAGGCGTGCAGGCTTCAGTAGTTGTGGCACGTGGGCTCAGTAGTTGTGGCTTGCAGGCTCTAGAGCGCAGGCTCAGTAGTTGTGGTGCACGGGCTTAGTTGCTCTGAGGCATGTGGGATCTTCCCGGACCAGGGCTCAAACCCATGTCCCCTGCATTGGCAGGTGGATTCTTAACCACTGCACCACCAGGGAAGCCCTTTTTATACCTTTTTTTTAATGTTGCTACTAGAAAATTGCAAATTTCATGCATAGCTCACAAATCTATTGGATGGAGCTTGGAGTATTCACTCTCTGATTCTCTCATGGGGCGGAGACTGCCCCTTGTTTCAGTTACTGTTCCCCGTGTTAGCTCCCCAGCTAGATTATGAGTGTTTTTTTTTTTTTTTTTTTTTTTAATTTTTGGCCATGTCATGTGGCATGTGGGATCTTAGTTCCCTGACCAGGGATCGAACTCGTGCCCCCTGCAGTGGAAGCACAGATTCTTAACCACTGGACCACCAGGGAAGTCCCATGTTCTTACTTATACCATTTTTAAATCTTTATAGTAATGGTATCATACAATATACAGACTTATGACTTTTTTTACTCAACACATCATGTGTGTAACTGTAGTTTATTCATTCTATTTTTATACAATGCTCATTATGTGAATTTTTGAAAAAATTCCAATTTTGAAAAAATTTCCTCTTCTCTATCCAGGGCACAAAGGTGCCTATTCTTCTGACCTGTTTTTGACGTAATTCACCTACTTTCTCACCTACCACTGCATTTCTCTTTTATTTATTTATTTTGGCATGCGGGATCTTAATTCCCCAACCAGGGTTTGAACCCGCCCCTCCTGCAATGGAAGCGTGGAGTCTTAACCAATGGTCTGCCAGGGAAATCCCTGCATTTCTCCTTTGCTATCAATTCATTGACTCCACTATATTTTCAGTTTAAATTGAGAGGATCTGCTTGGTCCAGCTAAAGAATGTTTTCCTCATAGGTCACCTGATATTTTGCTGACCAGTTGGCTCAGATATGGCAGTAGGAATAAGGCCAGAATGTACATAATGCAGTTAGCAATATCCAAATTAATTATCTACAGCCACATTCCTCAGCAAGGGCCTATGAGAAAAACTACTCAGGAGGGGGTTGAGGATCATTACAAATGAATGGCTTGGCCTATGCTCTACAAGTGATATATAAATGTATTATTTAGGACTCTTTCCATTAAAGGGATAGAACACTCAATTCAAACTGATTTAGGAAAAGGAATTTATTGGCTTACATACCAAGAAGGCTAGAAGCATAACTGGCTTAAAGAATGGCTGAATCCATGGTTTCAAACGATATTATCAAAAATCTCTCATCTTCTCTTAGCTCTGCTTTCTTCTGTGCTGGTTTCATTTTACCCCCACTAGTTCTAAGTTTAAATCCTCCCAGATGTAAGCTAAGTGAAAAAAGGGAGTCCTCCCCCTCTCCCCTTTAAGCATTATTCCTGATAGGATGAGGCACATAGTGTAGTGGTTGAAAGCATGGACTCAGGAACTAGGTTGGTTCCTCAATTACCTACTATTCCTATAATCTCGGGCAAGTTATTTAACCTCTTCAAGACTTAATTTTTTTTCAGTGTATTACAATAGCTCCTACTTCCCTGGGTGGCTGTGAGGTTTAAAGTTGCTGATGTTTGCATGATACTTAAAATAGTGCCCGATACAATGCAAGGGCTAAATTACCACCTCTGATTGGGTCATAAGTCCACCCCTATGTCCTAAGGGTTCTGGCTAAGGCTGGGACTTTCTATCCAAACTACAAAGATCTGGAGTAGTGGAAGGATGGTTTATTTTAAGAAATTTGGAGTGCCTTTACCAAAGGCTGGGGAATGGATGCTGGGTCAATGTAAACAGCAAATATCAACTACAGGAAAGCAAACTGTTGCTTGAGACAACTTCCCTCTCCTAAGGTTTTATTTTATGATACAGAGTAACCTGAAAGGATTTCTCTGTTTATGCTTGTGGTTGTAAAAAAACGCAAAAAACAAAAAAGGCACAAACACTTTTTACTTGCAAAATGTAACTAGCATTTGACTAGCGCTTTACTGAACAAAGTATTTTCACATGCATTAGCCAATTTAACTCCTGCAACAGCTCTGGGGAGTAGGTATTATTAACCTTTCTTAACGGTGACAAACCTAGCAAGCCAAAATACAGATGGATGTAAATTTTACAAATGGTGGTACTGTTAGCGTTTCACATTAGTCTCCCACTGCATTTTATGCTCTGTTGGTACCCATGTATAATCATTTCCTTCATTCAACATATATTTTTTGAGCCCTTGCTATGTATCAGGCATTCTTCTAGGCACTGGAGATACACAGCGGTGAACAAAACACAATACTCGCACTCCTTAAGTTTACATTCTAGTGGGGTATGTGCAGACAAACCATAAAATAAATAAGAAAAGTGTTAGAGAGTAATATTAAATAGGAAAAGCTGATAGGAAGTATACAGATATGTTCAATTTTATATGCAGTGGTCAGTTTGTCATCTAATTCTGCGTTGTTTGCAGCTCTCCCGAACAAAGATAACGTCTCCCTCCTATTTACCATACTCCCAGCACCAGGCACTCAGAGAGACAATAACTGTATACTGAATAAGTTATAAGCCTTCTGAGAAGCAAGCAGTTGGGAAACAAAGGCCTGTAAATAGATACTGACCATATAGTCCATAAACTGAATAACTTAATCATTCCTGATTAGTTTATTTCTAATAATCTAATAAGTGAACTTCTTTTTAGCACGTTTACATTACAGAATGAAAGCTGTGTTAAATGGTTTTACAGGCCGTTTTAGGAATTTCAAACATGTTTTAGCCGCCTCTTCGGCCCTACCTGCGCGCGTAAGCTTTGTGTTTGTACATGTATGTGCGCACTTTTTAAAAACCGCAGCCTTTGCCACTTATCTCTTGGTATTAACAGAAGTTTTCTAGGATTAGCACTTGGGGTTTCTTATGAGGTGCTGGGTGAGTCCCAGTTATCAGCCCATCGAACCTCAAAGAGCCTCAGAGCGAGATTCTAAGCCCCGAAACACAAACTACAAAAAGTGGGAAACCCTCTTACAGCCCTCGCGCAGGGTCCGGCCAGAACCTTGACCTCAAGATGGCGTCGCGTAATCATAAGATTCAATCAGCTCCAATCAAAAATGGCAGGGTGGGTCGTAACATACAGCTCGAGCCCTTCTAGCCCTCATTAGGCGCTCCTCTCTATGGTTATTTGCCGCTGCGTGGTGATTCAGAGCCAAGAGTGACGATTACCTACCTACGCTCTTCTCTATGGTCCTCCTCTCCACGCCCCCAGCCGCAGTGCACGCCGGGCAATAGGAAGACCTCCAGAAGCTCCCCGCGCAGCGCGGATGTGTTTGCGGCCTGTGAGAGTAGGCGCTTCGGCACTAGTCTCCCGGTTAGCGGCGCGCAGAAATCTCGAGCTGGTGGAACCCCTCTCATAACTTGGAGCCCGGAAGGCCGCGAAGGCAGTACAATTTCTTCAGCGGCGGGTGAGTTCGCTCCACTGAACGCGTGTGGAAACCGGGAGACAGGGTCCTTCGGCTGGGGGAGGAGGGAAAGCCGGGGAGCCTGCGAAAGGGCTGGGGTG
>NW_006787038.1:209475-218933 GCF_000442215.2 Lipotes vexillifer
GAGGCTTGGGTCTCTACTTTTAGGCCTCGAAAACGAGTGGGCCCAGTAGGAGCCCGTGGAGGCCGGACCTACTGCCAGAGCCTTCCTCCTTGCATTGTCGTCCACTTTCCCTTTCCTTTCCACGGCTCGCCACAGAGAGGCCTCGGCCCATTCTGGGCTCCACGTTTGCCACAGAACGCTCGGTCGGCCCCTGGGGAGCCCTTCCCTGAGGCCCCTTTCTAACCTGAGCCTGCGGAAGCCCTGCGGTAGATATTCCGGGCCTAGGATACAGTTGCCCCAGGCTCTGCCTAGAAGCCGGCTAGCACCCACCTTTTTTTTTAGCGGGGGGCTGGCCACCAGCTGTTTTCTGTCCCTTCTTCGGTCGTCTAAAGCCCGCCACCGAGTGAACTGCCCTCCCTCCCCCCGCCCCCGACTTGAATTTAGCTACTGCCCACCTTTTCTACCACCCTTCTGGTTGGTTTGCTTGTCTAAGATTGTGGTGGGTGGTGTGGCCTTGCCCCCTTTCTCCCCTGGAGGTTAAAGTAAACTATATCTCCATTGATTCTAGGGGAGGACCCAGCTCCACGTTAAAATATGTTGCTTCGTTCTCATGCTTCTTTGGTCTTCAATACTACTTTTAAAACACGTTTTTTGAAATAGTTCTAGGAGTATGAAGATTATTTGAAGTTATGTAATATGGTTGTATATTGCCATTGGAAAAGCCATTTTGATACTGGGCAGAGTGGAGCCGACCAAAAAGAGGGAGGAGATTGGACTTCTCTTGCCCCAGACTGCTATAGTGCGAAGTACTGTGAATTGGGTAGTTGGCAGTAGTGTATAAGCAGTTTTTATATAGTTTTAGGAGCTTTAATTTCTAAACGGTTATTTCCAAAAATGTTCAGAGGCCTAGAAAGGCACTCAGTGGTCATCAGTTCCTCACGATTCAAGTAGATACTATGCTATTCTCATTTAATTTTTCTTAAAGCCTTGGTTTGCTTCACTTGTAAAATGAGGATTATTAATTGTATTCACCTCATAGGTTGTTGGAATTGGGAATTAATTGAAAAAAAAAAAGTAAAATCCTTAATGCAATACCCAAGTAACATAGTGTTTAGTCCACATTAACTGATAGTGTTTGTTGTTTAAGAATTTTCAGTGAAGTATCAATACAAGACCCTAACCCTGACTCTAACATTTCTTCCAGTGTACTCTGGATAGACTTTCGTAAATAAAGTCAGAGTTAATCATTGGTATGTCATTACTAGAAAGAGGCATTGTGATAAGCAAAAACAGCCTTTGGATTGGTAATTTCAGGATAGTGGGGACCGTGGAGTCCTTACCCATTTATTGTGTTCCTTTGGACAAGTTAGCTTCTTTGTCTGTAAAAGAAGAATAATATATTTACACTAGGTAATTTGGTAGGTTAAGTGAGATAACGTTGAAAGCTTTTGTAAACAAAAGTAAATTAATATCTTACCTGTTATTTTTATTAAATAATTCATCTTCTTGGGGTTACCAATTTCCTTTTCTTTTTTGGCCACAGACAAGTTAGCTATATACCTTTTTCATTTACACATGATTTAGAGAAAAATCATACTGACTTTTATACTATAGAAGGAAAAGTAATCATTGAATCTTTTAACATCTTATAAAAACATTCTGTTTATTTTTTTAATCTCTTGATAATTTTTTTGTGATTCTACCACTGCTGTTCATGAGAATTTTGATTGAATTCCTTTAAGTTTTTGAATAGCTTTCTTCCTAACTTTTTTGAATTTTGAAACTCCAGAAAATAAAAACATATTTCCACTAACCAGAATTGATATTGCTTTTTAACTTTTTATTTTGACATAATTTCAAACTTCAAAGAATTCTCAAATATCTTTCATCCAGATTCCCCAGATGTTAACATTTTACCAATTTGCTTTATCCTCCTCTCCTTTTTATCTCCATAGTTTTCTTCTGAAATCTTTTGCTAGTAAGTTGCAGATGTGGTGTCCCTCTTAACCCCTGAATACTTAAGTGTGTATTTTTTACAGACAGTTACATTCTCTTAATTAACAACAGTACAGTGATCAAAATCAGGAAATTAATATTGGTACAGTATAATCTACCGATCTTAACTGGGTTTTGCCTGAAATTGTCCTGAAGTCATATTGCTACCTTTTATTAAGGTATAATTAACATATAAAATGCATTCATTGTAAATGTACAATTCAGTGTTTTTCAGTAAATGTGCAGAGTTGTGCAACCATTACCCCCAAAGGATCCCTCTTTTCTGTTTGCAAGTCACTCCCTATTCCCACCTCAGCTCTAGACTACCACTAATCTCTCTCTATAGTTAGGCTTGCTTTGCTTAGGCTGGGGCAGTTATGTCAGTCCATTGTACCTTGAAGGCTATAAGCAGAGCAGGAAACAGTGCATGCTACACTAATCATTCATATTTAATGTAGAGTTACTGGACTGGCTGTATAACTACACATAATAACTTAAAATTTGCTCTTTCAGAACTAATAAAAATAACGCTTAGAAAAGAACCTGGCAAATAATTGGAGCTGGGTGTTTTATTGAATAAATGATTAAGTTGTATATGTGTGTTTGCTGAGGAGAATCTGTTGGTTCAGTTGCTTCTTGGCACGCAGTGTCCTGATGGGGTTAGCCTGTAAATCTGTCCCTGGTGAAATACTTTGTGTCTGTCGGGATAAATCTGTAATGGAGGAATGCATATAAGCAGTAATAGTATTCTCATGAGTGCAGAAAAAGAGTGGTTTAAGAGAGTAAAGAGAAAAAAGTGAAAAAGAAAAGCAGAATGCATGCATATGTTGAGGGGTAGAGGTAAAGCTTCTTTAGAAGTTTGTTTTCTTTTTTGGGAGGACCATATTTATTGAGATAAAATTTACATACAGTAAAAGGCACCCATTTTAATTTCAGTGAATTTTGACGAATACATAAACCTGTATGACCACTGTCACAGTCGAGATAGGGAACACTTCCAACATAGGGGCTTGTTTTTGTTACTTTGGGCCATAAAGTTTCATACTTAGCAGGTGAAAATGCTTTGAACCTTCTAAAAGTGAAACACTACTATTCAAGTATTCTTTAAATGCTATTTAAGTCACTTCAGTGCTAATAAAATAACCTCTGCATCTCTCTCAAACCCCAAACACAATCCCTCAGCAATTGACCACATTCAAAGTATATACAGAAACCAATAACTTGTTACCAGTTCACTGCTACCACCTGTTCTAGGCCATCTCTTTTGTCTGGATTATTGCAATAGTCTCTTGCTTCTCTATCCTTGTTCTCCTCCAGTCTTATCTTCACATAGTGGCCAGTGACAGTGTTAAAGTATAAGTCAAGTCAAAACCCTTTCAAATGCTTTCCATCTCATTCTGAGTAAAACCCAGTACTTTTACAGCAGCTTACAAAGCGTTACACTCTTTGAACCCCTTTCCCATCTCCAGCTTGCCGCCAGTACTGTGTTCCAACTGTTGGCCTTGTTACTCCTCCTGCGAACATTGCATTCCCACCTCAGGCTCTTTGTATTTGCTGTTTCCTTTGCTGGGAAGGCTGTTGCCCCCCAGAATAGAGTTTCCTGCCTCAGTCTCTTGCAAGTCTTTCTTCAGATGTTACCTTCTTTGTAAGACCTGACCACCATGTTTAAAATGAAGCACGGCCCACCCCGCAAAAAAAATGAAGCACTCCCTTAGCTCTCTTTCCTAGTTCATTCTACAAAGTACCTACCAACTTTGACTATCTGTATAATTTATTGTGAGAATTACAATTTATCAACTATAGGCAAAAATGATAAGCTTCGTTTATTATTCATTTTCACATACATCAAAGTATACCAAACTTTATGTTGAAGTAAGTGCTTGATACCCATTTTAGGATTTTTTTTGGCTGTGTTGGGTCTTCGTTCCTGCGCGTGGGCTTTCTCTAGTTGCAGAGAGCAGGGGCTACTCTTCGTTGCAGAGCACAGGCACGTGGGCTTCAGTAGTTGTGGTGCATGGGCTTAGTTGCTCTGTGGCATGTGGGATCTTCCCAGACCAGGGCTCGAACCCGTGTCCCCTGCATTGGCAGGCAGATTCTTAACCACTGTGCCAGCAGGGAAGTCCCTAGGATGTTTTAAGTGAATATTAATATTTATCAGATCATCAGAAATGTTTGTTTTCTGAATTTCCATAGGAGGGGCTGTTATCTTATTAAGATTACCTTCACCTTCGAAGTTTAGCCTACAAATAAGCAAGTTTTGAACAGTTCCAAATAAAAGGGAAATACTTCATAGAAAAATTGGAGTGAATGAAATGAGTATATTAGCATAAACTGAAACATAACTGGTTAACTCTTTTTTTTTTTTAACATCTTTATTGGGGTATAATTGCTTTACAGTGGTGTGTTAGTTTCTGCTTTATAACAGAGTGAGTCAGTTATACATATATATATGTTCCCATATCTCTTCCCTCTTAATGAACTCTTAATGAATGATACGTTTGAAAACCATGAAAAGTAGTTTAAACACCAAGAACTTAGAGGGTTTCTTTTTAAAAGTAGTATTTGTATTTAGTACTTGGGAAAAAGCGATTCTAAAGATGAATTCATGGCCCAATCTTTGTAACCATTGTGAGGCTAGGTACTGAGTCATTGCTAGAATAGTACCTGGCACATGGTAGCTTCTTAATAAATTTATTTAAAGAGGTTCTCAGAGTTTATTTGTTTACTGATTCATTTACTGATTATTTATTTAACAGGTATTAATACCAACTGCCCTCCTAAGGAAGTGCTGAGATAGAGTATTATAATGATAATATAAAAGCTTCTGTAAGTAGGACAGTAGCCCTCGATGTTTTAAAAGGATATACACTCCTGTCCCCTTCCATGTGGAATATTTGTTTTTGTTTTGGGCAAAAAAGTATTTTAAAAAAGGTTATTAAAAAATTCAACACGTTTACAATCTTAAATTAGTTACATTTTTCTTTTTAACTTAAGTTGATACCTACTTACTATTTAAGGCATTTCCAGTACCTTATTTGCTGGTATATGACAACGTTCTAGGAATTTATTTTACTTGTAAAGCTTCCTAAATATTTTAAGTGTACTGTGCTTTCGAAACTGAAGTTTAGATTTTACAGAATATTGTATATCCTAACTTACTAAGTGAAAAGAATACTGAGGAAGAAGAGCTGTGAGGATGAAGGACATGCTTTTTAAAGAAATGTCTAATAATGTCTAATGCAAGTTGAAACTGTTTTTTACCTGTCACCCTGGAGATTTACTACAGTGATGGTGAGGATATGAGGAAAGGGCGTACCCATGTACTGTTGGTGGGAATATTAATTTGTACACTAGATTTGGAGGTAAAGAGTAGATACATACAGTACTGATCTGTATTATAGAATTACTTGCACAGGTGCTTAGAGTTATATGTCCAATATGTCCAAGAATGTTTAATATGATTTGTAAGAGGTAAAATGTGGAGAATCATCAATGTTGGTTAGTTATAGCTATATAGTAATAGTTTACTGCATTATAAAGAATGGAATAGAACTTTATGAACTGACATGAAGAGATGTTAATAATGATGAGGGAGAAATGCACATAACAATATAGTATGATTATATTGTTTGCAGAAAAACATAAGTGATTATATATTAGCTTGTGTCTAGAAAGATATTTTAGAAGAATACAACGAATTATACCAAACTGTTGGAATCAGGGGCGAGGAAGTAGAAGACATGCACATTTTATCCTCTCTCTTCTAAAGGGTGAGTAAAACAATATATAAAACATAGAAAAGAAAATAATAGAGAAAAACATTTGTTAAAAGCTTCTGAAACTCTAGACTCCTTCAGTTACAGAGTGTAGGTGGGGGAGTTTTTCCTAGTGTCCAACAGAAAATCTATTAATCAAATCACCACTTTTAGCTGCATCACTGATAGGAGATCAACCCACTTATTTTGGCTGCTTTTTAAAATTGGTGCATGGAATCCTACTAGGGCATTCTAACATCATTTTTCTACCTTTTTCCCAGTAGTTCTGGGCACTTGAGTATGTTGACAAAAATATAAAAATTGGGGGGAGGAAAAGTCATAAGTACTTCTATTTTATTTATTTTTTACTCTGTCGGGTCTTCGTTGCTGCTCGCGGGCTTTCTCTAGTTACGGCGAGCAAGGGCTACTCTTTGTTCCGGTGCGTGGGCTTCTCATTGCAGTGGCTTCTCTTGCTGCACAGCATGAGCTCCAGGCGCACGGGCTTCAGTAGTTGTGGCGCGCAGCTAAGTAGTTGTGGCGCACAGGCTTAGCTGCTCCGCGGCGTGTGGGATCTTCCCGGACCAGGGCTCGAACGCGTGTCCCCTGCATTGGCAGGTGGATTCTTAAATACTGCGCCACCAGGGAAGCCCAGTACTTCTATTCATTTAGCTAAAAGACAAAAGTTTCTTATTAAGGAATGATATCACAAACCAAATCAAACAGTTCATTGTGTTCTTGTATTTTTAAAAATCAAATACCAGCGTCTGATTCTTGAGTTTCAGTCATTCATTCATTGAATATCATTCAAGAATGGTTAAGAGGTTTGCTTTTAAGAAAAATTACCACTTTTTTCTCATTGTCACAAGTTGTATGTGAATGGTTTATATTTGAACCATTATATTTGAATGGTGACTATGTGACCTGATATATGGAGGTCGTCCCCCCTCCCCCCTCCAGTTTGTAGAAAGTCACTGAGACATTCATTTGTCCTGGAAGAACTGGCCAACACTGAATCAACAAATACTGTGTAACTTTGTGAATTTAGTTTTCAGGGTACTGATGTGTATAAAAAATTAATGCATCAGAACACTTAAAAACTGTTAGATATCTTCCTGGATTCTGAGTTTGATTTAAAAAGATTCATTGATGTTTGGTATTTAATTTTTGGATATTAACTGAACCTCAAAATTTTTTTCTTCCTTTATATGTATTCCCATATGACTGTAGGAGTCTATCCTGAACTTAGATCGTGTACATTTTGGGAACTTATTTTAGAAAAGATCTAAGTTTAAAAAATTCTCAATGGACAGACAGAGAAAAGAGGGTCTTTGCCAACTCCTTTGGGTAAGAAAACTTGAGAATTTTGCAGATACTCTAAAAATGAAGGGCAACAAACCAAGCATATCAAATTGTAAAGTTTTCAAATAACATGATTTGTCATGATTTCTTTCTTTAGACCGCTGTGGTAAGAATGTCTTTCCCCCCTCATTTGAATCGCCCTCCCATGGGAATCCCAGCACTCCCACCAGGGATCCCACCTCCACAGTTTCCTGGCTTTCCACCACCTGTACCTCCAGGTAAGTTTGTGGATACGGTTGTTGTTTTTGAAATGTAGTTGATTTACAGTGTTGTGTTAGTTTCTGGTGTACAGCAAAGTGATTGTTATTTATATATATAAACACACACACTTTTTTAGATTCTTTTCCATTATACTTTATTGCAAGCTGTTGAATATAGTTCCCTGTGATATACAGTAAATCCTTGTTTTTTATCTATTTAATATGTAGTAGTTCATATTTGCTAGTCCCAAACTCCTAATTTCTCTCTCTCCCCTTCCTCCTTCGGTAACCATGTTTCTTTTCTGTGTCTGTGTGTCTGTTTTGTAAATAAATTCATTTGTATCATATTTTTAGATTCTACATGTAAGTGATGTCACATGATATATGTCTTTCTCTGTCTGACTTCATTTATGATAGTATGATAATCTCTAGGTCCATCCATGTTGCTGCAAATGGCATTATTTCATTCTTTTTTATGGCCGAGTAATATTCCATTGTAAATATATACCACACCTTATTTATCCATTCATCTGTCAATGGACATTTAGATTGCTTCCATGTCTTGACTATTGTAAATAGTGCTGCTGTGAACACTGGGGTGCATGTATGTTTTGAATTAGAGTTTTCTCCAGATATATGCCCAAGAGTGGGATTGTAGGATCATATGGTCGCTCTATTTTTAGTTATTTAGGAACCTCCATACCGTTGCCGTAGTGGCTGCACCATTTTACATTCCCACCAATGATTCTGTGTTTTTTTTTTAACCCATCCTTATGTCATTGCAATATTAACTTCAGGAAGATGATACATATGTGACTGTTGGTAGAAGAGCTGTTAGCATTCTGGAAATGTGATGTCTCATTTTCCTATGGTGATAGTTTTCATTTCTGGCTGAGTATCAGACTCATCTGGGAAATTATAAAGTCTTTATTTAAAAATATAGGTAATACATTTATTTTTAAATACTATACGTTTTAAATAGTAACAGTATTTTTAAATACTATACGTTTTAAAAAGTATACATTCAAAAATCAGTCAAAAGGGTATACAGTGGAAAATTTTTCTCACATTCCCATATAACTTGTTACCGTCCCCTTACTGAAAGGGGGGAACAAAGCAGGATTATTAGTTTCTTCTTTATCCTTTCAGATATTTTTATTTTTCTATCCATTTGTTTTGTTTTATTCTTTTGACACCGATATACAGTAACATCCTATGTATTCTATTCTGCCTTGTTTTTTTTTTATACTTGACAATAAATCTTTTTTAAAATTTATTTATCTTTGGCTGCATTGGGTCTTGGTTGCTGAGCACGGGCATTCTCTAGTTGTGGCGAGCGGGGGCTATTCGTTGTGGTGCGTGGGCTTCTCTCATTGCGGTGGCTTCTCTTATTGCAGAGCACGGGCTTTAGGCGCGCAGGCTTCAGTAGTTGTGGCTCATGGGCTCTAGGCGCGCAGGCTTCAGTAGTTGTGGCTCATGGGCTCTAGGCACGCAGGCTTCAATAGTTGTGGCTCGCAGGCTCTAGAGTGCAGGCTTAGTAGTTGTGGCGCATGGGCTTAGTTGCTCCCCAGCATTTGGGATCTTCCCGGACCAGGGCTCGAACCCATGTCCCCTGCATTGGCAGACGGATTCTTGACCGCTGTGCCACCAGGGAAATCCTTGACAATAAATCTTGGAGAGCTCTCCAAATAACTATTTAAAAGCTTCTTCTCTCCAATGTTTTATGAGGTTTAAAAAAAAAACAAAATAAAATTTTAAGGCGCCACCACAAGCTACTGAATCAAATCCTCAGAATTTGGGGCTCAGGAGTCTCTTTTCAACAAGTTCACAGGTGATTCATAGGTATCCATTTAAGCACAGTTAAGAGAACCCACATTTGAGAACCATTATCTTGAGATTTGTAATTAACATTGGTTTAGGAGAAAGAGTTTTCCTCTGGTTTATGAGTGGTAGTTCACATATTTTTATATTTTGATGGGGTTGAAAGCATTTCATGCAGAATTAGTTTCCCAGTTTCCCTTCTGAAAGGTAGTATCTAAGAGTCCTCCTTAATTTGCATGTTAGAAGTATTTTCTTTTAACATAGAATCTATGTAATTCAGGCTGAAATGAACAAATGATCTTGTAAACCATCCGGAAGTATTTCTTTTTTTTTTTTTTTTTTTTTTTTT
>NW_006787038.1:218958-232922 GCF_000442215.2 Lipotes vexillifer
TGCTGTGGCCTCTCCTGTTGCGGAGCACAGGCTCCGGACGCGCAGCCTCAGCGGCCATGGCTCACGGGCCCAGCCGCTCCGCGGCATGTGGGATCCTCGTGGACGGGGGCACGAACCCACGTCCCCTGCATAGGCAGGCGGACTCCCAACCACTGCGCCACCAGGGAAGCCCCCAAAAGTATTTCTTTTTGAGGAAAGGTCTACTTCAGTGACCTGGCTTTAACTATTGGATTATGTGTTTGAAGTTAACAGTGTTTACTAAAGAGCTTGACTGTTGCAGAATCAAAAGTACGTTGCAGTTGGCTCATATGATGGGTTGTTCATTCATGACACGTACATTATAGAGGCTCAGCTTTGGGGGCCTCTTACCCCTAGGTCAGGTACACAGCAGTGTTGAAGTAAGTGAAAAGTCACAAGATAAAAATGGCAGTTTTTCTGGGGTATCATTTAAAACTTCAGGAATTTGAGGGTAAATCATAATTTTAAAAAATCAGAACAGGGCTTCCCTGGTGGTACAGTGGTTAAGAATCTGCCTGTCAATGCAGGGGACACGGGTTTGATCCCTGGTCGGGGAAGATCCCACATGCCATGGAGCAGCTAAGCCCGTGCGTCACAACTACTGAGCCTGTGCTCTAGAGCCCACGAGCCACAACTGCTGAGCCCGTGTGCCACAACTACTGAAGCCCGCGTGCCTAGAGCCCATGCTCCCAACAAGAGAAGCCACCACAACGAGAAGCCCGCACACCGCAACTAGAGAAAGCCCGTGCACAGCAACAAAACGCAGCCAAAATTAAAAAAAAAAAATCAGAACTACTTATGCATATATACTGTGGAGTAGAATGCAGTACTTTTACAAGTTTTTAAGACATTTATGCTTGTAGCTGGCTGTTTTAAGTTGGTCTTTTAGATAATCATGGATGTGTATTTGTTACCCCTTGCTGCCAGGGACCTAGTGTGAACGTTTGAGTACTATCAGTTTATTATTCCATGTAACAATTACTGAATTTTAGTCAGTAACTTAACTGCTCTGTAATGGACTGTAAAGGAATTTCTCCTGAAAAGGGCGATTAAGAAAATAATGTTAACAGAAAACCGAAAAAAGTTATTGTCAACCATCAAACCAATTGATTACTTGAGAAGGATAATGCCCTGAGCCATTTTCATTTGGGCATCAATATTTGAGGGGGTCCCCATATTTTTTTTCATTAATTTATAGTCTCATAATACAGTCTATTTTTTGATAGTCTTTACTAATAGCCATGATACTTTTAGCAAAGTTTGTGTTATTAGAGTTATAGGGAAGAATAGTTTACTTTCTATTTCTGAAGAAATTTTAAGGCATTGGAGATAAAACTTAATCACTTGTTCAGAATCAGGAAAGGTGACAATGAAAAAATCAGTTCCTTACCAGTATATTGGTTTTATAGGAAAGATTTTAAATTCCTTTGAATTTTTAAAAAACACATACTAAATGTAACTTGTTTTCTGATGAACACTATACCAAATTATAAATGGAAGTGGAAGATAAATGGGCCATGTTTCTCTTAAGGCTAATCCTAGTATATCTTTTAAGATGGATCAGCAGACCTTAAAACCAGATTTTCATTATTTCTTCTTGTCTGTTTGGTCAGTGCCATACTAATGTGGGCATTTTTTCACAGAGTATTAACGCTATTAAACAATTCTCATTCCATTTGTGATAGCATACAGTATCATTTCTGTTTAGGGAAGCATACTTGAATGATAAATCAGACTTTAGTTACAGCTAACTCATTCATACCTGCATCCTGTGTGCAGCGTCAATACTTGAAAAAATAAAAAAAAGAATTATGCTAAACTAGTATAATAATTCTAGACCACAATACCCATATTCATGTATAATTTTCTTGTGTTGCCTTTTAGTGCAGTTAATTGAACTCTGAGATAACGTATGTGGCAATCACATTATATATTAAATTAGAAAATAAATTAGAAAAAAACCATAATTTTTCCTTAAAAAGTAATGCATGCTATAGATTAAAGGAAGTTTTCCCCCCATAGTTCCTGAGCATTCCCTTCCCCAAAGGGGGAGAAGTCTTATCAGTTTCTGGTGTGTAGCTCTCCAGAGATGTAAAGTATATCCCACTGTGTTTGCTTATGTTTATTCTACCCTACTTTTTTTTTCAGACCTCAGCTGGTATATACACTGTTGACACTTTGTGCACTTTGCATTTTTTTTTTTTTTACCATAGCATTCATAGATCTGTAATGAGCAGCAATACATTTTTGTAAATTCTGCATTTCATGAAATTAGTAAGTTGAGGTGGGAACCATACTATTAAACCTTTTAGTAACTATTAAAAAGGAAAAACAAAATTTTTTCAAAATGTCTTTTTCTTAAGGTTTTCTTAAATAGAAAGTTTACCTGTGGAAGAGGTGCTGCACAGATTACAGTTGGTAAATGGAGTATTTGCTTTTGTTTTGCAAAGTTAAAAGTGAAAAATTTAGAGTTGATGATAGTTTTGAGTATCCACCTATTTACTTAAGCTCCACATAAATGATCTCAGTTAGTAGGCACTCTGAGGAAATAATTACCTCATTTGAATTGAGGAAACTGAAGCTGAGGTTAAGGAGCTTTCCCAAGTTTGCATAGCTAAAAGTGATAGAACCAAGAATTGAACCCAAGTTTGATTCTGCAGTCTTTTTTTTCCTATTTTGTACAGTCTTCTGTAGGCTTATTGGTAAGTATCTTGATTTTCATCTTCTAAAATTTTTGTTTAAAACTGAGGTTATTTTAAATAGGTTATATTGGAAAATAAATGGATAGTTGTTAAGAGTTTATTACCAGTCTTAGCTGGACAGTTATCTTAAGTTGATGCTAAATTTGAACTGAAAAGTGATTTCAGAACTTCTTGAGATACTTCTAGAAGCATTTTAAAATTTGTGTTTTAGTATACAGATCTTTTACTGATTTTATCCTCATTGCAACCTTTTTCTTAGTTCTCAAATGGTAAGATTTCGTCATTAGTTATGTACACAAGGACTGTCAATGTAGCAACTATTGATTAGTAAACAATTTAGTTGAAAACAAAATTGCAGATTCCAGTAAGATGTCAATAGTGATAGCCCATTGATAGCTGTCTAAAACCCTTAAGGCAGTAGATGCTTGTCTTAGAGATTTTCTCTTTGACAGTTACTGAGATTACTAATCTTATTTTTTTTCATGATTTTTGCTTTTATTAAATAACCAGGAATAACAAGATTCTTCCTAGGTTTCCAGATTAATTTCTTATTTGATGCTTTTGTTTTTTAACTTTCAAAGAATTTATTTTTACCTTTAAAGGAGTCATTAATACCATTGTTCACCTGTAAGCAAATCTGTATGAAAGTTGCTGGTTTTGAGGATGTACTGAACTAGATGAACATGAATTGATAACTATCCACAGTTTTACTCCTTAAGGCAAAAGCAGGCTGTGGTAGTCTTTTTGCTTTTAGAAAGTCTTTTTGCTTGTAAGTTTATTTAGACCAACCTGATAACTATGTTGCTTTTGAAAAATATCCATTAATTTCTCATTTTCATTAATCCTACATTTCCCCTTAAAAGAACTGTGAGTTGGAAGTACTTATTTGTATGGCATGTAGTTGATATACAATATATAATTGTATATATTATTATGTTCTTAAGATTCATTATGCTTTTTTCTTAGGGACTCCAATGATTCCTGTACCAATGAGCATTATGGCTCCTGCTCCAACTGTAAGTATAACTTTAAGGAGGAATTAGGAGTGCCACTGCTTTTAAATCTGAACTTTATAAGCCCAGATAAATTATTTTAAATATTTAAAATAATAATAGGAAGGGAATAAGAGCATCCATGTATATCATACTACTTATTTAAATAAGTACTGTTTTCACTCTATGCATATAAGCAATTGCCCCTAAAATATGCTCCCTAAATAGTTCAGTGATTTCCCTCTTATTCTCTAGACTCTTCATATACTGTTATTTCAGATTTAGACATTGACTCTTTCATCATGCCCTCGTGTCTTGATCCTGGGAGATAGGAGAAGTGATCTGACATGTCTGATTTCTTAAAAGAAGAAAAAAGGAGGAATGATCTAGCAGAAATCTACATTTTGAAATGGAAGTTGAATATATTTCTACTCTTTCCTCCCACCTACCTAATTTTTAGCTTCTTCCAAGCTATTTTTTCTCTGTCCTCTAGTATGGTATCTTCAAGCTTTGTAAAGTTTTATTGAAGCCTTTCCTCTGCTGAAGTGTTTCATTATTCAGTCTTACGTCTTGAACTTTAATTCTCTACATTCATAAAAGCTCTGTACACTCTAGGCATCTTAGTTAAGAATGCTAGTATACTATAACGTGAATAAATAATAACCCTCTTAAAACATTTATTTAACTAAAAATTTTCTTTGAGTTAATTAGTAAAATATCGGTCTTAATTTATAATTCATTGTGAGGGAGAGTAGGTCTCATTACTTTCAACTGTTTTTCTACCTGTGGGTTTTGAAAAAGGCGGGGAGTATTATTTATATTAAAAGGGTGATGAGATGGGAACTACATGAACAAATAGGAATCTGCTGTGAGGCATACCAAGGGGGTGTCCAGCTTTTCTTGCATTGGACATTCATTGGGGAACATTTATTGGGGAACCTCCACATGACGTACTCTTACCCTCTTGCATTTTAGCCTAGGAAAAGGCAGCTCCCCCATTTCACCACTTCAGTGCCTACTGTGGATGTTTTGCTCAATGCAATTTCAAATACAAAGATGAATAAGACTATTTCTTTCCTCTGGGAAGTTGAATGTTATGAAGGGAAAATAAGGTAGAAACACAAGTAACTGAGAAAAGGTAAACTTTAAATGTGAGGAGAGTGCTATGGGAGTATTTGAATATTCTACAAGAAAATTAGCAGGGATAATTGAAATTTCCTTTTATATGAATGCAGAGATTTACGATGTCTTAAACATTTAAGAATTGTCTTAAACATAAGAAAATTTCTTTCCATGTTTTCTTTGTTTTTTATAAATTTATTTATTCATTTATTTCTGGCTGCGTTGGGTCTTCATCGCTCCGCGCGGGCTTTCTCTGTTTTTAGTGAGCGGGGGTTACTCTTCATTGCGGTGCTCAGGCTTCTCATTGCGGTGGCTTCTCATTGCGGAGCATGGGCTCTAGGCCTGTGGGCTTCGGTAGTTGTGGCACGTGAGCTCAGTAGTTGTGGCTTATGGGCTCTAAAGCGCAGGCTCAGTAGTTGTGGTGCACGGGCTTAGTTGCTCTGTGGCACGTGGGATCTTCCCAGACCAGGGTTCGAACCCATGTCGCCTGCATTGGCAGGCAGATTCTTAACCACTGAGCCACCAGGGAAGCCCTCCAAGTTGTTTTTAAAAGAAAGGTAATCCAATAATGGAACTTTACTTGTCATGAATAAGTTCACGTTAATGAAAAATGTGCTTTGGGAGTTTTAGATTAAGTATGTAGAACCTGTAATGGTGATGTGCTATATATTTAATACTTTAAAATTGATGTTTTTAGCCTAATGTTATTACATTAAGCATGATAGCAAATTTAATTACAAGTTCAAATTTTATTGTCTTTCATCACTTTAGGTCTTAGTACCCACTGTGTCCATGGTTGGAAAACATTTGGGAGCACGGAAGGATCATCCAGGCTTGAAGGCTAAAGAAAATGATGAAAACTGTGGTCCCACTACTACAGTTTTTGTTGGCAACATTTCTGAAAAAGCCTCAGACATGCTTATAAGACAGCTCCTTGCTGTAAGTTAAACTGTTTATTTTTCATTTAAAAAAATTTTTGTTATAAATTTCAAACTAAAGAAAAATTAGCAAGAGGGCTCTGAATAATTTCCTCGTTTATATTTTGAAAAGTTTCAGTCCTGCAGAAAAGTTAAATGAATTGAATAGTGAACACCCTTGTAACACATTTTGTCATATTTACACACTATTTGCGTGCACACACACACACACACACCCCTCGATTTTTTTTTTTCTTCTGAGTAATTTCAGAGTAAGTTGTGACATTACATTTCACCTTTGAATACTTATATTTCCTAAGATCAAGGATACTCTCCTACGTTTTCACAAAACCATTATCACACTTAGGAAATTTAAGGCTGATATAGTATTATTGTTAATTAAAAAATATATAGTTCATATTTAATTTTTCCAGTAATTTCCAGTCAGGGATATATATATATAGCACTTATTATTATTACTATTATTATTATTTTATTTATTTATTTATTTTGACGGTACGCGGGCCTCTCACTGCTGTGGCCTCTCCCGTTGCGGAGCACAGGCTCCAGACACACAGGCTCAGCGGCCATGGCCCACAGTCCCAGCCACTCCACGGCATGTGGGATCCTCCCGGACCGGGGCATGAACCTGCGTCCCCTGCATCGGCAGGCAGACCCCCAACCACTGTGCCACCAGGGAAGCCCTTTATTATTATTATTTTTTAAATATTTATTTATTTGGCTGCGCTGAGTCTTAGTTGTGGCATGTGGGATCTAGTTCCCTGACCAGGGATCAAACCGGGCCCTCCTGCACTGGGAGTACAGTCTTAACCACCAGACAACCAGGGAAGTCCCTATACATTGCAGTTAATTGTCATGTTTCTTTAGACATTTCCTTTATTGTAGAACAGTTCCTTGCCTCTTTTTGTTTGCTTGTCTTTGTTTTTGTCTTTCACGACATTGATGTTTTTGAAGCGCCTGGGTCTTTTGCAGAATGTCTCTCCCGATTTGAATTTGATTGATTGCTCATAGTTAGATTCAGAGTAAGCATTCTTTGTAAGAGTGGTTCATGGGTGGTGCATTGTTTTCAGGTGCAGCATAGGAAGAGACATACCACGTCTCTTGGTCCCATTTTTGGTGGTATTAAGTTTAGTTACTTGGTTAAGGTGGTCAGATCTCTCCATTGTAACAGTACCTTTAGTCCCTTTTTCACTAATAAGTAACCTCTGGGTTAGTATTTGAGGACTATGTGAGACCTTTTCTTTAGCCGCCTTTAAACAATAATTTTAGCATCTAATTGTGATTGATTGACTCCTTTTGCAGTTTTTATTCTGAGCATGCATAAGTTTTTTTGACTTGGTCATTGATTTTCCTTTTTCTCTTAGTTTTAAAAATTTATCCTGCTGCTACATGCACATTTTTTTTAAAGCACTTCTTTTTGGCTGTTTTGGGTCTTTGTTGCTGCTCGTGGGCTTTCTCTAGTTGCTGCGAGTAGGGCCTACTCTTCATCGCGGTGCACGGGCTTCTCATTGCAGTGGCTTCTCTTGTTGTGGAGCATGGGCTCTAGGCACACAGGCTCAGTAGTTGTGGTTCGTAGGCTGTTACTTTGCAGCATGTGGGATCTTCCCGGAGCAGGGATGGAACCCGTGTCACCTGCATTGGCAGGCGGATTCTTAACCACTGTGCCGCCAGCGAAGTCCCTACGTGCACACTGTAAGTGAAAAAATACTGAATGATTTTTTAAAATAAATTAATTAATATTAGGCTGCATTGGGTCTTCATTGTTGTGCGCGGGCTTTCTCTAGTTGAGGCGAGCGGGGGCTACTCTTTGTTGCAGTACGCGGGATTCTCATTTC
This sequence comes from Lipotes vexillifer, assembly GCF_000442215.2. NCBI lineage: Eukaryota > Metazoa > Chordata > Mammalia > Artiodactyla > Lipotidae > Lipotes > Lipotes vexillifer. The sequence goes on from NW_006787038.1 coordinate 226,566, forward strand.
GGTGGCCTCTCTTGTTGAGGAACACGAGCTCTAGGCATGCGGGCTTCAGTAGTTGTGGCTCGTGGGCTTAGTTGCTCCACAGCACGTGGGATCTTCCCAGACCAGGGCTTGAACCCGTGTCCCCTGCATTAGCAGACAGATTCTTAACCACTGCGCCACCAGGGAAGTCCCTGAATGATTTTTTTAATGAAAAATAACACTGTCCATACTCCCTCCCTCCATAATCTCCACTGTGTTAAGAAGTTATTTTAAAATCTTTTCCTTCTTCATTTTATCAGTAACATACATTATTGCCAGTTCTGTTTTATAAATCATGTGATCCTTGCTTTAAAAAGTGTTTTAAAAAAGGCGTTTAGAAAATAAACACAAAACCTAGCTTAGTCAGATCTTAATATTTTGTGATACTAGCTTCAGATTTTTATCCAAAAGGAACAAAACATGAAGGTTCTAATTCCCATTTCTTTCTTCCACAGAGGTAATAACCAGAGGTAATCCACTATCCTAAGTTTGGTGTTTATCATTCCTGTCCATATTTTTTACTTTAATTATATTTATATAAATAAAAATTTATAATTTGTAAGTTTTAGTTCTGTATTCCTCCACAATTTGCTTTTTTCACCCAGCCTATATGTAGTTTATTTAGTTTTCACTATTATATACCATTGCATTATAGAAATATGCCATAAATGGTCAAATTTTTTACTGATGGTCATATGGATTGTTTTCCCTTTTTTTTTGATATTATGTTTTGCTATATAATTTAGTGGTAATAGTGCATCTTCCTAGGTGAACATGAAAGAAATTCTGTCATGTATTCTCTTAGAAGTGGAATTTCTGAGTCATGGGGCATGCTTATCTACAGTTTTACAAGATGATGCCATTTTTTCCCCAAAGTAGAACATTGGGAGGACATTTTTAAGACATCTTTATTGAGATATAATTTACATACCATAAAATTCACCCTTTTATAATATACAGTTCAGTGGCTTTTAGTATTTTCAGAAAGTTGTGCAAACATCACCACTGTCTAATTCTTGAACATTTTTACCACCCCAAATAGAAACCCTGTACCCATTAACAATGCTTCCCATTTTCTCCTCCCCTGAACCTCTGGCAGCCACTATTGTACCTTCTGTCTATGGGTTTGCCTATTCTGGGCATTTTACGTAAATGGAATTTTAGAATATGTGGCTTTTTGTGTGTTATCTTCTTTCACTTAGCATAATGTTTTCAAGGTTCATCTGTAGTGTAGCTTGTTAGCAGTACTTTGTTCCTTTTTATTGCCAGAATATTCCATTTAATGGATGTACCACATTTTGTTTATCCGTCCATCAGTTGATGGACAATTGGATTGTTTCCACTTTGTTATTATGAATAATGCTGTGAATATTTGTGTACAGGTTTTTGTGTGGACATCCGTGTATGTTTTCAGTTTGAAACATCCCTTTTTAAAACTGTTGTTGATTTATATATGCAGCAGAGTGTTTTTTAAGCTATCTTTGGATTCCTGAATTTCTCTCTTCTATTTCTCTTTCACTTTTAAGGCTTTACTTAGATGTCTGGTGATCCTTGATTGTCCATATTTAAGAGTTAGGGATTAAAAGGCTTTTTGTGCGTGTAAGCTGAACTTGTAAAATGTTGGGCATCTTTGTAGGGTAATCTAAATGGCAGCCAGAGGTTTTAAATGTTAATCCCTGGGGTCTTTTCTTTGAGGCTGGTTGGTTTCTCTAGAAAATTTCTAATTTTATGCCTAGTGAGTTTATGATTGGCTACCTGTATGAGGTTGCAGATGCAGGACTGAGTTCAAGCACTTCTTATACCTTTACTTTCTTCCCTTCTTACTCACTCTGTATCTCATACAGATCTTTCAGATCTGGTGCTCCACATCCCAAGCTTGTTCTGTTCACTTTCTTCAGACTGTAACTCTTCAGGCTATCTTCTCTGGGGGTGGGGATAGGGTAATTGCTTGAAACCTCTGAGACTTTGATTATTCCATATTTGTATTGTCAGGCAAGAACCTATTTTTATTCAGCTTCACACTTAAGCCCCATTCTCCCCTGTACCTTCCCCCCCCGAGTCTGGATCCACTGGGTTTTCTAGAATCAGTTAGCTTAATTCTTCTTACCGGTATCTGCTTCTGTAGACACTTGGTGTCATAGCTTTCTTTGCTCTACTGAATGAGTTATTATCCATCCATTTATCTTTTGTCTTTGCAGAATTTTATTGAATTCTGCTGCTGTTCCCTCATGCTATGTTTGACCTTACGGACAATTTTTTCTTTTTTTTTTTGGCGGGGGGGGGCGCTGCATTGGGTCTTCGTTGCTACGCGCTGGCTTTCTCTGGTTGTGGAGAGTGGGGGCTTATTGCAGTGGCTTCTCTTGTTGCAGAGCACGGGCTCTAGGCTCTCAGCCTTCAGTAGTTGCAGCACACGGGCTCAGTAATTGTGACACACGGTCCCTAGAGCTCACGGGCTTCAGTAGTTGTGGCTCGCGGGCTCTAGAGTGCAGGTTCAGTAGTTGTGGCACATGGGCTTAGTTGCTCCGCGGATCTTCCTGGACCAGGGCTCAAACCCGTGTCCCCTGCATTGGCAGGCAGATTCTTAACCACTGTGCTGCTAGGGAAGTCCTGGGAAATTTATGAGGAACAGTGTCAGGGCTGCAGGTGCTGCAGGTATCAGAGCCTATTTAACGTATGGCAACAGGGCATAAGTGAGGCCTTACCTTAGGGCCTGAGTGAGGTACAGTGTCAAGGCATGAAATAGGAGTAGTATAAGGGCCTCTTAGGCCCCTAAGAATCAGCCTAAGTGTCTTTTTATTTTTTTTATTTTATTTATTTTATTTATTTATTTTTTGACCACGCTGCACAGTATGTGGGATCTTAGTTCTTCAACCAGGGATCAAACCCTCTCACCCTGCAGTGGAAGCGTGGAGTCTTAACCATTGGACTGCCAGGGAAGCCCCAATTCTTTGACTATCATTTTAGTAATTTCTCTGAAGGGAAAGATATTTCCCTTCAGAGAAAAATCCACTTATTTCAGCTTTGACAGGCAATCTTCAGTTATTATTTTCCACAAAACTTTTTTTAAACCTTCGTTTTTACTTTAATAATTAGAAATAATATTTAAGAACTTTAGAAATAAACAAAGTGTAATAATATCCCACCCTTCAGACAACCTGCCCCATTAACATTTTGGAGTATTTCTGATCATTTTATGGAAATTTTTTTTCTTTACATAGTTAAAAATTTTACGGTATTTTTGCATCCCATGTCAAGCATTTCCCTGTGTCATTAAAAATCTTTTATAATATATCCATGTGTTTTAAAACAGTCTTTATGAGCTCAATATTTACTTAAATTTATTATAGTTTAACTGTTATAATATTTGGGCATTTTGGTTTTATATATATGTTTGTAGGATAAATATAACTGTAAAATGTCTAATTTATTGAAAGGTAGGCAGTCTTCTGCAAATAATCAGAATTTATATTTTCCTTTAAAATGATTTATTGTATGTTTCTTTCATATAGTAGGTTTGTGGGAATTGCAAAATTTAGTTGCTGACAAGATTTTTTTTTTAACTTCCAATTTTTTCTAGTGGGAATATAATTGTGCTCTTATTTGCATGATAAATTAGCTTAGGTGGTAAAGATCTTTGTTTTCTTTTACAGAAATGTGGCTTGGTTTTGAGCTGGAAGAGAGTACAAGGCGCATCTGGAAAACTTCAAGGTAGGTAAATTTTTCCTTATTTATTGAGATCATCTTAACCTGTGTGCATAAGTACATTTGCATTTGCTCTCATTGTCCTTAACCGTAGGAGTGTTCTACTAGCACTCTGTCTTCACTCTTTAATAGGATTAAAGGCATTCGGGAAGATGTTGGCTGAGAGTTGAGATGAGAAAGTAGAAAAGGATAACGTGAAGGAGGTAGGAGAGGGAAAAAAATTATTCAGACTAACTGGTTTCTTATAAGATTACTTTAAGAAGTCCTTTTTGTTTCAGAGCAGGAGTGTATGTTCAAGATGGAACAATTAGGACTTAGGAAGAAAGTAGGAGAAGAGATGATGAGATAATCTCTTAGTCCTGAAAACAAACTGTTCTTTTCATACTAGTTGGTAGAGACACCTGTTTTTTGGGGGTTTTTTTTGCAGTACATGGGCCTCTCACTGTTGTGGCCTCTCCCGTTGCGCAGCACAGGCTCCGGATGTGCAGGCTCAGCGGCCATGGCTCACGGGCCTAGCTGCTCCGCGGCACATGGGATCTTCCCAGACCGGGGCACGAACCCGTGTCCCCTGCATCGGCAGGCGGACTCTCAACCACTGCGCCACCAGGGAAGCCCCATTTTCCCTGTTTCTGTTTTCTCTTTTTTCTTTTGGTTGTTTGAGGGTACTAAAAGTGAAATCCGTATCAAAGGTAATTGCAGGAAAGGGAGGAGTGACAAAATAAATAATCCCTGTATTATAATGTTTGGTCTGTAATGATTTCAGTTTTTCATAGATATTTTTCATCTTTCATAATTGTATTGATATTTCACTAATTTTTTACATCCATTGCTAGCCTTTGGATTCTGTGAGTATAAGGAGCCTGAATCAACCCTCCGAGCTCTCAGGTTATTGCATGACCTGCAGATTGGAGAGAAGAAACTACTTGTTAAAGTTGATGCAAAGACAAAGGCACAACTGGATGAATGGAAAGCAAAGAAGAAAGCTTCTAATGGGGTATGTTTTTTATAGCATTGTCTTCTCTAGGCCAGCTGTGCTTTTTCAGTGTAAATACTTCTCATTATAAAAAAATCTAATACGGGGCTTCACGAGATCATCAAGAGGGTGTTTTTATAGTTTATAGTTACTTTAAGTCTTTTATCTACCCATAGTGGGTGGATGACTGTTGGTTTGCTTGTTCCAGGTTGGGATGAAGGTAGTAAGGGAGGCTGGACAAGGTTAACTTGCCAGAGAAAACACTGGTACAGACTATTCCAAACAGAGCTAATTCATTAAGGCAGCTTTTAAGTAAGTACAAAATATATTTCAACCTACAAAATTTTTATTAGTTGCCCTCTGGTTTAGAAGTACACAGGTTCTAAAATGAATGAAAATAAGTCTTATTGCTGTCATCAGGCGGTGGCTCTATTAAGTGAAGCTAAAGTAAAGGAAATTTTTGTATGTTGTGTTGTAATGTTTACATTATTATTCCCTCTCAACAAAGCAAAAAATAGCTAAAACCTGAGTGTATATTTCCTTGTTTTCCCTTCCTAGTTTCTTTTGACATGGCAAGCTGAACAGATCTAAAATAGATTGATTATTACCTTTCTGTCTCTACAAAAACAAAACAGCCTTTTTGCTCTCTTCAGGCTTTTCACTATCATTCAAAGTAGAAATAGGTTTGTTGGTTCCACCACTCCCTCCTTTACAAAAACATTGTAAAAAAAATTCATAAAAATAGAGCAACCTATAAAGAAGACCTTAAGTATCACCCATAATTCTATCATCATTAGTAAGCACTGTAGACATTTTTGTTGCATATTCTTCCAGGCATTTTTCTCTGTATGGGTGAATATAGTTTTAATTAGAATGTGTGAGTTTATTTTTCTTTTATAAATGAAGGATTGAATTCTGAAGTATTATTTTGTAAACAGCCTTTTTTTTCACTTAATCTTGTCTTTCTCCGGATTTTTAATAGTATTTTAACTGATTTATCTACATTGTTTTCTTCTCATCTGCCTGTTACAGTACTGCCCTATATTTCTAAAACATAAGTATAATTATGTCAGCCCCCTGCTCATGCATCCTAATGGTTTTGAATTTCTCACAGTGTAAAGCCCATATTCTTAGCATGGCATCCAAGGCTTGCTCCAGTCTACCTTTCTAGCTTTCTCCATCAATTCCCTTCATGTGTCAGTCATGTATCCCTACAAACTCCTTTGTGCTTTGATGTCCTTGTTGCTCATCCAAGCTCCCTGTTGAAATTCTATCCATGTAGTTAAAATGTTGCTTGATTCATATAGCTGACATCAGTCCTAGATTCCTCTCAAGCAGAATTAAATCCTCTCTTCTCATATAAAACAGGATTTTACTGTTGTTACATCAGTCTGCTTTGTAGTATGTATTGTTTGTATTGCTCTCTCACAGCTCCTTGTACCCTGTTTCATTCCCATATCCCGCATTCTCTGATATAAGATAGGACAATAAATTCACAGACTATGTTTTTTCATCTTGTACCTCCACAGAACCTGGGTTAAGGTCTTGCTCATAACAAGAATGGGGTGAGCATTTATTATAACAGTTGCAGTTATGTTGCTCACCTGGTAATCTTACTGTCTTTCCCTCGCTTTAAAAGGCAGTAACACAATTTACACTCCAGA
>NW_006787038.1:232932-234910 GCF_000442215.2 Lipotes vexillifer
GAGAAATTGTATTTTATCTCATATCAGCGCTATTGCCTGTCATACCAGTAAAACCTTAAAAAAGCCAACTGTCTGCAGCAAGACTTCTTAGATTTTCCTTCCTGTGATAACTGAATTCTTTTTTAAAATAAAGCATGCATTCAGTGTCTTCAAAGTTTTTTATATAATTCCCTGGATTCATTGTTTTACTGAGCTTGAAATTTAGCTTGTGAGGCGGTTTAAGCGGTGGCATTTGCAGATGGTGTTCTCTGAGCATGAAGTAAATCTGTATAGTTACGTAATAGATAAGGAAATGTATAATTGTGTGACTTTGATTTATTTTGTAATCACCATAATAAGAGGAATCACAATTGAAATCTGTTTATATTTTTCTTCAAGAATGGAATTGAAGCCACCTCCAATAAAAACAGAATGGTTATTTCAGATAAAATGAAATTTAAAAAATTAACAGACATGACTTCTGGGTGTGTTTGGCATGGCCCAGAGGTACTTAAAGTCATTAGACAAACATGGTATATTTTCTTGGAGTGTCGATCTTACTCAACAGTACTGGTAAAATGAAAATGTTGAACAATTCTGTCAGTTAAATTTTTTTCCAAACATCTTAAGCAAATATAAGTATATTGTGGAGTAGATTGCAGGTTTGTCATGATTTTTCAGGGTAAGATGTGAAAGTATACTTGTTCTTTCTCTTTTATTGTCAATTTATTGGAGAAATTTAGAAAATCGTGACTTAAAGTAGGTGACATGAGAATGAGACATTGAGAAACTTGTATGCTACCTATCCAGACATTTTCCTGATTCCCAGACAGAAGGAAAAATACTATTAGTTGTATAGTTTTCCGATTGAAAAAGAACCATGAGTTTGGCTAGAAAGAGAGATTTTTCCTGACCCAGAATTTTAAGAGGAATTATATGCCTTGAGTAGTAGCTTGATTAAAAGCTTTTATTTGGATTTTGCAGAATTTGTAGAAGCAATTTTTATGACCTTTAGTAAACGTATTTCATTTGGGGTAGCCACGCTGATCTAGTCCTTGTCCTGTTGCTTTCTGGTTGTTCAGCAGTAGCGGTATAGGAGTAGAGATATTTGCTTGAGCGTCACAGATAGTGCTTGTTAATCACACATTCAAGAATGAACTCGGCCAAGTGGTGGAAGTACAAATAATCTTTGGAAAGAGCTGCTTGCTTTACATTTTAATTGAGGACAGATCAGATACTGCAGGTAGGAACATCTTCACATCTTTGCCTGGAAATTAGTCTGGTTGAATCTACATTTTCTCAAAAGAAAGAACTGCATTTGCTTAGTTCCCAAAGAAGTTCTTGTTTTGAACTCTAGAGGTCAGTGCCAAAGAGTGAGTCTAGTAGAGCTGCTTTCTAACTCTCCAGCTAGCAGCTTTACTATGGAAGCTTTTAATTCCTCTGAAAAGAGCCACATAGGTGGGCCATGTAAACATCTCAGATATTCAGTTGATTTCTTTGATCCTCTTGTACTTCCAAACCCTTCACTTTTTGCTGCTCAGTATTACTGAATGTGCTTTCTGTTTCTGAAGTGGAAGAAAAAACTGGAAATCAGGAAACTGGTTCAGGACCCAGAGGTAGAGTTTAAGTTGAAACTAAAAATAACTTTTCCTTCCATGGTATATATTGCTACTTTTGTTTTTCTTACATTAACAATTGGTTAAGAGATTTGGGCTCATAAGCTTTCCTTCTAAAAATGTACATTTTCTCTCTAGATCCAGGGGCAGTAGTCATTTGTAAGGTGATGTGAACTAGTTCATTCCAAATGCTTTACTTCTAATTTAGATAAGACCAGCTATACTAATATTTAAGTTTTGGTTTAGGATGATGGTGGTAGGGAATTTAGGGGCTATGAGTATTTTTAGTTGAGTAAGCCTTTGGATTTATAACCCCACCTCAATCCTTATGCTTAAAAAAAGCAAGGAGATGTAGAGGGTTCATGGAAAGAAATTTAGAATGT
>NW_006787038.1:234927-242994 GCF_000442215.2 Lipotes vexillifer
GGGAAAATGCTAAAGACAGACTGGATGTTCCCTCATGAGGTATATTTTCATCATAAAGAATTTAGGTCTCAACAGCTGAGTATTTGGGTTGAAATAGCCATATGTATCTCAGGACCTACGGTTTCAGTGACAAGTTACTGGTGGTTTAATTCTTTCATTTAAAACCTTTGGAGAAGCAGAGTATCACTGAAGGGATTTTAGTGAAAGCTGCATAAAGACCTTATTGTGATATGTTATTGATTTAGAATAAGAAAGGAACACATCACCACAATTTTAGTTTACAGTATTCTTGGTAAATAACGTAAACAATTTAATTACAGTCCTTGGTTAAAGCATCTCTTCTTTATCCCAGATGCCAAGTAGAAAGTTGGTTACAAGAATATTAGATGAAGAGGCAGGTTTGAGAAAGTAAAGAGTGGTAGTTTTATAATATCACATTTAATGACTTAACGTGAAAGTTATCTCTATCATAACCTTCTCTTACCCTGTATTGTTAAATGCTTAAGGGCAAGTTATTTTTTTAATTTTTAATTTTGTACCATCTCACATAGTATCTTGCATAGGGTAGGCTCTTAAGAGTTTGTTGAGCAAATTTAAGAAATAAATGCTTGTTGAATAAGTATCCATTGGAGATAGCTTTCAGAATGCCAGTTGTTATGAAATCACGGCTAGGTTATATGAAGGAGGTACAAAGTATGAAACTCACCTTGAATAGAGTTGCATGCATTGTGACCAAGAGCCAGCATTTGTCCAGAAGAGCAGGATTCTTGTTTATATCTGAAAATTTGCACAATATATGTTCACCCAAGTATGTATGTAGTTTTAAGTTACAAAAATTTTTGTACACATACATCTTTATGTTTATCTTGTTGCTTCTTTGTCTTACTTTCCTACCTTTCCAGGTTTTAAGAAGAGAAGAGTTGAGGGTAATGAAATTATCTAGAGGTCATGCTCTATATTTTGTCATTTGAACTGGATTAATTCCTTAACTAGGAGCCTTAAAATAAAACAGAAACAAGGATAGTAGGACATTGGAAACCAGTAAATTTTTTTTTTTCACATCAACACAAGTAACAGTCAACTTCTTTTAGAAAATAATAAAGTCCTGGGAATTCCCTGGTGGTCCAGTGGTTAAGACTGGCCTTTCACTGCCAAGGGCCCAGGTTCAGTCCCTGGTCAGGAAACTAAGATCCCACAAGCTGCATGGCTTGGCCAAAAATATAATAATAATAATAATAATGCTAATAAAGTCCTACAAATAGTTACTTATTTGTGAGAAGTATTACAACATGAATTTGTATTTTTATAATGTTAACACTTGCAAGTCATGGTGAGAAGGATGTGCAGTATTTAGAATCAGTTCCTTTTTAGTGTATAAATATATGAGCTTTATAAGTGGTATTCCCACATTGTAGAAAGCAGAGGGGAAAAAGAAGCCATCATTTCAGCCCCTGACCTTCCTGATGCTTGCATTTTGTTGTATATAGCCATCAAGTGTTTTTTATTTGTTTAACCTACATATGTTTTTGTTTATTTTACTTTTTAAATTTTTTTTGAACACTTTATTATATTTATTTTTGTTTTGTTTTGGCTGTGCCGCACGGCATATGGGATCTTAATTCCCCGATCAGGGATCAAACCCGCACTCCCTACAGTGGAAGTGCAGAGTCTTAACCACTGGACCACCAGGGAAGTCGCTGTTTTTGTTTATTTTAAATGGTGGCTACCATAGTGTACATAAAATTGTATTTTGCTTTTTTCATGTAATGAAGTTTTCAACTTTGAATGAGTTATTCAGTAAACATAATTAGTTTGTGCAGGTATTGAGCAAGACAGTCTGAAAAATTGTGAAAGCTTTGCAGATGTGTAGTACGCTAGCCCTGTGATTTCAGTCTTTCTGTAGCTGGTTAGGGGTCAGAATGTTAACTATCAAGGGTAGAAAGGAAAAGAAAATCGTAAAGTACAGTGTATCGAAGGAAAAAACAGTAAAACAAATGAAGTTTAGTTTTGTGAAGTTAGGAATAAATCGAAATCTGCATTTAATAGGACTGCAGAGATGTTTGGGAGAAAACATGTTTGTTTTGTGTACTAACTTGTTTTAGAATGATTTTGATTTTCTTGTTTGATTTCCCCCTTCCCTCTCCTGAATCTGCCTTGTTTTTTTTAAGAATGCCAGGCCAGAAACTGTCACTAATGATGACGAAGAAGCCTTAGATGAAGAAACAAAGAGAAGAGATCAGATGATCAAAGGGGCCATTGAAGTTTTAATACGGGAATACTCCAGCGAGCTCAATGCCCCCTCGCAAGAATCTGACTCTCACCCCAGGAAGAAGAAGAAGGAAAAGAAGGAGGACGTATGTGTTACTGATTTCTGACAACAGAGTCATTCGTACAGTTTACATTTTGTACTGTCAGTCTTGTGCTTTCATTATTTCCAACTTCTGAGGGGAAAGTAGAGTGACTAGCGTTTATAACAATATACTGTTAAGGCTAATTTGACCATGTTTTACCAACTAACTTCCTAATTTTTTTTTACCACAACGTTCCTGTTTCGCATGTTTGAAATGCAGTGACATGGAAGCTTGTGCATATTTGTGGATTCATTAAGTAAGGGGGAAAAAAAAAACACAGACTTGAGTGATGAATAGGAACTGATATTAAGGGACAAAGTAAGATTTTTTTCCCCCTTTTGTCACAAAGGGGTTGGCCTTGTTTTGCCTTACTCCCTTATTATTTTTCTTCTGTCTCTGCTCCAAGCGGGATACCAGGTCTCATTCAGTGAGGATTTTGACCCATTTTCAAATTTTTAGCCACCTTTCCTTATAAGCCACATCTCATTTCCTTCCATGGACGGTAGTGCTATTGGCCTTATAACTGGAGTACTATGAAAGAACATCATGAGATGAAACACTCCTCCCCAGTGTATTATATCATCACCTACTTTTGTCATCCCAAGCTAATTGAACAATAGGGAGTCCAGGTTGAGAGAAAATGTTTGGTTTTCTTATATTCATTTAATTTGGATATGTGTAGAGAAATTATAGGGAGTGTTCTTTAAAAATATTGGAAGTGTATTATATGAATGGATTGTATATGCCCTGGAAAAGAAGTACTATGAAACATATATTGTGATTTAATATCAAGGGGTAGTTATAGTTCATACTATTTTGGATATTATTGCTTATTAGTCCATCTTCAGTTTTCTTCGTGGCCAGATACATCAGATACATTTTCTTTTTTTTTATAAATTTATTTATTACTTATTTTTGGCCGCATTGGGTCTTCGTTGTTGCGTGCGGCTTTCTCTAGTTGCGTCAAGTGGGGGCTACTCTTCGTTGTGCAGCTCGGGCTCTAGGTGCACGGGCTTCAGTACTTGTGGCTCGTGGACTCTAGAGCGCAGGCTCAGTAGTTGTGGCGCACGGGCTTAGTTGCTCCGTGGCATGTGGGATTTTCCCAGACCAGGGCTCGAACCTGTGTCCCCTGCATTGGCAGGCGGATTCCCAACCACTGCGCCACCAGGGAAGCCCCAGATACATTTTTATTACTTGGCTTGTTCTTCCTCGTGGAGCCATAAGAACTGTTCTGTCTAGTGAACTGCCAATCACTGGGAATGGTAATTGGTAAGAGTCAGTCAGGTATAGGGTAATTAAGACCTGTAGGGTTTGTTCTTCCTCTTCCCCCATTAATGGCAAAGGAGAAAATAATTTGACATATTTGTTTGATAAGGGTTGGGAGGAGAGAATCAAAGAAATTCTGCTCTATGGCAGGAATTATGGGTATTTTGTTGTTATGATTGTTTCCTCTGTCTTGGAAGGGATCAAGGAAGAAGCACTGCTAGTGCGAGACCCTCCTTATTCCACTGGTTGGGGGTGTTGGAGGGAGAGGAAGTGGTGGGTCATGGGAGGGGTTATAGAGTGAGTGAAATCTTTTTTATTATCAAGTAATTTGAAATCAAGAAAATGTTACAGAAATCTTGCTTACAGTATAAACATATAGAAAATTGTTTTTCAGAGTAATATGAACGCTTATTTGTTTGTTTTAATCTTTGTGGATTTTTCCGCAGATTTTTCGCAGATTTCCAGTGGCCCCACTGATCCCTTATCCACTCATCACTAAGGTTAGTTTACGTTATAGACTTTGGCAATAACTTATGTTTACTGCTAATTGTCAGATTTGTGATTCTTGTCTCTCTAACTCTTTACTATTTAACTTAGATTGTTGGATTTGTTACTATATAAGTTTTTTATTTACTCCTGTCTTTTGTAAAACCTGTACAGTAAAAAAAAAAAAACCTGTACAGAACAGCTAACCTTTAATTTCTATCTGTTTGTATCAGTGTAGATTGATCGTTATGCATTCCCACCTGTCCCCCTTGTCTTTTAGGAGGATATAAATGCTATAGAAATGGAAGAAGACAAAAGAGACCTGATATCCCGAGAGATCAGCAAATTCAGAGACACACACAAGGTAGTATTCTTGTTTTTTCACTTGATACCAATCTAGACTTTTTACAGAATCCAAAGCAAACAGACAAAAAAAGAAAAATCAACCTTACAGTAGAATATAATTTTAAATGCTTTTTATGTAGGTTTAATTGATATTTAGATAGAAACAAAGAAACAGAAGACCATTACCATATTAGAGTAGTCCTTGGCGTATTGTACGTAGCTTTTTCAGTTACTGACTACTCTGCAGTCATCTCACTTTAATATGAATAAAAGGTAGTTTTAATTTTAGATTTCAACATAAACATCAAGGTCAGATTTAAACTAGATTCAAGGGGGCAGCAGAATAACATACACTGTAGTGTATTTCTGGGGGCAGTTATTTAACTTAATCCTAGGAAAACCTTTTCTTTAGAGCTGAGATTAAAATTTAAGATTATATTTGTATAGATTTGAGAGGGGGAGATTTTAAAAAGTAGGTCAGTGGTTACCAGACTTACCAAATTTTAGATGCATGGAAGAACTGTAAATTCCCGTAAAGCTAATCTATTCATTGACCCCCACCATTATGATAGAGATCATATGGTGACTAATGCAAGATGAAACTCTCAGCTTGGAAAGTAACAAGGAATAGGATGTAAGTATGAGCTTCTGTTTTTTATTATATTTATGGATGCCCCCTCAGAAAAATATGCAAAGGGGTAACTGGCTTGGAAATGGGTATTTGTTCATAGTAAATCCCACTCACGAGTTTTGCCTATTGAAAGCTTCTCTCAATGACAGTGCATCTGTGAATGTTCCCTGGTATTGAAGGTGATGCTTATGGACGGTGAAATGCAAACACTGCGTGAAATGTATTTTGATGTTAGAGATAATAAGATGTTACTGGTTCTTTCCTAAGATTGAGTGACCTTTAACTCAGTGAGATGTTAAGTGTTCTTTTTTTCTTTTATTTAATCTTACTTTTTCTTTTAGCTTTTGAAATCCCACATTGACAATTAATGCCATCTAATCGTTGCTGCTGAACACATTATTATCATGATGCCGAGCCCTAGCTCACATACACAGGGCCTTTTCAGGAATTAAGTATGTCTAAAAGCACAACTGTAGTTCTCCCAGATTAATTTTGAGAGTTAAAAAGTTAGTCCATGGGAAGTCATTTTAGAGGAATGCTTTTGGTTAGGTTCAGTACTCAAAATTTTCTGAGCAAGCTTGAAAATGGTATACAGTGTGTGTGTGGTTTACCCCCTTTTTGTATTTGTTAAATCCTGTCATGTCATTGGTAAAGTATAAGGAAATCATGTTTTAAAAAATTAATGCAAAAGGTAAATTGCTTCAGAGTTTGAGAAGCTGTCAGGCCTTTGACTGCCTTACACGTATTTCACTGTGGGGAGAATGTTTTGAATTTCCAAAATGTGTTTTCAAAATAAAAAAGTGAAAAAGAAAAACAGTTTTTTTTATTGGGTGGTATGGTTAAAGGGGATATTTGAAACTTCGGTAACAAAAATTGAGCTCAGTGAACCTTTGCATGTTTTGGTATGAGTTTATTAAATAACCACAGACTGTCAGGGTATCAGCGTGGCAGGGGGCGTCCATTTACAGCACGGACGAGTCTGAAGAGAGAATAAGGTAAGATTTATGATTTTTTTTTTTCTGTCTTTTCCTCTTCATTATTTCACTACTTTCTTATGTCTTTTTAGACCACCTCATTTCCTCTTTCTCCAGTCTTTGTCTTAAAAAATATATCCGTGTGTGTATCTATTTACTGCATTTATAATCTGATATAATCTTTTAGAATTGCATTTAGTATGGACAAGATTCACTCACTTTTTCATTTACTTAGAACAAAACTTTTGAAATGAGTTCTGAAACAAATCATTTACATAAGTGGAACTATACATTTAAGAAATAAGTAGTGTAGTGAATAGGCAAGCATAAAACAATTGAGGGACTCTACAAAAGAAATTATTATTGGAACAGCTAAAATAATCTGTAAGTATTTATTATCTCAGAAATAAACAAATTTCTTTATAAGTGTATGACACTGAGGTAAGTTTTATGTAGTCTAGCCTCATTTTACAATACACATTTTTTTATTCCATTATAGTACTGTTTCAAAAATTAGAATTTACCCCTTTAAATAGTTTTCAGTTTCTGTCCTCTTTTTGCCATTTCTTTTCTCTTCCCTTTGTAATTTCAATGTATTCAGTATTGGCTTGGCCTGCGTTCCATTTTGATATAAGACTGGCACCACAGCTGAATATATTGATTTCTCATGCATTAGCTTTTCTTTTGTAATCTTCTATCAGTTCTCTGATCCATGAGCAAGAGAAAGAGAGTATAACAGGTAAGATTGCTTTTTAAAGTTGTTTTAAATGCTTTACATGACTGAGAAAAGAAAAAATTGCACATTTTATTGTTATTTAAATTTCATTTCGGTGACACTAAACATGGAACCAAAGGAAAATGTTTTGTTTTTGTTTCGTTTTTCCTGTTTGGGGTATTTTTTTTTCTGAGTTTGTGTAGAAACCGTGTGGTGCACTGGTAATCTTGTCAGGGTACAAACTTGGTCTGAATGTTATTTGGTTTATTTGTGAACCATGTACTTGCTCTTCCTCCCAGAAGCATAGCTTGTAGGCAAGGTTAATCCAGTGTTGGCGATCCATGTCCTAGCACAGCATCTGTAAGTTAATACGCAATCGTTCCTTCCAAGGATGGATTTATCACTGTTAATGTATTTTCATTGTCTTATAGGCATAATGGGCATAAATATGTTGCTTTTAACATTAAGCCAAAAATTAATTAAATAAAAATATTATGATTATGCACATTTTTTGCTTGAAGCGAGTGATTTTCAAACTTTTTGTATTTGGTGGGCTGTCCATCTTGTAATGGTGGGAGTAAATGTTTCCATAGGTGATAGGGCAGATATTGGCTGAATTCAGCTTGTCTTTTGGAGGGTGGGCAAACCAGAGGGCAGAAGATTATTTAGTTGCATTCCAGTGACCTGACTCTCTTCCCCCACCTCCCCTTTAAATAATCTTTAGGTAATGGGAAGTCTGGGGTTATAGTAGCAGCAGTAGTCCCACTGATTTAAAGAAATTCATGATGGGAAGAATTACACTGTAGCCAAGTGATTGTATTTCTAGAAATTATTATGAACCATCACATTCCTCATGGTCATTTTAGTTACTACATAATCATTGAGTGGTCAGCCACACTTGACACAATCTCCCAGCATCCAAGATTGGAGATTCCTGGTCTGTTTAGAGTGTATGGTTTTGCACGAAATCTATCTAGGCTTGTGATTGCTTCAGTTTTATTTGTTAAGTAAAACCACAAGTATTTAATATTAAAGTACCAGTGGTTTGGGTTTGTTTTCTTTTTCTTTTCTTTTTTTTTTTTTTGTCGTTCCCAATATTGGGCTTTGCGCCGGGAAAAGTCTGAATACTGGAGCTATAGAGTTAACTCTAAAAGTACTTTTATTGGTTTCTAGAAACTGGAAGAAGAGAAAGGCAAAAAGGAAAAAGAAAGACAGGAAATTGAGAAAGAACGGAGAGAAAGAGAGAGGGAGCGTGAAAGGGAACGAGAAAGGCGAGAACGGGAACGAGAAAGGGAAAGA
>NW_006787038.1:243004-245199 GCF_000442215.2 Lipotes vexillifer
GGGAAAGAGAACGTGAACGAGAAAAGGAGAAGGAACGGGAGCGGGAACGAGAACGGGATAGGGATCGTGACCGGACAAAAGAGAGAGATCGAGATCGGGATCGAGAGAGAGATCGGGACCGTGATCGAGAAAGGAGTTCAGATCGGAATAAGGATCGCAGTCGATCAAGGTAAGGCTTTATGGAAGTTACTGTGTGCTTGATAGCTTTAATAGAACTGCAGGTTAGTACCCTCTTGGGCCATTTGCATGGATGTAGTGATAGAACTTCCTGAGACACGAAGCATACCTGGCTTGCTGTCTCACACACATGTAAAATATTGGTTAAGGGCTTCCCTGGTGGTGCAGTGTATAAGAATCTGCCTCCCAGTGCAGGGGACACAGGTTCAATCCCTGGTCCGGGAAGATCCCACATGCCGCGGAGCAACTAAGCCCGTGCACCACAACTACTGAGCCTGCACTCTAGAGCCCGTGAGCCACAACTACTGAAGCCCGCATGCCTAGAGCCCATGCTCCACAATAAGAGAAGCCACTGCAATGAGAAGCCTGCGCACCGCAATGAAGAGTAGCCCCCACTCACCGCAACTAGAGAAAGCCTGCACACAGCAACGAAGACCCAACACAGCCAAAAGTAAATAAACTAAAAAAAAATATATATATATTGGTTAAATTAACAAATTTCAACTTCAGTGTTAGTTTCGGTCTGAAGCCAGTTTTTATACAGATCCAGCACACACCAGCCGTCCACCCAGTGTTTTGGATAGACATGATTCCTTGTTCTCTCACTTGGTCAGTGGGCATTTTCTCTAGTCACTGTTTGATTGAGGTCCCCTCTAGTGGGAAATCGGCTCTAGTACCACTGCTTTTAGCTCCTGGTATCTGTTTGGTCCTATAGCCCACTGGATGGCCACAACTTAACCTCCCAGGCTCTTAAGTTTACTGTTTCTTTATGGCTTCTAGTAATTAATTTCACTTTGGTTTGGTTTGGTTTTATGTAAATTTTTTTCATAATTATACTGAATTCATATGACATATCTCAAATTCTTTAGGAATGAGGTAGAGCAAAAGTGAACAAAGGGAGTGGAGAAGGGCGTGAGTAGAAGGAAGCCAGTAGACGGAGGGAAGAGAGGAAATCCCACCTTTTTTTTTTCCCAAACTAGTTTTCAGATATACATTACTGGGTTGAGATATTATTCTACCTGATTATAGCTGAAGGGAGGTCCACCGGTTGCTGGAACTGGAATTCAGGACTCTTATTAATCTTCAGTGGGCATTAAAATCCTTCCCTTCCTTCCTCCACTGGAATAACCATTATTCTCTTGAATAACCACTATTGAGAATTTGACATGTATTTAAATGAGTGGTTTTATACTTTTACTACAGTGTACTGTTTCATATCATATATATACATAAATTTGTATTATATCCATGGTATCACAAATCTGCAGTTTGGTTTTATCACTCTGAATTAAATACTTGAGAACTTTTTATTGCTGATAGATGTACAGTTGACCCTTGAACAATGCCGGGGTTAGAGGTGCCGACCCTCTGTGCAGTATAGTTGTATAGTATATAGTTCGAGTATAACTTATAGTTGGCCCTCTGTATACATGGTTTTCCATATCTGCGGTTCTTCGTCCATGGATTCAACCAATTGTGGATTCGACCTACCTCGGATTGTGTAGTGCTGTAGTATTTACTATTGAGAAAACTGTGTATAAGTGGACCTGCACAATTCAAACTCATGTTGTTCAAGAGTCAACTGTAGTTCTAGTTTACCCATGCAACATGCCAGGATCCTCTTTGCTTCTCACCTTTGCCAATATCTGTATTCCTTGATCACTAGTGAAGTAGACTATCCTGTAGCATGTTCGTTGGCCCTTAGTATTTCTCATATCCAGGTTTTTTTGTTTGTTTTCTGAGATGCTGATAAGCATTAACATTGAGTTTAGAAAGCAGTTCAGAATTTGGGGCCAGGATTATATTCTACGTCTTTCTGACTTGTAAAGAGGAGTTTACAATTCTGCAGGAACCAAATGCTAAATTCTGGCTAGTGAGTTTATATATGATTTCATAATATATGTTGTCCTACTTTCTCTTGGGTTTAAACGAAAACACAAAGACTGACCGATTTTTTAAATCTTTTGTTTATGTAGAGAAAAGAGCAGAGATCGTGAAAGGGAACGGGAGAGGGAAAG
>NW_006787038.1:245209-247704 GCF_000442215.2 Lipotes vexillifer
AGAGAACGGGAACGAGAAAGAGAACGAGAGCGAGAGAGAGAGCGAGAAAGGGAACGGGAGCGTGAGAGAGAAAAAGACAAGAAGCGGGACCGAGAAGAGGATGAGGAAGATGCATATGAACGAAGAAAACTTGAAAGAAAGCTCCGAGAGAAAGAGGCTGCTTATCAAGAGGTAAATTGAGGGAAAGCTTTTATTCTTAAATCTTGGTACTTAGTAGGTTAGTCAAAAATTTTAGAACCCTTTGTATACATTTTTAAGCTTTGACAATTTTTTTTTTAGCGCCTTAAGAATTGGGAAATCAGAGAACGAAAGAAAACCCGGGAGTATGAGAAAGAAGCTGAAAGAGAAGAAGAAAGAAGAAGAGAAATGGTAATTTTCTTGGTTAAAAATAAGTGATTTTTCAGATAAAAATCAGATCAAATCTTTATTAAGTAGAAGTGACTTTATAGTTAAAAAGTATGAGCTCCCAGTATAGATAGTTTTTATATATTTCAAGTAGCTTTGGGACAATTTCAGTATACCAAAATGTTTTTCCCTCCTATTTTTCACATTTTTGCTCCCTATAAACTAAATTACCATTTGGCTTACTGTCAAATCTGTCATAGTATAAAATGAGAATTTATAGACCTTTCTTTGATTAAGAAATCTGCAGTATTTTTGAATTTCAAGAGGCTTTTAAGAGGCTTTGATATTCTGTATTAGTGTAGTACATTTGGATGAAGGAAATAGTCTCATGAGAAGACCTGTTTTTAGAAATCAAAATTATTGACTTCAGTACATAGCGCTTATATTGTTTTTCCTTATGTTACTACCTTATCCTTCCTTTTAACTACATGATAATCATAAAAATGAATGTTTTTTTTTTTCATTTACACTGTTTGATAGACTGTAACAGTGAAAGCAATTGGCTAAGGTTGTTACCTAAGTAAAATGACAAAAAGATATTTTATCATAGTACTTGCTTCAGTATTATGTTCCATATGTTCTGTCATTGCCAGAAGTTCATGAAGGTTTCTTTATCTCCAGTTTGGAGATTATTCTTCCAAAAACATTACTGAAGTTAGGAATCTTCTTCAAATAGCTTTTGAACATGAGACAGAGGGAATTATTGTAAGTAACCAAAAGAGTGCATGCAGCAACTAGATAGATAGTATAATTTTCCAGATGGTAGGTCTTCTAAGGTCCTACAGTTATTTAAAATAATTTGATTTTCCTGGATTGTAGCTCCCATTCTAGAATTTCTTCTTAAACCGTAGGTTAGAAAATAGAGAATAATATAGTAAGAGACATAAAATTATTTGAAGAAGTGATTCCGCTTCCTGCACGCAAATCTGAAACCTGTTTTTCTAGAGAAAAATTTCCTATTAGTTATTTTTTGTTTGGGAGCTTAAAAAAATATCCAGTTAGAAAAGCAGTTACTTGCTCATTAAAAAATGTTCAAGTAGCAGAAGTGTATAGTGTAAAAAGTCACCTCATGAAAGGTGACTTATGTTAATATTTTAGTATGTATATTATGGGCCTTCCTGTGTGTGTCTGTGTGTGTGTGTGTGTGTATGTATGTATTTATTTGGCTGCATTGGTTTTCGTTGCTGCATGCGGGCTTTCTCTAGTTTGTCAAGCGGGGACTACTCTTCGCTGTGGTGCGTGGGCTTCTCATTGGGGTGGCTTCTCTTGTTGCAGAGCACGGGCTCTAGGCACATGGGCTTCAGTAGTTGCGGCATGTGGACTCGGTAGTTGCGGCTCATGGGCTCTAGAGTGCAGGCTCAGTAATTGTGGCGCACGGGCTTAGTTGCTCCGCGGCATGTGGGATCTTTCCGGACCAGGGTTCGAACCTGTGTCCCCTGTATTGGCAGCCAGGTTCTTCTTAACCACTGCCCCACCTGGGAAGTCCCCTGTGTTTTATTTAGATATTTGTAAATATTGTCATCGCTACCTGACAATCTACTTGAATGCATTTGACAGATTTTGTCCTAAGTACTGGGTGTACAAGAATAACTAATGCTTCAAACTCTTAAACAATTGGGTAGTATTGCCAGAGAGATGAAGTGGTTGCTGTATTGTGTGTGTGAGTGTTTAAGGTATGATAATGGTGTGTTCACAGTATTTTGGGAGTGGAGTACAGAGAAAGTGATTAATTTTGTCTGGGGGAAGGAGTTGGTCATGGATAGATGGTTATATTGGGGAAGTCTTTAGAGAGGTGTAACATTTGAACTGGATGAAATGTGTTAATATTTTACTGTAGTCAGAAACCTACATCTGCTTTGTATATAATATTGTTGGTATAGTAGATAGAGATGTAGATTATAAATACTCATTTTAAAGTATTTTTATGTCTGTGTATTAGATATAATTAGATATAATTTCTGTGAAATATAATAGTTGTTGAATTTAAAATTCCAAAAATAGGAGTAAGAGATTCATGTACTTTCATGGTTTGTGTACTCAAAGTTAGGCAGGCAAATTTTTTTTTTTTTTTTTTTTGGTACGGGGGCCTC
>NW_006787038.1:247905-265721 GCF_000442215.2 Lipotes vexillifer
CCCCTGCATCGGCAGGCGGACTCCCAACCACCGCGCCACCAGGGAAGCCCAGGCAGGCAAATTTTTAATCCTGCAATTCATACAAACTACTTGTACCATCATCTACCTATAAACAAAATGTAAAATATTTTTGTCCGGTTAACAGATTCAATAAGATAACTTTCAGTTTTCTTTCTTGGTGTGCTTAGGTTTCATTAGAAAAAAAATTACTGTACTTTGAAGTGTATCTTCAGAGAGAAAACTTATTGTAGCATACCATCAGTATATGTGGCTTTCATTTTATGGATAAGCCCTAAATCTGACTTGCTTTTAAGAGTAAAAGATTTAAAAAATCTTATGTTACTTACATTTAATATATAAGTTTATGAGAATGAAAAAGTTCAAGTGGTATGAATAAGAAAAATCTATTCCCAAGAAAGGGCAAGGGGGTAATCTAAATTACTTTTATGTTAATTTTGCACACTTTGGCCTTCATTTCCTCAAAGGCAAAAGAAGCTAAACGACTAAAAGAATTCTTAGAAGATTATGATGATGATAGAGATGATCCCAAATATTACAGGTAAAGAAGCCTTGCTTTATGAACTCATACTGTCAGCTTTTTATTAGCTGTATTTTCTCTTGTCTACAAGAGAGTGCAAGTTCACTCAGTGGAATAAGAAAGAAATCTTTGAATTCATCTTGTAATTATCCCCATAGTTCATAATGCTGTTTTCCGGGGGTCCGGGCCTGTTATAAAAGAATTGACAATTCTATGCACCTTTTTTGGAGGAAGGTTCATAATAGTATGGTGACAAATTAACTTTTCTTCCTGTGTTTTATTATTTATTTATTTATTTATTAAAATGTGTGTTTGTTTATTTATTTTGACTGCACTGGGTCTTAGTTGTGGCATGCAGAATCTTTAGTTGCAGCGTGCAGGCTCTTAGTTGCTGCATGCATGCGGGATCTAGTTCCCCAACCAGGGATTGATCCCCAGCCCCCTGTATTGGGAGTGCGGAGTCTTACCCTCTAGACCACCAGGAAAGTCCCTCATGTGTTTTAAAGAACTTCAGTTTTTATAGCAAATTATAACTTGCCTTTATGACTGTCTAAGGGGGCCTAGAAATTTTTGTCTTCAAGGATTTCTAGAGTGCTACATAGTAATCTGAACACCCTCCCACCCTCCTTCACCCAGTTGCTATACTATTATGAAGTGAGAGTTGTGAAGCCTGCATTTCCTGATATCTGTTCCCGTGGCATTTCTAAACTGCTCTCATTCTTCTAACATTTATGGCACTTTGGTAAAATTGTTTGCTTTGTTCTGCTCCCTCCACTACAAACTGTAATTTCCCTTAGGTTATGAACAATATTTTGATTTTTTTCTCATGTGCCTGGCATGATACAGTCATGTAGTGAATGCATTTAATATATATAATTTAATACACTGTAGCTGAAATAATCAAAACATTGGATTAACACTTTAAATTGAATGACTGCCAAGGATTTGACTTTGTAGAAAATGTAAAGTAAAATTATTGAATCATAGATTAGCAGTACATTATTTCAACATTCTGAGATATAATAAAGTGCTAAATAGAACCTCTGCTTTCTCTTGATTATGCCCTGCTTCTTCTGTTAATTTTTTTTTCCCCACAAGGAAAGGAGGTGATTTAAATTGAAGGTACAAAACTAATATTTGGGATATTACTACTCCTTGTATTAATTTTTCACAACTTGGCCTCCAAGACAACACAGATTACCTGTTAGTTTCCCTGTGGAATAGGTATAAAATGAGATGAGAGCATTCTTCCCTCTGAAAGCTACTTTTTTACTTGTAGATAGATACTCATTTAGAATGACTTAAGAATGAGGCATGGTGATAACGTGACAAGACAGTGCTGACTTAGTAAACGTTAACATGCAGAGAGTACACTGTCTTGGGTGTTCTACAGATAGAGAGCATTAAAACAGTCTTCAGTCTCTTAGCATGCAGCTGTTAGTATGGAAAGAACTTGCTTTTGGAGACATTATGTGTAGTAGTTTAGACCTGAGTATTAAATAAGGTGTGTTATTTACTTTTGCAGAGGAAGCGCTCTTCAGAAAAGGTTGCGTGATAGGGAAAAGGAAATGGAAGCAGATGAACGGGATAGAAAGAGAGAGAAGGAAGAGCTAGAGGAAATCAGGCAGCGCCTTTTGGCAGAAGGGCACCCGGATCCAGATGCAGAGCTCCAGAGGGTAAGATACTATGACATCCATAACAATATTCTTTTAAGGCTATCATGTCATCTTAAGCCAACCAACTATGATATAGTTTAGTTTATAAGGGAAATGTTTACACTCCATGCGTCTTGCTATTTTGGGGGAGGATATTAGTATTTTTTCTTTATTTTATTATGTAAGTTATCAATATTAGTTGATTTACAGCTTTATTTTCAACATCTTCTATATGTCTTACTCCTTTATTTCTGTGAAGTATTACTTATTAAGTGAATGTCTTTTAATGTAACTTTGCTAGAAACTGTCCTTCCTATATGTGCTCTGACACTTAATGACTTTTGCAGTTTAAATTCTCTCATTACCACCCTAAATATTTTATTTCCAAAATAAAGATGTTTTCATGAACAGCTTGTCATTTAAAAATGAAAAAGAAAGACTGTCATAGGACATGGCATACCCATTCTTGCTTTTAAGAATAGTGTCATGTTAGAAAAGTTTTTAGTTCTTAGTGTATCACAGATCTTAATACTATAAATTCTTCATATCAACTTTAAAAAATCTGTTATATGCTATTAACAGGAACCATGTCTTCTTACATGTCCCTTTTATTTTTCAAAATAAAATAGTGTTATTTTTTTTCTGTTAAGTACTTACATAAGTAAATAGAAAGTTCAGACGACATAGAACATAGTAATGAAGAAATTAAAAACTGGCTGATTTCTTATAACCCCCCTCATACATAAGTTTTATAAGTGGGAATGTTGTTACGTGCGCTTTTTTTCTAATGTGCTTTTTTTTCATTTTTAGATTTTTATTGAAGTATAGTTGACATACAGTATTATATTAGTTTCAAGTGTACAACAGTGATTTGACATGTGTATTATTACATTATGAATTGATCACCACGATAAGTCTAGTAACCATCTGTCACCATACCAAGTTATTATAACAATATTGACTATATTCCCTATGCTGTATGTTACATTCCCCATGAGTTATTTTATAACTGGAAGTTTGTACCTCTTTTTTTTTTTTTTTTTTTTTAAATGTTGGGGGTAGGAGTTTTAGTTATTTATTTTTGCTGTGTTGGGTCTTCGTTTCTGTGCGAGGGCTTTCTCTAGTTGTGGCAAGCGGGGGCCACTCTTCATCGCGGTGTGCGGGCCTCTCATTATCACGGCCTCTCGTTGCAGAACACAGGCTCCAGACGCGCAGGCTCAGTAGTTGTGGCTCACGGGCTTAGTTGCTCCACGGCATGTGGGATCCTCCCAGATGAGGGCTCGAACCCGTGTCCCCTGCATTAGCAGGCAGATTATCAGCCACTGCGCAACCAGGGAAGCCTGGAAGTTTGTACCTCTTAATCCCCTTCACGTTTTTGCCCTACCCCCCATTCTGCTCCCCTCTGGTGACCACCAGCTTGTTCTCTGTATCTATGAGTCTGTTTCTGTTTTGTTTTGTTTTCTAATGTGCTTTTTACTTCAGGTATAATCTTCCACCAAGAATTTCTCCAGTTTATAGTCCAGGTGTCTTTTTTTCATCATCATGGTAGTATTGTCAGTGTTTTAAATCCTTGCCATTATAACATTTAGGTTGGGGAATATTGCTATGTTTTAATTCTCTGATTACCAGTGGGTTTGAATGCCTTGCAGATGGTTTAATGGTCATTGTACTTCCTTTGTGAGTTGATAAATGGTGTTACGCACAGATTTTAAATTTTTGTGTAGTTCAGGATACGTATTTTTACTTTTGTTTTTCCTGTGTTTGTTTCATGCTCAGAAAACTTGCTGATGTATTCATCCCAGTTTATAATGCTCTTATGATGTTTATTTTTTATTATATTTTGTAATTTCAGGGGGAGTGTTCATTTTGGTTTAGGACTTTGACTTCAGAATTCTCCCTCCCACCACTTCTTCCTTTTCCTGTTTGTGAATACAGAAGTGACTACCACCTTCAGCCATAACCAAGAAATAAAAAATGATTATCTATGACCAGGCTGAGGATTTGAGTTGCCTCTTGTGTATTGTGTATACTATTGGGTTCTATTGGGTTGGCCAGAAAGTGTCTTTGGTTTTTAAGTAAAGTAAAAGACACATTTTTCATTTTCACCAAGAACTTTACTGAGCAACGTATTCACCCTTTTGTTCGACCTACCTTCTGCCATTTTCCAGGCAACTTCATAATTCCATCTTCCTGAAACTTTTTATCTTTTTGAGCAAAGAACTGTTCCAGGTGCCTTTTACAGTCTTCCAGGGAATTGAAATTTTTTCTATTAAGAGAATTTTGTAAAGACCGAAATAAATGGAAATCCGAAGGTGCAATGTCTGGTGAATACGGGGAATGAATCAGAGCATCCCAGCCAAGCTGTAATGGTTTTTGCCTGGTCATCAAAGAAACATGCAGTCTTGCGTTATCCTGATGGAAGATTATGCATTTTCTGTTGACTAATTCTGGACTCTCTTCATCGAGTGCTGCTTTCAGTTTGTCTAATTGGGAGCAGTACTTGTTGGAATTAATCGTTTGATTTTCTGGAAGGGGCTCATATAGTAGAGGGCTCCCAACCCCACGATATATACAATATCACCTTCTTTGGATGAAGACTGGCCTTTGGTGTGGTTGGTGGTCGTTTATTTTGCTTGCCCCACCGTCTCTTCCATTCCACATTATTGTACAGTATCCACTTTTCATCACCCATCACAATATGTTTTAGAAACGGAACATTGTCATTACGTTTAAGGAGAGAATCGCATGCAGAAATACGGTTAAGTTTTTTTCGCTTAACTTATGTGGAACCCAAACATCAAAGCGATTCACATAACCAAGCTGGTGCAAATGATTTTCAGCGCTTGATTGGGATATTTTGAGTATGTTGGCTATCTCCTGCTTGGTATAACGTTGATTATTCTCAATGTCTCGATTTGATTGCTATCAGCTTGAACTGGTCTACCCAGCCATGGAGCATCGTCCAGCGAGAAATCTCCAGCGTGAAACTTTGCTGACCATTTTTGACATGTTCAATCAGTCACAGCACCTTCTCCATACATGGCACAAATCTTTTTTTGCATTTCGGTTGCGTTTTACCTTTCTTGAAATAATAAAGAGTAATATGCCAAAAATGTTGGGTTTTTCTTCCATCTTTAGTATTAAAACGGCTACACAAAAATTCACCAATTTTGATGTCTTTTTTTTAAATGCACGCTGATATGACAGCTGTCACAGTCTAACAAAATTGTTTCGAATGAAGTTAAAGACAACTAAGTGCCACTAGAGCCAAAAAAAACCGAGCAAACCTTTTGGCCAACCCAATAAAATAAAATTTCTGATTATAATTTCTTTAATAAAGATATAAAAACATACTTTTTCACTTTGAATTAGCCAACTATTAGCAATTACCTTTGTTATCTCTTAGAGGGTATATATACAAGCCACTGAAGAATGGTAATATATATGAAATACTAAAAAAAACATTTTGCAGAGTACCTAATATATTCTATAGATTTAGTTCTGATTATAGAAGGAGGCAATGTTTTGTTATTCCTAAGGAAGAAGAAAAATAGAGATTTTGTGAAAGATGAATCATAGAGCTGGTTGAATTGAAGATAGTTGGGGTCTGTTTCAGTTGACCAGGTTATTTTCTGGTTTTAGATGGAACAAGAGGCTGAGAGGCGCAGACAACCACAAATAAAGCAAGAACCAGAATCAGAGGAAGAGGAAGAAGAAAAGCAAGAAAAAGAAGAAAAACGAGAGGAACCCATGGAAGAGGAAGAAGAGCCAGAGCAAAAGCCCTGTCTCAAACCAACTCTGAGGCCCATCAGTTCTGCCCCATCTGTGTCCTCTGCCAGTGGCAATGCAACTCCCAACACTCCTGGAGATGAGTCTCCCTGTGGTATTATTATTCCTCATGAAAATTCACCAGATCAACAACAACCTGAGGAGCATAGGCCAAAAATAGGACTGAGTCTTAAACTGGGTATGTTAGCATTTCGTTCCTCCTTTTTTCCTCCTTTCCCCCTCTACCCGCCACAACTACATAAATTTTGCCTTAAGGGAAAAAGAAATATGTACTGCTTGGTAGGTAGTTAGAAAACTAGTTTAAAAAAAAAAGCCTTTCTAGCTCATGATTGTTTTCATAGTTCTGCTAGTGCTCCTGTATCTGCAGCTGCCTTGAGTTCTGAGAAGTGAAAAGTTAAATGTTCTAGCGCTTGTGAGTAGTGAGTTATTTTTTATAGCTGGGATCTTTCTCTGAGGTTTGTGGAGGTATATTTACACTGCTTTTTAGGCATGGTGGGTTGTAAAATGTAACATTTGAAAATTAAGTCATTGTGCTAATACAGTGTTTTTACTATAGGTGCTTCCAATAGTCCTGGTCAGCCTAATTCTGTGAAGAGAAAGAAACTCCCTGTAGATAGTGTCTTTAACAAATTTGAGGATGAAGACAGTGATGATGTACCCCGAAAAAGGAAACTGGTTCCCTTGGATTATGGTGAAGATGATAAAAATGCTGCCAAAGGCACTGTGAACACTGAAGAAAAGCGTAAACACATTAAGAGTCTCATTGAAAAAATCCCTACAGCCAAACCTGAGCTCTTCGCTTATCCGCTGGATTGGTCTATTGTGGATTCTGTGAGTAGCAAATTGTATTTCATTATTTTATTGCAAGTTTTTGGTTTTGACTATAGCACACAAACTCAGTTCATTCCGTTTATGACAAATAGGGGTGATAAGGTGGCTAGAATCTTGACATGGTCAATAATAATAGATTATTGTGGAAATTCTTTTTGGTACCTGAGGTCTTCATACATTAGAAGCAAATAATTTCATCTCGATACATATCTGTCTTAAGTCAACTTGTTAATGATCGTACTGTATTTTAGCCTTAAGAAAAATTATGAAGTTATATAGGTTTTTTAAGTAAATGTAATAAAAAGCTCTTTAATTTAGTAACCATGCTTTATTTTATAGATATTGATGGAACGACGAATTAGACCATGGATTAATAAAAAAATCATAGAATACATAGGTGAAGAAGAAGCTACATTAGTTGATTTTGTTTGTTCTAAGGTTAGTCTTTTACTCTTTCCCCAACGTTTGTTATATACTTCAAAATGTTAGAGACTTTCTAAATTGAAAATTTTTACAGGGCCAAGCCAGTGATAATTTAGTTTTAATTACAAGAGTCATGGCTACTTAAGTGAACCCCTCTATACTATTTCAGACCCCACGCTGCATGCTTTCATTTCAGAGGGTCAGAGAGGACAGAATAGCTGGCTGCTGCCAATTTTGCTCTCTCCCTGCCGCTGAGAATGCTTTGCCACCCCCTTCTTGTCTTAATGACAAATAGGGGTGATAAGGTGGCTAGAATCTTGACATGGTCAATAATAATAGATTATTGTGGAAATTCTTTTTGGTACCTGAGGTCTTCATACATTAGAATGTTGCTGAAGGACAGTTGAGGTTTTGTGGAGACAGCCAATAGCTTGTCTCAATTCTTTGTCAGTCATCCATCCTTTGGAAAAGAAAGTAGTGCCCTTCATAGCATAATAGTGGTGTTAACTGACTGATTACTGTGTGCCAGGCTTCTTTCCCAGGAGGTACGGTGTTAAGCATTTTACAAGACTTCATCTTCTTCAAACCTCCCAACAACCTTAGGAAGTGCAGGTTACTAACAGTATCCCCATTCAATAAAGAAATTCAATGAAGAAATTGAGGCTTAGGGAGAGATCGTGTCTTGACCATGGTTACATGATAAGTAGCCTGTGGAACTCATGCTCTTAACCACCAAGGTATACCACATCCTTTCATTGTTCCCTGAAGGCAAAGTATTTCTATAAAGGAATAGCTAATTGCGTTTTAAGGAAAGGGTATTTTTCTACCAGTACTGCTCTTTTAACATTAGGCATAGCTCATTTAAGTGACCCTTTCCACTTGTGATTACTGTAGCATAAACACTTATAAGTCTGGATTTGAATTAGAAGACAAATATTGTGATGATTAAGATCCCAGGTTTTAGTGTCAGACTTTTATTGAAAAGAGGGAGATTCTGGGAATTAAGAAATTTATAGAAAGGTTCTAAAGTCACAAGAAATTCTCATACTAGTGTGAGGGCACCTTAAAATTTTTTTTTTTTTACTGTATTGCTAATGTTTTATTTATTTTCAAAGTGACAGTTATTTTTTTTTCCCTTAGGTTATGGCTCATAGTTCACCTCAGAGCATTTTAGATGATGTTGCCATGGTAAGTTAGAAATTTACTGTTGTTAATATTTTAATTACACAAGGAGATCAGCTCAGTGCTTTGTGACGACCTAGAGGGAGGGGATACGGAGGGTGGGAGGGAGGTACAAGAGGTAGGGCGTATGGGGATATATGTATACATATAGCTGATTCACTTTGTTGTACAGCAGAAACTAACACAACATTGTAAAGCATTGATACTCCAATAAAGATGTGAAAAAAAAATTAATATCAGTGTGAACAAACTAACTTCTCTGAATTTGATTGAATTTCTCCCTGTGTTGGTTCCAGAATCTTTATGGGCCTGAATTAAAATTTGAACATGCATTAAGAGGTTAAAGGCGTTCATAGTAAGATATTATTAGACAACAGTAGAGTTAGGGTTTTTTTTTTTTTTTTCCTTTGCGGTACGCGGGCCTCTCACTGTTGTGGCCTCTCCCGTTGCGGAGCCCAGGCTCCGGACGCGCAGGCTCAGCAGCCATGGCTCACGGGCCTAGCCGCTCCGCGGCATGGGGATCTTCCCGGACCAGAGCACAAACCCGTGTCCCCTGCATCAGCAGATGGACTCTCAACCACTGCGCCACCAGGGAAGCCCGAGTTAGGTTTTTTTTTTTTATCATTCTCTCCCCTCCTGTTTTTGGTGTTTGTGTGTATAAATATAAATTCTGAATCTATTCATAAATTTAGAGACCATTTATTAAGTGTTTACTGGGTAGAGCAATGTGCTAGAAGCACAGAAAGGTGGAATATCTGCCCTTAAAGAACCAGCAGGGAAACAGGTATACCAATATTGATACTGTAATATCTTTAGTATAATGGGGATATATAAAAATGATCATGGGGGCAGAGGAGATAAGAGTAGTTAGGTGTTGACGGCAGTTAGGGAAACCATCACAGGAATTACCATGTAAACTGAGACTTGAAGATTGTATTACTCTTTTGTCACTTGGGCAGGTGTCTGTTGGGTTGGCAGTAGTTAAACATCAAATCCCAAATAGCAGTTAATTTGGATATTAGAGTTAGTGGTTGTGGTTGCATTGATTTTGTGAGAAAAGAAAGGAAGAGAATTGATGGTAAAGGTGAGAGAGTGATAGAACGGACTGTGAACTCCAGTGTAGGAAGAAAAGGAAATAATATCAGAACAGACTTGGTGGTCTGAATGAATCAAGGACTGGTGGTTCCAGAGAAGCTGTGGTAGATGTGTTTGAATGAAATAAAGAGAGGTTTAGTTAGAGAGTAGAATGTTTAAGAATACAATTGGTAAATTAATCCAGATGATGGCAAGGTGCAAAGTATGGCCATGGGAGTTTCTGGGGCAGAGCTGATGTCATTGTTTAGAATATCAGTGAACTTTAAGCTGGGTTATAACACACAGAAATAGAAATTACTGTGTGTTAGGACGGATTGGAGAGAAATACAAGAACCAGCTGCAGAGCACTCATTTAATGTGGATGAAAGACTAGATATTTGCTAGACAGCTGCTGTTGGAGTAAACCGGTGGTGTAATGAGATCTCGCGAACATCATTGGAGATATTGTTTACGAGGAGAGAAACAATGAAGATCCAGCAGCTTCCCCTCTCTTGTGGAGACTAAAGCTTTGAAAGTGAGGAACTTTTTCAGAAGGCCACAGGGGTGTCAGGGTCTTTAGGGGACGTACCACATTTTCAATTAAGGTAAGGAGATGAAAAGTCTAATTAAAGAAGTTGGGGATAGCATAAAGTGGAATAGGGTCTAAAGGGCAGAGTGGGAAAGTAGCAACAGGAAAAAGAGTCAGAGAGGAAGAAGAAACGTCAAGCATGATGTGAGATGATAGGTGACCAGGGAAACTTTCATTTTGAGCTGCAATTAAAGTTGTCAGGGAGTGCCATAGGAGGGTGCCTAACTAAAGGAGCTCTAAGGTCAAGATGTTACGTGTCTCCAAGCACTGTATGATGTCTGAAGCCAGATAACTAGTTTTCTGCTGCCTAGCTAGCCTAATGCATCTGTTGTCTAAAATTCCTGAAAAAACGTTTGTGAAAAGTTTGATGCCATAGTGCCGAGCCTCAGATGAAAGGAGAAATGTGAATAGATCCCAGTCCTTAGGGATGCAATCTGAACTTCCTTGACCTTCCAGCCTCTTCACAAAGTTATCCTTGAGTGAAGAGAGGGTTTTGTAGTTAGGCCTGAGGTAAAGAATTAAAAAAAAAATCAGGGAAATACTGGAGGTCCAGTGGTTAGGACTCTACACTTTCATTGCCAAGGGCCCAGGTTCAATGCCTGGTGGGGGAACTGAGATCCCACAAGCCATGCGGCCAAAAAAAAAAAAAATCAGTGTTCTGGTTTGTGACCTTGGCAGAGGTATAATCACTGTTGGTGAAGATGTCATGTGTCACTGTTAATCCGTTTTGATCTGTTGAAATAGTTTGATATTTAGAGTATAATTAAACTCTACCGCTTATTTGCTTATATTGTTTTTGATTATTTTCTGGCTCATTGTTGATCAGAGTGGGAGGAAACCAATTGAGTTGGTGTTGTCAGCCAGTTCTGGTAATAGCTCATGGACCCTCTAAATATTTCTTGAATAAATGAGGTGGAAATTTTAGCTCAAGTAGTATTTTGCTCTTATTAGAAATCTGACTTTTTCAAAGTGTACCTTTCCTCATTTTATGTAAGTTAATGAACTTTGGATGCATTTTTGTACCTGGGTTCAATTCCTCATTAATTAGTGTTGCAGCGTAGTTCTTTTTTTTTGGCTTTGGGATCTTCGTTCCCTGACCAGGGATTGAATATGCGCCCTTGGCAGTGAGAACGTGGAGTCCTAACCACTGGACCACGAGGGAATTGCCACAGCAGTTTTTTTTTAAACTATGGGTTAAGTCTGGCTCATAGATGTCTTATTTAAGTTCTTTATTTGTCATCACTGAGAAATGTAAGGAAATTTCTCAGGAAAATCCATTTCTGGCTTGTCTTAGGTACTTAACTGATTGTAATAATAAGCACTCTTCAAACACTTGGTACATATCAACTCTTTTAATTCCCACAGTAGAAGCAGTATGACATAGCTACTATAACCTCTGTCTTACAGATGAGGGAACTGAGGCTCATTGTGATTAAGTAACCCAACCAAGAATACGTAACTAATAAGAGGTAGAAGAGGTTTTTGAATCCAAGTAGTCTGGCTAGAGATCTGGTTTGCTTAACTCCTAACCTGGCCTGCTTCTCCAGAGTCTTGGCAGCATTACGCCAGATGCCATTACGACGGTGGTACCCTGGAACTCAGTCATTGCTGCCTTCTGTAGAAGGAAGCATGCTAGTCCAGTTTACCGCACAGCAGCCCTGGTGTAGAGTGCCACATATGTGTGGGTGATGAGGGCAGGAGTAGTGCAGTGATGAGGACATGATGCAACTAACTCATAGGTAGACAGAAAAAATAACTTGATTTGCCAAGGAGAAAAGACCTTTTATTTATTCAGTAGTCTTGTGTCCTTTGTGATGATAGTGTTCACTTTGTTTTCTCTATCCCAGATACTATATTAAAATAGTACACATATATTCTCATTTAATATTTCAGTGTCACTTGTGTAATAAGTGCTCAATAAATGTTAAGATTGTGAGGTTCTTGGGGAGAGGTAAATGAGATACTCTGTATTAAGTATTATGTAGTTATATAACCAGTTCTGTCTAAATTACTGTGTTCTTTATAACATTTGCTTTCCTCAGGAAGTAGTTTTTCAAGACATGTGTAAATAAATGCTTGTTGGTAGATAAAAGCCTTTTTTATTCCAGTTACCTTGTTGGGAGATGCTTATGATTGCTTCTCTTACGTGTGTGACTGTTTTTTGTCTTCTTCCTTTTCTAGGTACTTGATGAAGAAGCAGAAGTTTTTATAGTCAAGATGTGGAGATTATTGATATATGAAACAGAAGCCAAGAAAATTGGTCTTGTGAAGTAAAATTCTTTTTACATTTAGAGTTCCATTTCAGATTTCTTCTTTCCCACCCTTCACAGGACTTTAAATTTTATTTTTTTGTCTTCAAAGACATTTGTGAGATCTGTAATTCTTTTTTTAATGTAGAAAATGTGAATGTTTTTTGTCCTCTAATTTGTTAATGCCATGTGTACTCCCTTGGTTGTAAAGACATCTGAATCCTACCATGGTTCTCTTTATACTCACCAGGTACAAATTACTGGTATGTTTTATAAGCCGCAGCTACTGTACACAGCCTATCTGATATAATTTTGTTCTGCTGATTTGTTCCTTGTAAATATTAAAATGACTCCCCAATTCTTTTGCAGAATTGCACTTAATATTGAACTGTACTGTATAGTCACCAACATGAACAATTTTAAATTGAAAGAATACCAGTCATACCTATTACCCTTACCCCCCTATTACCCTGATCAAAAATGGCAGGCCCTCATGATGGCATGGAATTTAAAATTAGAGTGCGAAAAGTAGTAGACAATCCATTCCTACTGTATCTCTGTATGAATGTGTTTGTGTGAATGTATGTATAAAAGTCTTACTTTTCCCTAATTTGATTTGGAAGTTTCCCTGAAACATTTCCTAATTGAAGACTAGAATTGTAAAGGAAACATGGTATTGTGCCAACCCAAATGTCTGGGATAATTAGGTTATTAGTCTCCCGGAGTATGGTATTCTCTTGTGGCAAGCAACAGTTTGTTGAGCGGAGTGGGTTTTTCTGTTGAAAGCTGGCTGCGTCAGCCTCTCTTAAGGAAGTGTGAGTCATAGTGGTTTTCTCCCCTGATTTCATTGTTCAGGTATGAGGCAGATCCTTAGATTCTGGAGAGCTTTATTTAATGCATTTTTTGCACTAATTGGTCCTTAGTTTAATTTTGTACCCCTTTGTTTAAAAAAAAAAAAAAAGCTTCATTCAAAAAGCTTAAGTGAAAAAAATCTTTTTTAAAAATAAGCAAAATATAAAACTAGGCAATTTTACAGACTAGGAATGTTTGACAAAATACAAACAGGAATTTATCATGGCAATTTACAAAGTTTACATCTTATTTCTGAGGATAAAGTAAATCATTTAAATCATTTAAAGCAGTTACCACTAGTTTTTTGTTTTGTAAAGGGTTTCTATCTTGTGTGTGTATATGTAGGCACACACCTTGTTTACCTCTGCTCATCAAAGTTTAAAAACATACTGATGGTGTTCTTAGAGACATACATGGGGCTTTCTTTATGGTAGATCAGAAATTCACCAGGGAGCAAAATTACCTGAAAATGTAACAAGTTTTAAATAGTTCTTAACAGAAATTAGGTGCAGCTATTCCTGTGTCTGAGTATTTATTTTTTAAAAAGATTGGGCGGGGGAGGGGCTGTTAAGAAAAGCATAAAAAGCATAAACTGAGCTTGAGTTACTAGATTTTTTTTAATCTTAAGAGGACATTTGAAAACACTGTTCTTAACATTGGACCATGACGTGGTTCCATTATGTAAATATTTCAAATATTAAAAATGTATATATTTGATCTTGGGGACTCATTCTTTCAGAGTCTTGTTAAATAAATGGCATCATGTTGTAATTATGCAGTGCATACTAGAAACAACTTGAAAATACGGGCTGAATTTTTGATGGACTCAGTTTTTGAGTATTAGTAACTAAAGGTCAAAGAGGCCGTTTGCCTTACTTTGGATTAATCTAGACATCTGTGGAGATATTCCCCCCTTTAGTGTTATAATATTTTAAATTGTGGTTTCTGAAGGGAAAATTTTAGAAACATGCTCCTTATTACAAATTCTTTTACTAGCCTTTTCTCAGATTGACCCCCAGCGTAACTCCCTGTACAAGCAGTTTATTATGCCTCTCTATTACCATATTATTGCTTCTAAGGCATCATATTAGGTTATTTTTATTTAGCCGGCATTAGCATGGAAGTTTATTCAGGTAGATTCAATTTTCCTTGCTTTGGTCTCTTCTGCTCTTTCAATTACATTTACCTTAAAAGGGCCCTTGTGTGAAACCCTTGGGGGCACATACCATATACTGCGTAACACTTCCAGTGAGATTTGTGTCAGGATCCCAAATTTATACATTAACATTTTTGCAGCCAAACAGGAATGATCACAGTCAGTGGGTTAAAAGACCTACTACATTTACTACATTAATAGTTTAATGTCAGTTCAAGTCAGATTTTGCCACAAAGGTTAAACTTCAAGGTTTTTAGAGTTCTTATTTTTCAGGTTTGTATATAAAGAACTGGACATGTATAAGCTGGCATACTGTAGTGTCAGGAAGAATACACATAAGAAAATTTTTACTAAATTGCTTGAACTCTCTGGGTTGTCTTTACCATTTGTTCATAGGTTAATTTCAACTTGGAAACCTTAGTTAATCCATATTACCCATTCAGGTTGTTAAAAATTAGATGAAAGTCTTGACAGCCATTCTTGATGTGGCAGTTAGGAGGAAACCAATGTGCTTTTTCCTCATTTGACCCTGTAAATAAAATAATTTTAAATGTGTGTATCTGTGTACAGGAAGAAAATGTTTTTTCTCAAACTTTAACATGCAGCTGAATCACCTGGGGGGATCTTGTTAAAATGCAGACTTAGGGCTAGAGTGGGCCTGAGAGTTTGCCTTTCTCACCAGCTACCACATGTTGCCAGTGCTAAGTGATCCAAGAACTGCTTTGATTAGCAGATTAAAGTGTCTACTCAGTACTAGTATTTTATCCTAATAGACTGCACTAATGCAGGTTAATTTTCTTTATGTTTATGAACATAAAGTAGTCTTCCAAAAAGGTTGCCTGAGAACAACTCCAATATTCTAGGCTTTATTCCCAGCCAGCCCCAGCACATTTTCTCCTGAGAGAAATTTATGTTGTTACTCACTCTGAATCTTATCATAGCACTTCCTGATATGTAATAGTAGAGGCCGATGATTATTTTGTGGAGAGTGCAGTTTCAGGTACTAATCAGGCATGGATACTAGATACGGTGGACAAACTGAGAAAACAATGAGCTCAAGAGTCAAATTGTACTAAACATTATTAACATTTTTTTCTCCTTTAATATGAAGAAAAAAATGCAAATAAATGTAAGCAGGTATACAATGTGTATATGAGGCTTATTTACCCAGCTCTTTCAAATAAGTTCTATGAATGTTTCCACTTTCTACCCAAAAACTGCTGAAAGGTTTTATGTCAAAGTGGTTAACACATTTTTCCAAGTCATATTTCAGCCTTCTATTAATATGAAATTGAGAAATTGTTTTGCTTAGCGAAAGATGGTGAAATTGATTTGTGAATACCAAGAGCTAAAGAAAGGTATTAGAAGGAATCCCAAACAGGCAAAGAAATAGGCAGTCTAAGTGTCAGGAAGAAAACTAGGGAAATTCACACGTGTATATTTTAAACGCAGGAATTATTACTATTATATTCATACTATAGACCAAGGTGAGTTTATAATATTTGATAAACTGGTAGATTTTTCAAAAAGTGATTATGTTAAATTATTGAAATATTGTTTATTTGCATTTGAATGCTTAATTTTCATCTTTATTTAAAAGATTCTTTGCCTTTCATTTTATTACTTGACTCATACGAAGGCTAAATTAGGATTGGCAATCTGAAATGCCCAGGAAGAAAAGATAATTTCTATAAACAAAAATGAATAAAAATGTTTTTCAAGCCATGTTGTTTGAATTAAATGACGCTCTAAGTCTGCCTACTCTGCCTCATCATGTATTAGTTGGATAGATGACTTTTGGATTCTCTTGCACAGAGTGGTAGCTGAAATATTAAGCCAGGTAACCCATTCATCTTTTTGTGTATGACTTATATTTGAAGCACAATTAATATGTGCCATTCATGTTTTAAGCTAGATGGAGTGATAGACATAAATAAGATCTCTTTAGTAGCTGACAGTCTAGTGGTGGAGAAAAAAATAATGAGAGGATCACTAAGAGATATACAATGTACTATATGAACTGTCACATTTGATGAGCTAACTTCAAGGTTGAGAGGAAAGGGATAGATAGTAGGAAGCTTCTCAGCAGAGGTAGTAATATGTAGAGGGGACCTTAGAGATCACATAGTCTCTTTCTTTTTTGGCTGCACTGCAGGGCATGCCGGATCTTAGCTTGCACCCTCAGCAGTGAAAGCGTGGAGTCCTAACCACTGGACCGCCAGGGAATTCCCGAGATCACATAGTTTTAACTACTCACTGCAACACTGCTACAGTGTTCCTTACGTAGGATATCTAGAGGCCTGCATATTGGATTCTGTCTAACTCATGGTCTAGATCTGCACTATCAAGTTTTTTAATTCATTAAAATTAAATTTAAAACTCAGTTCTTCAGTTACACTAGCCATATTTCAAGTGTTCAGAAGTGATGTGTGACTAAATTGGATTTAAAAATCCAGTTTTTTGTTTGCAATATATTTCAGGTGCTCAATAGCCATATTTAGCTAATGGTTTCCAATATTGGGTAGACATTGCAGATTGAAGAACATTATTTTGACTAAAGAGTTACATTGGTTAGATATAGTCTAGATGCTAATAGCCACCTAAGAGCAGAGGAAAGTGCTTGTTAATAAAATTCCCTCATAGGAAGCATTTTTAGCAAATCTTTGTTGAGGCAAAAGGTATTGTGAATTTAAAAATAGTTCTAAACAATTTTTCCTGTTTTTTTTCCTCATAACAAAAGGAAAAACTAGAGAACACTTCACATTGTAGAATCTAGGAAGTACGAAGGTTCATTTTTTTCCCCTGTCAGTTAAAAGATAATGGCAAATATACCCAGGTGAGGAGATTTGGCTAATTGTTACAGCAGGTGGAAAAGCTAGATATTAAAGTTTCATTTTGAGTATATTCTTGAGACAAATTTTTTTTAAAACGGGGCCCAGGTTCTTTAAGAAGGAAATTAGATTTAATAAAATATTGACAGTCGTACAGAACTTAAGACTAAAAATGCAAGATGAGTAAGCTAAAGCCAGCCCTTCATCTTGAGCTGTTCCAAATCTGAGCCAGATCCTTGCAAAGAATGAAGACGATGTGAGAGCTAGTAAAATAGAATATGGTCAAGCACCTAGTCTTGATGACAGTATTATTTTTCATTTTTCAATTCTACTTTACTCCCATAGCAAACAGAGCAATGATGTATAAATAAAAGTAAACTGCTTTTATGTGGGAAGTGTTAATAAATTGGATTGCCTTGCTGAATCTATGGTGTAAATAACTGGCCTTGAATCTTGACTTTATTTACTTGCGACTAGTGACTGCTCTAGCCTCTCTAGAGGCTCGAACAGCCCCTCTCCCCAAGTAGCTCTAACAGGTCCGGCACTGGATTTCCTGTCTGCTTCATCTTTCACTGCTTACTATTGATTTTTGCCACCATTTTTTTCTTTTCTTTTTTTTTTTTCGTCATTTGTTTCTCCATTCCTGC
>NW_006787038.1:265768-296568 GCF_000442215.2 Lipotes vexillifer
ATTCCTGCTCCCAAGTTCCAGACACTTCTGGGGAGAATATAAATACACCACTGCAGATAGTCTAGACCCTCTACTATTGTTCTCATTCTTTTACTGAACTTCACTTCTTAACCACAAACACTGCAGCTTTTATAGTTCTTAAACTTCCGGTTCTGGGACTTCCATGGTGGTCCAGTGGTTAAGACTCTGCTTCCACCTCGAGGGAAACAGATGGTTTCAATCCGTGGTCAGGAGACTAAGATCCTGCATGCTGTGCGGCATGGCAAAAAAAAAAAAACTTCCAGTGCTATCTTAGGTAGGTATGAATGAGTAAAAGTCATTTGATTTTCCCTCTTACTTAGCAAATAACTCTTAAGGTTAACAAAAGCTTAACTTTGAAAGAGTCATTTAGGCATATTCTCTCCAGTTTATGACATGCATCTTGAACCTTTGCCTTCTATAATTAAGGATGGATACTCCTATCCAGAAGACCTCCCCCACTCATGTTTCTGGTTTCTAACTAGTTTGCAGTTTCTTGAGCCTTGCTCTGGAGTTTCCGTTATCTTCTTTCTTCCTTCAGGCTGGAATAAGTTTTTAAACAAAACAAATTTAACCTTAGGTCCTCTCCTTTTCACTACAGTAGAGATTCCACAAAGAGTAGCTTATAGTTATATGTACTCTCCAAAACAATTTTTTTTAACATCTTCGTTGGAGTATAATTGCTTTACAATGGTGTGTTTCTGCTTTATAACGGAGTGAATGTTATGCATATGTCCCCACATCTCTTCCCTCTTGCATCTCCCTCCCTCTCACCCTCCCTATCCCACTCCTCTAGGTGGTCACAAAGCACTGAGCTGATCTCCCTGTGCTGTGCGGCTGCTTCCCACTAGTTATCTATTTTACATTTGGTAGTGTATATATGTCCATGCCACTCTCTCACTTTATCCCAGCTTACCCTTCCCCCTCCCCGTATCCTCAAGTCCATTCTCTTAGTAGGTCTGCATCTTTACCATCTTGCGTCTAGGTTCTTCTTTTTCTTTTTTTTTTTTTTAGATTCCATATATATGTGTTAGCATACGGTATTTGTTTTTCTCTTTCTGACTTCACTATGACAGTCTCTAGGTCCATCCACCTCACTACAGGTAACTCAGTTTCGTTCGTTCTTATGGCTGAGTAATATTCCATTGTATATATGTGCCACATCTTTATCCATTCATCTGTTGATGGACACTTAGGTTGCTTCCATGTCTTGGCTATTGTGAATAGAGCTGCAATGAACATTTTGGTACATGACTGGTTTTTTGTTGTTGTTGTTTTTATTTTGTTTTGTTTTGTTTTGTGGTATGCGGGCCTCTCACTGTTGTGGCCTCTCCCGTTGCGGAGCACAGGCTCCGGACGCGCAGGCTCAGCTGCCATGGCTCACGGGCCTAGCCGCTCCGCGGCACGTGGGATCTTCCCAGACCAGGGCACGAACCCGTGTCCCCTGCATCGGTAGGTGGACTCTCAACCACTGCACCACCAGTGAAGCCCTACATGACTCTTTGAATTATGGTTTTCTCAGGGTATATGCCCAGTAGTGGGATTGCTGGGTCATATGGTAGTTCTATTTTTAGTTTTTTAAGGAACCTCCATACTGTTCTCCATAGTGGCTGTATCAATTTACATTCCCACCAACTGTGCAAGAGTTCCCTTTTCCCCACACCTTCTCCAGCACTTGCTGTTTGTAGATTTTTTGATGATGACCATTCTGACTGGTGTGAGATGATATCTCATTGTAGTTTTGATTTGCATTTCTCTAATGATTAATGATGTTGAGCATTCTTTCATGTGTTGGTAATCTGCATATCTTCTTTGGAGAAATGTCTATTTAGGTCCTCTGCCATTTTTGGATTGGGTTGTTTGTTTTTTTGGTATTGAGCTGTATGAGTTGCTTGTATGTTTTGGAGATTAATCCTTTGTCAGTTGCTTCATTTGCAAATATTTTCTCCCATTCTGAGGGTTGTCTTTTCGTCTTGTTTATGGTTTCCTTTGCTGTGCAAAAGCTTTTAAGTTTCATTATGTCCCATTTGTTTATTTTTGTTTTTATTTCCATTTCTCTAGGAGCTGAGTCAAAAAGGATCTTGCTTCCAAATTTCTTAAGTCTCAGTCTGTATCTCTCCATTCCACTGGTGACTGGTGATAACCTAAATGAGACTCTGGCTCTTTAAGAGGCTACACCCTAGTTTACCTCTTAGCACTATGGACGTTTGCTCTCTATTTGGAACTCTTCTTTCTTGGTGTCTAGGATGTCACTTTAGCCTTGTTCCTCTATTCTGTGTCTTTTTTTTTTTTAACAAGATGGGACATATATTATAAAATATAGGAATTCAAAAGAGGCATACACTACATCCCAACAATCAGAAGAGGCTGCTTACCTCTCCTCAATTGTTATTACAGAGATTTGCTTACTTAACGTTTACATACTTAACACTTAAACTATATTAGCTGCTTGACTTTTTCTCAACAAATCTGATGAATTATTAATAAAGTCCCATTTATTCCAAAATCCAAGGAAACTTCAAACTCATTCATGAGATATTTATTAAAATAACACATTTAGGGGGAAAAATTATACAATTATATACATTACTGAAAACTTTATACCATCATACAAAAAAGGATTTTATTTGGGGAAATCGATTTCTAATTTATGGCAAGTTTTACTTTCAGAAATAAAACCACAAAACAACAATCTAATTCAATCTTAAAGGCTGCATGCTGAGCAAGTAATGTTCTTATTCTTTGTAGGAGCTCCTTTACACTGTCAGGTACCAGGGCTCTGCATTTTGGTGTGATTTCAGCCACTAAGTCATCAACAGTAACGTGTTCTAGTCCTTTTTCTTTAATTACTTCTTTGCAGTGTGACTTCAACTGATCCAGCCACATTCAATTAATTTAGCTCTCAGTAACACTTTGATGCATTCTCTTTCTCTAGTTTCTATCAACTTTTGGTTAATTGCTGCTCTCATCTGCGCATCTTTGTTCATCTTGCTAACCACATTCTTTTCGGCTGTCCAGACCTCGACCCTCAGTAGCTCCGGCACCTAAGCACACAGAAAGCTAGCATACGCATTTCCGGGGCGGGGTCTAGTCTGTGTCTTTTTACTGGTTCTTCCTCAGTGCTTTCTGGGTTTCCATATTCCTAAAAAGGTGAAGAAATACAGAAAATTAGAGGAAAATTTATCTTTAGTCCAGTAATTCAGCCACTGGTTGCTTTTTTTTTTTTTTTTTTTTTTTTTTTTTTTTTTTTGGGGCCTCCTTAAAATTGATACCTGCCATGAGTGCCTCACTTGCCTCACCCTAGGCCTGGGAGAGAAACTTAGGGTACAGGAGACACATGAGGACACATCCTAAGCAGCCCCAGGAAAAGACTAGGAGCCCCTTGGGACTTCCCTGGTAGTTCAGTGGTTAAGACACTGCGCCACGAAGCCCCACTGGTTGCTTTTTTAACCAATTTTATTTCCTTTTTGCAGGAATGTGTTTTGACATATGCATTAATGTTATGTCTTGTTTTTTAATTAACAGGATTAGAATGTTTCTGTTACACATAATCTTCATAAACAATTATTTATTTATTTATTTTTATTTATTTATTTTTGCAGTACGCGGCCCTCTCGCTGTTGTGGCCTCCCCCGTTGAGGAGCACAGGCTCCGGACGCGCAGGCTCAGCGGCCATGGCTCACGGGCCCAGCCGCTCCGCGGCATGTGGGATCTTCCCGGACCAGGGCATGAACCCGTGTCCCCTGCATCGACAGGCGGACTCTCAACCACTGCGCCTCCAGGGGAGCCCTTCATAAACAATTTTAATGATATTAGGTGA
Organism: Lipotes vexillifer; assembly: GCF_000442215.2. Taxonomy (NCBI): domain Eukaryota; kingdom Metazoa; phylum Chordata; class Mammalia; order Artiodactyla; family Lipotidae; genus Lipotes; species Lipotes vexillifer. The sequence continues at coordinate 269,607 of NW_006787038.1, forward strand.
AGTGGGTGAACGATCCTTTATTGTAGGACATTTAGCATTCCAATTTTTGCTATTAATAATACTCCATGAACATCTTTGCACAAAATTTTTGTATTGAGATTGTTTCTAAGAATAGTTTACCAGAATTTTAACACTTTCTACTTACATCCCAGATTGCATTCAAAGAGATTGAACTAGTTCACAAATGGATGGGTTTTAGCCTATGCTTGTTTGACAAACGTATTGAACTGTTTTATGTGCTAGGCATTGTTCTCAGCACTTGTAATATATGTAAACAAACGGGCAAAAATTCCTACCCTTGTGAAGTTTGAGGACGGAAGAGAGAACTTAAAAATTGTTGGGCTTCCCTGGTGGCGCAGTGGTTGAGAGTCCGCCTGTCGATGCAGGGGACAAGGGTTCGTGCCCTGGTCCGGGAAGATGCCTACATGCCGCGGAGCAGCTGGGCCCGTAAGCCATGGCCGCTGAAACTGGGCGTCCGGAGCCTGTGCTTCTCAACGGGAGAGGCCACAACAGTGAGAGGCCCGCCTACTGCAGAAAAAAAAAAAATTGTTTTTGGGGGGTGTCAACCTTTTTGTTTCCCCAACATTCTCTGTTAATAGAAAAACTTGCTACTGCTACTTCTGTTCTTAGATATAATGTGTGTAAAACCTATTTAAAACCGGTCATGTATTCGAGGGGGGCAGGGAGGAGAGATGGCTCTAGGAATATGAAGGGTTATCTTGGGGGAAGAATTTAAGAGAAATAAAAAAATCTCATTTGGCCAGATGCCATGTTATTGATTTCAGTTTTCTGATTACCTGTGAATTTGAACATTTCTCCATTGTTCACCTTTGGTTTTACATGATAGTACTCATTGTTAACTTAGCTTTCAGATGAATGTATGTGTGTGGTATGCTACTTAAGGAGTTATTGGTACTGTTTTTACAGCCATTTGAATGGAAAGCTGGAAGATGCAAAAATCAAACAACCACAGAGCAACTCACTGTGTACCAGATACTATGTTAGGTTTTGGGATTACCAAAATAACACAGTTGGGCTTCCCTGGTGGCGCAGTGGTTGAGAGTCCGCCTGCCGATGCAGGGGACAAGGGTTCATACCCCGGTCAGGGAGGATACCACATGCCGCGGAGCGGCTGGGCCCGTGAGCCGTGGCCGCTGGGCCTGCGCGTCCAGAGCCCGCGCTCCGCAACGGGAGAGGCCGCAGCGGTGAGAGGCCCGCGTACCTCAAAAAAAATTAAAATAACACAATTTATGCTCTCTGAAAGCTTACCATCTAGGAAAACTGGTTCTTACACTGGAGCCGAAGAATCCCAGACGATGTTTGTTTAAAATGCAGTTTCTCAGGTTCTCACCCACCAAAAGTTTTGATTCATTGGGTAGGGGATGGAGGGCACAGGTAGTTACAATTTAAGTTAGCTTCCTTTTGATTGTGGTGCGGCTCTGAGATTCGCACTGAGAAACACTGTACAAATAGGACTATAGAGAAATGAAAGAAACGTTAGATTTAAGATGCCAGCACTTGTAGGCCGGGAGAAGCACACACTGGGTCCAGTTTACGTAGAAATTTTGATCCTCAGCTCAAGAGCAGTAGATCTCTGACAACCTCATACCGGTGCTGGCACCATCAGGGGTCGGAGGGTGCCGAGATGGGAGCGGGGTGTTCCTCCGGGTCGGAAGGCCAACGGGAGCGCAGGGTCTCCTCCTCACTCCCCACTCACCACCGGAAGGTCCACCCCCTTCCTCTTGGCCACGCCCTCCGCCATTGGCCACGCCCCTCGGAGGCCAGTCACCAACGACGCCGGGGCCGGAAGTGACGACACCGTTGAGGCCTTTTGGGCGGGGCCTGGGCCGGGCAGCTTCAAAGGCCGCGATTTCACATCGGAAACAAAACAGCGGCTGCTCGGGAAGGAGCCTCAGCTGCTAGAGGCCGGTGGTGGCGGCGAGGAAAGGGTAGGTGCCCGATGGGGAGCTGGGGAGAGAGAAACACACCCCTCATCCGGTGCCGACACGGGTGGCTGCGGGCAGGGCCGGGCTCTTTGTCGTTGTCCGGGCCGCAGAGCGGGGTGCGGTCGGGCGGGCACCAGGGAACCCCGTGTGGAGAACGAGTAGGGGCGGCCCGTTTCTCGGGCTCCGGGCGCGGCGCGCGATCAGGTTGAAGAGAGGTTCCCCTTCGCAGCCTTGGTCCGGAAGTGCTGGTTTCCCGAAGACATCTCAGGGCGCAGGTGCCTTGGGCGGGGATTGACCGTCTTGTCTGGAGTAGAGCAGGAGAAAGAGGAAGCGCCTGGCGCTGGGTCTGGTTGAGCAACTGTTGAAACTCTGCGCCTCATGCCCTGAATGTGTCCTTGTCCGAGGGAAGCGAGTGGCACTCGGGGCTAAGTTCCTTCTGTCTCAGTTCGGGGCGGAATACAACAGGGTCTGCCTGATCGGGACTGTCACAAGGCATATATGTCCAGTGCTTTGCATATATTTTAGATACTTGACGTTTTCATCCCGCTCAAATTCCTTTCAAATAAATATCTGCTTCTCTTATAGGAAAGTAACTTAATAATTTTAAAAGCATTGCTTGCCTGCTTTGGACAAGATGAATAAAGTGTTCAAGGTTTACTATGGGAGATACGAATAGTATGCAAATTATGGCAGAGTACATTGTAAAAGTCATAGTATTCTCTGAAGTTTGAGGCAGGTAGAGATTACATCTGGTTAAGGGCATCTTGTTATTTACGTTATCTTTTACAATGGAAAGGTTTACACCCTCGGAGTTGAATTGAGGAGAGCATTATATCAGAGGGTGTACTAGGAAGAGGGGCCCTCTGGATGCTAAGGGTCCAGTGACCCAGTGTGCACATTTAATAACTGTTACGAAGGAGGATAAAAACAGGAAAGTAGATTGGAGCCTGTTGCATTTGGCTGATTTCAGTCACCTGCAAAAGCCAATTTCAGTTCTCCTTAACTCATTTGCAGGGTTCAGCCAACTTAAACCCCCTCCCACCTCCATTTAATAACAAGCCCTTAATAATGAAAAGGAGCCTGTTTATTGAGTGGATGGATTCCCTCACCTCTACCTGCCTTCCCCAAATTAAAGTAGATGATAGAAGCGGCATCGATCATCAGCTTTTCCATTCGTCTACTCCTCGTCCTTGGGTAGATAGTTACCACAATTCTGGGCATACTTTCCTCTGAATGGATATGATCTAGTGCTGAATTTTAAGTTAATGGCTGCCCCTAGTCCTAGACTGCTGCATGAATTTCCATTTGGGGAGAACTGGAGGATTGGAGTTGGTCTCTGAGAATCATTCTAGCAGGAAAGGTATAACATTTGTCAGCAAGGCTAATGTGGTCCTCTTCTCTCTCAGATCCAGGTTGCCTCTGCTCCTGCTCTCCCACTACTGTTACATCAGATTGCAGGGAGAGACTTCTTTTGGATGTACTCTGAAAAACCTTTCAGAGCCCGCTAATACTGCCTCTCCTTCATGTGATAGATGCCAGGCAGATTTGGAAGGTGTTTTGAGCTTTGCTTTTCATAAGTTTTGTGATAAGAGCTTTGCTTTAGGTACGTGGGGGCTAGAATGGATAAGAGATTTGAGGTGACTTTTGCATAATCCGGGTGAGATATAATGAAAATTTGACCTTTGGTGGTGGCAGAAGCTTAGAAAGGAAGAATATCATTATGAAGAGGACATAACAGCCAATTGAGGCGCAAGGAGTAAAGTGTAAAGTTGACTAGGAGGCTTTAAGTTTAGAGAATGGGGGAGACGATTACAGAAATAAGGAAGTTAGAGGCAAAGAACTAGTCTAGAGAGGAAGATGATGAGGAAACAGTTTGGAAGTCTCACTTTTGATGTGCCAGCAGTTAAATATCCCATGGACAGGCCTGGAGCTGTAAACATGGGTCACTTAAATTGACTTAGCAGTTGATGTTGGAGCAGTGGAGGAGATGCCTAAGGAAAGAGGGGGGACAAGGAAGCCCAGGCAGAGCCTTAGGAACACTTATAATGAGGGGGTGGAAGAGGATGAGGAACCAGCTGAGGGAATGAGTGGTGGGAGGAGAACCTCCATAGTGCAGTGTCATGAAACCTGAGGAAGGGAGGGAAGTTTCAGGAAGGAAAAGGTTGTCAGGGATTTTCAGTATTAAGCCTGTTTGTAGGAGAGAAAACCTGAAGCTTTAGAGCAGCACTGTCCATTAGAAACATAATGTGAGCTACAAAGGTTAATTTTACATTTTCTAATGAGCAAAAATTTTTGAGATAGAAATAGGTAAAATTAACTTGAATGATATATTTTATATAACCCAATACATTTAAAATATTTTTATTTCAACATATAATTAATGTAAAAACATACTTGTCTGTCTTCCCCTCTAGATAGTAAGCTCCTTAGGTGAACAGAAGCATCATCTGATTCACTGGCACCCCTGGTACCTATCACAGTGTATGGTTATGTAGAAGAAACCCAATAAGTGTTTGTTGATTAAAGGGTATTAATGTTTGGTTTTCACAATGCCTTGTACAGTTCCTTAAGTTGATCTAAAGCAAATGAGAGAATGCAAGTATTGCTGAGTATAGTCAATGATTTACAAATTAATTAGGTGTGAATAGTCATTTTCTTCATTAAAGATTAGTTGTGTTCTACCCATTTCCACAACAAATTTGATACAATGACTCAGGGTAATTATATCTTCCATGTAGAAATTAAATTTGGGGGGGAAAAGAATCTGTAATAATACAGAACCATGGTCCCATATCCACAATTCTCAAATCCAAAAGCTCCTGAAAAAAGTGAAAGGATAAGCAACACTCTTTGGGTTTCACTGTTTCCCATCACCCTCAGATGGGACCATCTAGTTGCAGGAAAACAGGCTCAGGGCTCCCACTGATTCTGCATTATGGTCAGTTGTATAATTATCTCATTATATAGAAATAAAGTGCACAATAAATGTAATGCGCTTGAACCATCTTGAAACCATCCCCCCGCCCCCAGTCCTTGGAAAATTTGTCTTCCACGAAACCGGTCCCTGGTGCCAAAAAGGTTGTGGACCGCTGCCTTAGAGCATTAGCTCTCGCTCTGCTTAAAGGGGACAGCTAAGGCAATTCTGCTTTGCTTGTCTTGTTCTGGGGCCCAGACTGAAGGGGCAGTGGCTACCCAAAGTAAGTTCTTCATGAGGGAACAGCAGAAGTACAGAAGGCAAGGCCACCTGCCCAAGCACAGTTTAACTGTCTGTGCCACATCTGCCAAAATCCCATCGACCAAAGCAAGTCATAAGATTGTGCCCAAAGGCCTGGAGTGGGTAGTAGACTGCACCTACCTTGAGGCCAAAGCAAGTCACAAAGCCAAGCTCAACGTCACCGGAGAGAAGTATTCCTCCCTTGGGGATGCTGGGGGAGGGAGTGAATATTTGCTGAATAATAATCTAATCTACCACAGATGGTTCACAGAAGTAGAGTGGGAAGGAAGGAGGGGAAAAAAATCACCAAATAGGATGTATCACTATCCTTGCTCTTTTTAGAGCCTACCACTTTCACAAAGCCTCTTGTAGGGCTGGGGAAATTATTTGCTCCTGACCTCTTAAAATTCTGAGGGTCTTTCTAGGCTGTATTCCTGAAGTTTTAAATTAATTTCAAGTTATTTTTATTTATTTTAATTTGTTACCTTGGATGGACTTCCCTGGCAGTCCAATGGTTAAGACTCTGAACTTCCAGTGCAGGGGGCACAGGTTCGATCCCTGATCAGGGAACTAAGATCCTACATGCCGCGTGGCATGACCAAAAGAAAAAAAAAATTGCTACCTTGGGATGTAGTGAGAGACAGAAATGTACTTTTCTGTTGGTGTTTCCTTAAATGGAATTTTTAATAAGCTCCTTTTTGGGATTTTAAACACTGCTCCTGTGATACTTTTCGAAGTGCTGATGGATAGGTTTTCTGGCTAGACAGACTTTTCTGTTCAGCACATCTGAACTTCGAGATTATTTGTATTCTCTTGGAGCTTTTTTTAGTCTTTGTATATAATAAAAAGAAATTGTAGTTGCCCATCAGAGAAGGATTTCTTTTTCCTTTTGTCTGATTGAGCAAGTGTCTTGAGAAAAAAGGAATGGATGGCAGTGAATTCGAGTGTTGTGCTATATCAGTCTCAGAAAATCTTTAGCAGTTGGCCAGAGAGAGAAAACACCAAAATCTACTTACATTCCTACTCCCACTCCCTCTGCAATCCAGGTCACATGAAAGATCCTCACTTCCCAACAACTATCTTTTCTTGCTGTCAGGGCACTGTTAAGAATGTTACAAAGTCCACTGGTGTCTTTTGCCATGCTGCGGGGAACAGTGGGTCCGGGAACAGTGGGTCGTTGGCTTTCTCCGTGCAGTCATCAATTGTTTTCAGCTGTTACTGGACCAGAATCAAATCCAGCTTTGCCTGCCCCTTTCTTTGTACCAACAATGATTGTCTGTTCACCAGACCTGACTGAAGACCTAGCTAACCCTGTTGCCTACCTTTGCTTCCTACTGAGCTCCATGTAAAGAGCAGCTCTTCCAGGGAGAGTCACCCTGCAGCATTGTGATCTTCAACACATCAGTGGAGGCATGAGCTTTCTCCTGTTGAACTGGCAAACACCTGGGCTGGGCATCAGAAGATCTGGGTTCTGGAACTGGTGTTACTTGCCTCATAATTGTACACTGACAAATTCTTTCACCTTGCCTGAGCCTTAGTGTTTTACATGTAAATACAGATGTGTCTTTTAAATACAGTCATCCCTTGTGGTTGAGGGGGAGGGGGTGGAGGAGAAGTGGTTTCAGGACTACCACTCCCCCCACCCCCATGGGCACCAAAATCCTCAGATGCTCAAGTCCCTTATATAAAATGGCATAGTATTTGCATGTAGTCTAAACACATCCTCCTGTATACTTTAAATCATCTCTAGATTACTTATAATACCTAATACAATGAAATGGTATGTATATAGTTGTAAATACAATGTAAATACTATTGTAATTATTTGCTGGCACAAGCAAATTAAGTTTTACTTAATTTTGGAATTTTTTTCAAATATTTTTTATCTGCAGTTGGTTCAGTCTGGGTCGACTGTAGTATTGGAATATGTTAAAGTGACTACGGTATTATAGATGATTCTTACAAGATTCGTCTGAGAAAGCTCCAGTATAATAATCAGTTTGTGTGATTTCTTTTAATAGCTGGACAGATCCTATAAGCATAAGATTAATAATGGGAACCACTTAAATTAAAATGACCAGATTCTCATTATAGCTTATCTTTAAAAAAAAAAAAAAAAAAAAAGAAGTACCAGGACTGTTATATTGGGAATGCTTTTGAAACTAGTTTTTTTCCTTTAATAAATTTATTTTATTTTATTTTTGGCTGTGTTGTGTCTTCATTGCTGCACACGGGCTTTTCTCTGGTTGTGGCGAGCGGGGGCTACTCTTCATTGCCATGTGCAGGCTTCTCATTGCTATGGCTTCTCTTGTTGTAGAGCACGGGCTTCAGTAGTTGTGGTGCCTGGGCTCAGTAGTTGTGGCTCGTGGGCTCTAGAGCACAGGCTCAATAGCTGTGGCGCATGGGCTTAGTTGCTCGGTGGCATATGGGATCATCCTAGACCAGGGCTCGAACCCGTGTCCCCTGAATTGGCAGGTGGATTCCCAACCACTGCGCCACCAGGAAAGCCCTGGCACTAGTTTTTAATTTCTAGTTATACCAGTTATTGAAGTTTAAGATCTCATTTACTACTTTTTTTTTTTAAGAGCTCATTTATGTCAAAGCAATAGTTTTACTAGTAATAAAAATCAGCTCAGTGTGTCTTAATGCTCACTGTTATAAACTCCTAGATGGCAGGGATGAAATTTTATCCAGAGGCAAAGTAGTGTAATATGTGAACCTTTGCTTTGCTCCTTTGCTTACTGAATGTGACTTTGGGCACGATAATGAACTTCTGTGTGCCACGTTGTTTTCATCTGTAAAATGGGTAAAGTGAACATAATTAATTAAATCCTCTCAGTGTCTGTCTTTGAGTTTTGATATAAGTAGACAGCCAGTAAACTCCCGTTTAGTGAATGAACAATCACTTTTCTTCTGCTCATATTTTACCTGTAAATGTACTACACTTTATTTATTTTTTATTTATTTTTGCCTGTATCGCCTTTTCTTGCCTTTTGCTTGTTTCATTTGGCTAACACTGTCTTGCTTACTTGGTTTTGTTTCTGAGGGATTGTATGAGAATATCAGTGACAGATTTGTAAGGGTTTTTTTTGTAATAGAGCTGTACTTTAAATGACGTAGTATAGTCTTCAGAGCAGCCAGTGGAGGTAACCAGTTGCAGCTTTTTCTGTTTGCCATCCTGTGGCATTTCTGCATTAGCTGAGGTAGTAGGTGCTGTACTAAATGTTTTTGTGAAAAATAAGGGAATAATATGCGCTGTGTTGCTGATCATTAATGCTACATTAATGTTAAATTTCAATTAGATAGTCAACTTTTAAAAATACAGAAGCATAGGTCAGGACATTTACTTTTAGTACTTTGAAAATATAACTGTTCTATTGGAATCCACCTCCCTTTTGGGTAAGCTAACATACATATTGCCAAACCCTAAATATAGGTTTACACCCACAAAAATCTATTTGACTTTTTTAATTGAAGTATATAGGAATGTGCACAGATCGTAGGTGTACAACTCAGTGAATTTTCACAGACTGAAACCTCTGTGTAACTAGCACCCAGATCAAGAAACAAAGCATTACCAATACCCCCAGAAGCTTCTTGTGTACCCCCTTCCACTGATTAACCCCCATAAAAGTAACTATTGAATCTATTCTTAATTTTAATTCATTTTATTTTTAAAACAAATTAATATTATATATTTAAAACAGAATTGCGTAAGTACATCATGTTTAGTTAATATTAATTAGCAATCCTCTGATCTCATACCAGCTAACTATGGGCTGAAGTTGGAGGGGAGGAGAAAGGTAGGCACAGTATTTATTTATTTTATTTTTATTATTTTTTTAAATATTTATTTATTTATTTGGTTGTGCTGGGTCTTAGTTGCAGCAGGCGGGCTCCTTAGTTGTGACTGATGGGCTCCTTAGTTGTGGCTCACCTGGCTCTTTAGTTGTGGCATGCGAACTCTTAGCTGCAGCATGCATGTGGGATCTAGTTCCCTGACCAGGGATCAAACATGGGCCCCCTGTGGAGCGCGGAGTCTTAACCACTGTGTTACCAGGGAAGTCCCAGGCACGGTATTTAAAAGCATGTAGGATAGGGACTTCTCTGGCAGTCCGGTGGTTAAGACTCTGCGCTTCCACTGCAGGGAGCAGGAGTTTGATCCCTGGTGGAGCAATTAAGATCCTGCATGCCGCATGGCGTGGCCAAAAAAAAAAAAAAATCATGTAGGATAAAAGGGAAAGCGTACCTTGATTAAGAATTTGTCATGATTTGAATGATCCAAATATAGGTCATTAAAGGTTAATTGGAAGTCAATACCTTTACTAGAGGAAAAAGTTGCTTTATGTGTTTTTGATGAAAAAATCATTAGAATAAGAAAGTAGAATAGAGTGTAGAAGATCCTGAAGTTAAAAGTAAAAATGAAACAAGACATTAACAAAATGCTTTCATGTAAATATGTACATGGTAATGTTTTGGATACTATAAGTCAATTAGAATACTGCTTAGGTATGCAAACAGATTTTTTTCCTTCTATATTTCTGAAGACTTTCAATGAAAAGGATAGTTGAAGTCATAAGGAATTGGCTCATGGAAATTCAGGTAGACAGGCAAATGAGAATGTGGCCCCCAGGAGGCTGAAGTGTGGGAGACAGAATGATGTGTGTAAGCAAGGCTGTGCCAGGATGCAGAGTAGAGGCTGGGAGTTAGGAGTCTTCGATTTTGGTCCTGGTCTGCCCAGTTGTGTGCTTTTAAGCAAGTCACTCAACTTGGGTCCCCTTTTGCTTTTGTAAAATAGATATGTTACCTGTTTACCCTGCCTTGGGTCATTGTGGTAAAGAAAAAAAATGAGATGATAAAAAGAAATTTTGCAAAATTAAAAGCACTAGACAAATAATTTTACGGTGATGTAAATTAGGTTGGATTGGAAGAGGGATGTTGATGAGAACATTCTTTAAGATCATTTAGCTCCCTTTGCTCTAAATCTGAAATCATTAGATATCATTCTGATTGAAAATATTTGGTTTCTCAAGTAGATCTACTCATTACCAAGAGGTATCTTGAGCTGACAAAAGTTTGTCAGTTGAAGGTCCTGGCAAATTAATACATTACTGGTTTACAAATTAGTCTTATAAGTATCTAATTGGTGTGAATGGATTTACTAGGATTTGACCAACTCTGGGTAACCCAGTAAAATCCTATTTCAGACCTAATCCAGGAGCCTGCAAGTGACAGCAGCCTGTGAGGTCCTTAGAAAGCTTGGCCTGGAGGATAACACATGAAAGAAAGGTTTGTTTTTGGTGAAAGTAACTTATGAAAGTGTTTCAAAATAAAAGTATAACTGTAATGCACAAAAGACTGTTTTCTTTTTCCTTTTTCAGAACCCCAAGAGGCTCTGTTTTCTGTGGAAAAGTATTTCTATACAGTTGCTCCAATGACAGAGTTACCTGCACCCTTGTCCTACTTCCAGAATGCACAGATGTCTGAGGACAACCACCTGAGCAATACTGTACGTAGCCAGGTACAGTGTCAACCTATACAACTGCCCTTTGAGACTGTGGATTCAGTGACCACCCTCCCTTGCCTCCAGGAGAGGCTCAGGGGGCTGAGCAGGCTTTCTCTACTTTATCAAATTTACATATTTGCTGAACTTCAAATAAGGGAAAACATTGTACCATTTGGTGCAGGGGACACAAGGCTATGTGAGACTTGGGTGTTGATACAGTTCCTCCCTGGCTCAGGCATCACCTCCTCCTCTGACGCCTTTTCCAACTTCGCCGGCTATTTATTATTTTACCTAGCTTGCTCTTATTCTTCTATGAGCCAAGTACATTTTATTTACTTTTAGTTGTTCAGTGCCTAGGCTGGTTCTTTTATTTTTTTTCTTTCTTAATTTTTTTTTCTTTTTTAATTTAATTTTGACTGTGTTGGGTTTTCCTTGCTGCATGCAGGCTTTCTCTAGTTGTGGCGAGCGGGGGCTACTCTTCCTGCGGTGCACGGGCTTCTCATTGCGGTGGCTTCTCTTGTTGCGGAACACAGGCTCGAGGTGTCTGGGCTTCAGTAGTTGCAGCACACAGGCTCAGTAGTTGCAGCACACGGGCTCTGGAGCACAGGCTCAGTAGTTATGGCTCGCAGGCTCTAAGACGCACGAGCTTCAGTAGTTGTAGTGTGTGGGCTCTAGAGCACAGGCTCAGTAGTTGTGGTGCATGTGCTTAGTTGCTCCGCGGCATGTGGGATCTTCCCGGACCAGGGATCAAACCCGTGTCCCCTGCATTGGCAGGCGGATTCTTAACCACTGCGCCACCAGGGAAGACCCTAGCCTGGTTCTTGACAGTGCTCAGTAAATGCTCATTGACTGAATGATGAATGCAGGGCTAAGGGTAGAAGTCCTAGGATAGGTCAAAGGAGAGAATCAGGAAAGGGGTGTAGTGAGTGGCATGGGACACAGACACTTCACTGGCTACACACACAGACCAGAGCTGCCTGCCACTCTGTTAGCTAACCATTACAGGTTGAAGGCAGTCCACAGATGGCTTGTGAGATGGCTGGGGCATCAGCCGTATTTTTAGAGGTGGAGCCAGAATGGGGAAAACCACAAGGCCAACTGTAAGCTATGCTGGGTGCAGGGGATGGGGGGTGGAGGGCAGACTTTCCTCTATTAGAACCAGAGGGCAGAACCAGTGATAGAAGGAAACAGGTTCTGGATCAGTAAAAAGAAATTTCCTCACAAGTACTTTACGTCTGAAAGAGCGTAGGCTGCCTTGTGGGCTAGTGTGTGCATGTCACTAAAAGCAGTTACGGAGGCTGGAAGACTACCAGCCAGATCTGCAGAGGGTTAGTTCGTGGAATGAGCCGTGAACTAGAGCACTAGGTGGCCTCGAAGTTCCCTTCACACTCCAAAGATTTAGGATTCCAATTCAGGGTCAAAACGTGGGAGGAGAGCTTCACAAAGTAAACTTTGATGGGTGCATAGGATTAGAATAGAGCAAACTGGGAAGTCATTACTGAGAGAAGAAATAACACTAGTGGAGGAAGAATTTTCCTACCATATCAATTGACAGGGGACTCTATCTGGAGATACGTCAGCAGAGGCAGATGACACTGTATTGCTAGAGCATTTTTAAACAAGTGAAATCAAGTTAAAATGAATTTCAAGGGACGCCCTGAAAGAGAACACCTGAGGGGTTGGGGGAGGGAAGAGGGGCTGTCGAGCGTCTGGTGCCTGGGCGGGTGTTTAACAAGCAGTGGTATGAAGGACTGATTTTTCTGACAGCTCTCCTGCTCCTCTGCTGTGTGTCAGCAGCTTGACTTACTGTTTTTTGCTGTTCCCCAGGAATGGCCTTTTGAAAAGATAGGCTGGGCAGGATTATAAAGTTCTTGAGGTACAGGCTGTGAAAGTTTGGATGCTACAGACTTTGTACTCATTTTCAAACTGTTACTTCAGAGGAGAGAGGGGAAAAGTGGGAACAGTTGATGTAGGTCTCTGGGTGCCCCTTCCTTAACCAGAGCATCTCCTATTTTATCTGTTGTACATATTGATCTTCTGTGGATCCCTTTGAACAAAAGATTCCACAGCTAAGAAGTTACATGTCACTCATCTGCCCCAAACCCTCCAAAGACATCTCATCTCAGAAGAAAATCTAGTCTCTGAGGTTTAAACTGTCCCCTCCCCCACCCTCTGTTGTCTCTCACCACCTTCCCCCTCCCTCACTGCTTCCTCTGGGCCCTGGGTTCTCCTCCCAGTCTTCTCCCTGGCTCTCTTCAGTTCCTTCAGGCCACCTCCTGAGTCACCTTATCAGTGAGGCCATGCCTTCCTTCCCTGCCACCCGGCACTCCCTGTACCCTTCCTTGGCTTTACTTGTGCGTAGCATTTACCAGTGTTCCTAACATACTGTGTAGTTAGATATGATTTGCTTACCTGCTTCCCTCCAAGAACAGTGCTTGGCACATAGGAAGCTCTCCACTGTTGGTGTAATATTGTTTATATCCCTCACACTCAGGTTTTGTGGGGCTTTCCTGGTATTTTTTACTGCCTTATTTTTTTTTTTAACACCTCAGTGACTGATTAAAAAAAGGGTAGCTCTAGAGGAGGTACAAATGATGTAGGATTGTTATTGATAATTACATGTGTTCATGGTCTAATTTTAACAAGTCTTAGCAAGTCGTGTTCTCAGTGGTAACTTCCAGATCTATTAGGGGAACATTGTCTAGAAAATCAGGCCTAATTTATTTGTTTACTTTTGACTCTGCGGTTGATAATGTGATGTTAATTGAGTTTATCTTTTATCTCCTTAAAAATATCTTCTATAGCTTATGAAGATCTTATGCATGCATTCTTATATTTTCCGGTTACCACAGGATAGGTATTATTGCCATTTTACAGTTAAAATGCTTGTCCAAGACCACATAGAAAGTTAAATAACAGACCTGGAACTTAAAACTGTGCTTTCTAATCCCAAACTGCTCCAGTATTTCTTCTGTTCTTCCAACTGTCTCATACCCCAGAAAAATGTTATAATACTGAAAAGAGATATTGTATGAAAAAGTGCTGGGGAAGAAAAATACAAAGTCTATTCATTTTGCACCAACGTACTTTAAAAAACCCCAAAGAACGAGGAAAAGAATCTCATCGTTATGTTTTTTAGCTATAAAGAAGCCATTGTTTAAGTATATGCTCTGGTTGGTTATGAAAAAATGGGGGTAGGTCCAGATTTAAATTGGACACAGAAGACTGTTTTTGCAGATTAATTGAAAGCAGCTCTTTTATTTCTGCTGTTGGATAGTGGAGTTGTTAAATACAAGCACCGGAAGACAAGCCTCTTCAGGCACAAAAAGTCCTTATCAGGCTTATTTCTTCTTTATTTGCTCAGGACTAGTTTAGAGGAATTAAAAGGAAATTGACAGATGTGGAAAGTGTGAATCTTTCCCACACTACTCAGGAGAGGAAACTCTCATGTTGAATGTCTTCAGTGTGTTGGACTCTGTGCTAGGTGCTGAAATTAGCTGAATTAAAAAATGAGGTACTAAGAAATTAGCTGAATTAAACCAAACTTACACATAGCTACTTAGATCAAACTTAGTTCTTCCTTCTGAGGAACCTGTTTACATCTCATTCAGCCACAAGCCCTAAATGCCAATTCATCAGTGTTCTTGGACAATTCTGAATACCCAGTTAACCTCTCACTTCTTTCCCAAACTCAAAGCATTGCCCCATGATATGAATTCAAGACTTGGGATGCTCCTGACTTTGGAGGGGGATACTGAGTAGAGGAAAGGAACAGAGGCTCCACTTCTTTACACTGATCTTTACCTAGTCTGTAGGGAAGATATTCACTCTCCTTCTGGTTTCAAAAATATTTTTAAATGAATTTCCTTTTTGTAATATCTACTGTAAAATAGCATGTTTGAGTACTCTAGAATATAGAGTCATACAGATAAGCACTTTACTAGAGTAGCTATTCAAAGGAGGGGAAGACAGGAAAAAGCTAAAAATTCAGCTAATTTCTTAGTACCTCATTTTTCCCATCTGTAAAATTAGCTGATTTGCTAAATAAATTCTCTTCCAGAAGTTTTGTTGTGGCCAGAAGTTAGGGTGGCCAGCTGCCCCAGTGTGCCTGAGACTGAGAGGTTCCTGGAAGGCAAGACTTTCAGTTTTAAAACTGGGGCAGTCCTGAGAAAATAGGATCAAGTTGGTTACCCTGTAAGAAGTATAATGAAATTGAAACCATTTTGTATCTGATTAACCAAATCTTACTCAATTAGATGACTTTTCTTGTGTAACTTCAAGTATTGTTACATGATATACTGTTAGTGTTCAGTAGAAGATAACATTTAAAGCATTTTTCTCTTTCCAAAGGTCAAATGTTGCCGGTGGCTTTATTCTTCAACCCTTAGCAGATACAGTCAGGGCAGCCTTAGCCCAGAAAACAGGTTTTCCTTTTGTAGGCTGCTATAGATAATCTCATTCACAGTGAAGGGATTTGAAGTTTATGAGATGAGTCAGAGAGCTGAAAAATAGTGGGCTTCTTTTAATCCAAATATTTATTTCTTAACTTTTTTTTTTTTTTTTTCTTGCGTTATGCGGGCCTCTCACTGTTGTGGCCTCTCCCATTTGCGGAGCACAGGCTCCGGACGCGCAGGCTCAGCGGCCATGGCTCACGGGCCCAGCCGCTCCGCGGCATGTGGGATCCTCCCAAAACGGGGCACGAACCCGCGTCTCCTGCATCGGCAGGCGGACTCTCAAGCACTGCGCCACCAGGGAAGCCCCCTCTTAACTTTTTATTACGTAATATTTTAAGCATATAGAGAAAATATGGCAAATAATATGAGCACCCATGTACCTGCCACCCAACTTTATTAAACTTTAGCATATTGTCTTTTTTTTTTAATTGCATCATTTTGTTGTTGAGGTAAAATTTATAAATAGTGAAATATGTAGATCCGAAATGTATAATTCAATGGATTTTTAAAAATACGTATACCTGTATAACCAATATGACAATCGAGTTATAAAACATTTACGTTACCTCAGAAAGTACTTTTGTGGCCCATTATAGTCAGTTCCTACCCACCATAGACAATCATCATTCTGATTTCTTCCTTTTTTTTTTTTTTTTTTTACTTTATATTGGAGTATAGTTGATTAACAATGTTGTGTTAGTTTCAGGTGTATGGCAAAGTGATTCAGTTATGCATATACATGTATTTCTTCTTTTTCAAATTCTTTTCCCATTTAGGTTATTACAAAATACTGAGCAGAGTTCCTCGTGCTATACAGTTATATATATAGCATAGGGAACTCTACTGTATAGCATATTGTCTTATTTGCTGTGTGTACATTTTTTTAATAAGTTTTTTCTGTTCCTGTTATACATTGATTGTACACTAAATGAAATCGTAACCAAACAAGACAAAATTTTGCATTTAATTTGGAAAGATAGTCTAGTTATACAAAAGAAATTACAGATAAAATTGAAGCACCTCTCCCACATTCCCCTTCTTCTCCCAGGATAGTAGTTACTATTCTGAATTTGGAGTTTGTCATGCTTACTATAAATATTTATGAACATAAACAACATTGAATATTATATAATATTACTTTGCATGTTTTAAAACTTTATATAGAGTTTGTGTGTGTAAAAGTTGTAGAAGAAAGTTCCCACTTTCTTTTTTAATTAATTTATTTTTGGCTGTGTTGGGTCTTCGTTGCTGCACGTGGGCTTTCTCTAGTTGTGGCGAGCAGGGGCTACTCTTCATTGTGGTGCTCTGACTTCTCGTTTGGTGGCTTCTCTTCTTGTGGAGCACGGGCTGTAGACGTGCAGGCTTCAGTAGTTGTGGCACACGGGCTCAGTAGCTGTGGCTCGCGGGCTCTAGAGCACAGGCTCAGCAGTTGTGGTGCACGGGCTTAGTTGCTCCGTGGCATGTGGGATCTTCCCAGACCAGGGCTTGAACCTGTGTCCCCTGCATTGGCAGGCAGATTCTTAATCACTGTGCCACCAGGGAAGCCCTTCCCACATTTTTGAAATTTATATATGTAGGTGTATGCTGCAGAAGACACATGTTTTGGGAATTTATATATAGGTGCATGTATCTCTAGTTCATTCATTTTATTTTGTGAATATATTAAAATCTATTCTGCTGTTTATAAATATTTGGTAGTTTCCAATTTTCACAGTAACCAACAGTGTTATAGTGACATTCTAATTCATGAATCCTTCTGCACACGTGTGAGTTTCTCAAGGATCATTGCTGCGATTGGGTATAATGATCTTAAACTATATTTGAGATTGCCAGTATGCTCTCCAAAGTGGTTATACATCAAGAGTGTATGGCTGTTTGCATTTTTTACATCCTTGCCAGTTCTTGATATTGTCTGACTTATTATGTGTCGGTTGGATGGGTTTTTTTTTAAAATAAATTTATTTATGTGTTTATTTATTTTTGGCTGCGTTGGGTCTTCATTGCTGCATGTGGGCTTTCTCTAGTTGCGGAGAGCGGGGGCTGCTCTTTGTTCAGGTGCGCAGCTTATTGCGGTGGCTTCTCGTTGCAGAGCTCTAGGCATGCAGGCTTCAGTAGTTGTGGCACGTGGGCTCAGTAGTTGTAGCTCATAGGCTCTAGAGTGCAGGCTCAGTAGTTGTGGTGCATGGGTTTAGCTGTTCCACAGCACGTGGGATCTTCCCGGACCAGGGCTCGAACCAGTGTCCCCTGCATTGGCAGGTGGATTCTTAACCACTGCACCACTAGGGAAGCCCGGTTGGATGGGTTTGAAATGTTATCTCATGTTATTTTAATTGTATTTCCCAAATTTCTAATAAAGTTGAGTTTTTTTTTAAATTGGCCATTTGCATTTCTTCTTTTGTGAATTGCCTGTTCATGATCTTTATCCATTTTTCAATTGGTTATTTGTCTTTTTCTTACTGATTTTGTAGAAGTATATTTTTGGAGGGAGGAGGGATGCTAATCTCATGTTAGCTATATGCTTTTCAAATATTTTCTCCCATCTGTGGCTTCAGTTTGTTGATGGTGCCTAGTTTAAATGTTTTAAGTAGGTGAATTATCCTTTCCTTTTAAAAAGGAAAATTATTTGGTTTTTTTCAATTAAAAATAGATTAAGAAAGATATTCAACACCGCTGAATACAAAAAATACTTTTCCATATCCTATAAAGACAGACTGAACTGAAGTAAACTATACTGGAAACTGCTGTGTAGTCCAGCTAATGTTCAACTGTTCCAGTTATTGTTTTACACCCCTACCAGAAAAGTCTGACAAGGAAAAGATGGGTGATTTCGGTGATTTTCCCCTTTTATTTTTTCCACATGTTCTATAATATAGTTATCTCATAATTTAAAAAGAAAGGTATTTTTAAAGGGGAAATTTTTTGAATGTAAAGAAAGGTCACAAAAGGACAATATGCTATCTGGGGAATATCTGTGGAAAGGGGAGAAGCATTCAAGGTGTCCATGATGACTGACTAACAGTAGTGGGAGAATTAGAGCAGCTGATGTAAAAGAAACTAAAAAAGCATGATAGCCTGGGGTCTTGGTAATTGGAGTTTATATTATGCCCTTGATAAAAGCTTCAGTTGTGTTTGTCAGTCTCCATTTTAAAAGACTGAAATGTTTACAGTGCACTATAGAAACTTTTCATTAAAAATATTGAGTTTTTGGACTTACACCTTAAGCAAGCTTTCATTTTCTAGAAAACTAGCTCATATAAAAATCTTAATTCCTGCTAATAACAGATGAGAGGAGTTACGTCGTTTTCACCTTTTCACTTTTTAGAATTTTTTACTTTTTTATGGTTGTTGACCCCATCTAGGCTGTAAAATCCCAAAAGGCAGAACTTCATTCATGTTTCTGAGCTGACTTTAGAGTTTATTGATCACCCAGTATCTCTAAACCAGTTCAATACAAATATCCCTGCAAAAGAACAAAGCGGCTTTTGTTTTTTTCTCACATTAGCAAGAGAAAATTTTAAATTTTCTATCTGCAAATAGAAGTCTGAAGTGAATCTTATTAGTTGCTTAAGGACTTCATCTTTCATGTGAGAGGGTGGTCTGGGCTCCCTGTGCTCTGGACACACTTCCTTAGCCATCTCACATCACTGCTGTTGCCACCGTGTCATTATCTGCACTGCTGTCACCATGTGGGGCAGAGCTCCAGTTTTTATGTAGAACAGCTGTCAAACATTGGCATGTCACAAGAACCAAGTGGAGAATCCATTTTATTTATTTCTCCCTCAAGAGTGCGTGTCCTGATTCCTTAAGATGGCATTCAACCAAAAATTTTACTCCTTTCCATTAGTTTACCCACCACCTCTAAGTAGAAGCTAGCATGGACTTCGTGTTTGTTTTTGCCGTTGGTTGGCTATGTCTATAGGGACTAGAGACTGGAAGGTCAGCTGACTAATGGCAACTATTTCTGAGAAAGGGCAAAGCTTATAAGTTGTAAAATAATGGAAGTTCTTTGTTTTCTAAATGTATTTTGCAGGTAAGATATTAAAGTAGCTCTAAGAAGAACATTCTTTGGCCCTTTTTCTATAGTTTGTGATATGTCATCATCCTTTGGTTTACTTTTACTATACCTATTAATTTGTAAAATTTTATTTTCTGGTGCAAAACTTTGATGGGTAGAGTTCATGTTTTGATTTGATGTAGACTTACAACTTTTATGTGGATTAGCTGAGACCTTTTTGCTTTTCTAAGATACAAAGAAGTGATTTTTTTGAAATAAGTCTAAAATTCATTTATATTGTTAATTAAGCCTTATAAAATGTATGTTACAGCAGTGACTTTCAAACCTTAGTGTGCATTGGAATCCCTGGAAGAATTGTTAGTACGAATTCTCTGGCCCCAAATCCGGAATTACTGATTTTGTAGGCCTGGGATGGGGCCAGAGAATTTGCATTTCTGATCAATTCCCAGATCATGCCAATGCTTCTGGTCCAGGGGCCATAATTTGAGAACCACTATATTTGAATAAAGAATTAAAGGGAAAGTGACATTAGAGAAACACAATTAGATTTATAAATTGAATACTCAGTGTTTTAATTCATATTAGTTTATTCTGACCCAAATTTTCTAGTCCTTAAGGAAATAAATGTCAACAGCCTTTTTGATTTAGAATAGAAAAAAATCAGTCATTTGCTAACTAAAAAAGAAGCCTTAAAGTAGTAATCCATTGAAAGATCAGTAATAATTCTCTATGTAAAGCAATTGCTGAAGAAGACATGTAAATCGTTACCTTCAGCTGCTAAATTTACAACATTAAAATGTGTCCGGTCTTTATAAAAGAAGGTCATCTGCAGTATCTTTTCTGAATTCAAAATATTAAATGCAGAGAACTTTATTAAGTTACTAGCAAATCATAAACTGGCAGAACTAACCCCCTCATTTTCTAGATGATAGTGGGTCACTTTTTTAAAGTGTGAGAAATCCTATAAAATTAAACAGAATGTAAACCTATAAGCTGTTGAAAGTGGTGATTAAGTACTTGGGACGTTGAGGAGAAAAAAAATAAATGAAAGGAGCGATCTAAATTTAAGCTGAATCGGGTCCATGGGCTCAGTCAGCCTTTAGATGATGATGTTACTGTACTGTTTATGGTAATGAATTTGTTTTTCCATTTATGCTGAAATGAAATAAGGAGAAAGAAGAACGTAAAATCTTGGTGACCTCCAGAGGAACATGCTTGTTTTTGCATGAGAGTAAAGTCAGAAATCCTTGGCACAGATCTTCATAGTTTGTTAAAAAAAAAAACCCAACTCTAGGTTCAAGCCTAACACAACAGCACCATAAATGTTAAATATTATCTCTCACCAGTTATATCAGCTCTTCAGGGAAATGACAGCCTTCCTTGATGACAGAGTGATGGTTAAAGCTCTAACTCTGGGCAATCACAAAGCTTGGACAGGTGCTGGATGGAATTCTGCTTGCTGTTGGAAACATATTGCGTATGATTAATAAATATTTTCAAGTTTCCACATAACTTGCCAGATCTTCACTTAGGCTCCTCTTCTAGTTTTTCCTACAGTGCAGGGCTTAGGAGCCTCACAGTTCTATTTGTGGAAATCCAAACAGTATGTATAAAGTCTTATAAGATTCACAGTTTTTCTTATAAATAAATATCCATCTTTAAGTAAATAATATGCAGATATATTTATATCAACATAATGGAATACAGTGTTAATTTTTACATGGGACTTATTACATGGGAATGTATACATGAAATAATATTCGATGAAAAAAGTAGGATGCAATATTTGTGAACGTTCACTGTAGCTATGTACCTATGTGTGTATGTTGAAAAACACTAGAATTTGAGATGTAAAAATGAGTTGTTTTCCTTATAAAATCATCTAAGTTCATATTCAGCAATACAAAATTATAAAATTAAGTGTGGCAAAACTGCCATGAACAAAGTCAAAAAACAAACTGGGCAAAGGCTTATAATACCTAATGACAGATGTATCTTAATATACGAAGAATTCTTATGAAGCCAAAAGAGACATAAACAACTCAGAAACAATATTACCAAAGGATACGAGCAATATATGTATATGGAGGAGGAAGAAGAAATATACATGGTAATAAATATATGAAAAGACTAGTTGATCAACCTTACTAGTAATGAGACATAGAAATGAAAACCTTTCATTTTTCACCTATCAGTGAGCAAGGCTTGATCCCCATTGCTACTAAAAGTGTGGGGAAATAGGCATTCTCGTTTGATGTTCACGGGAGTTAAATTTGTGTTTATTTGGAGGCAAGTTTTCAAGTGAGTCTACTACATATACATGCCTTTTGGAGATAATTTGGCAATTAAATCTAAAAAGGCATTTACCTTGTGACCTGGCATTTCTACTTCTAGAAACTTGTCCTATAAAAACATTTCCATAAGAGTGCCAGGAAATATAGACAAGAATATTTATTGAAACATTATTTGTAACAGTGAGAATTTGGAGATAACCTCAGGCTTTTCTTATGGTTTACCCAGTCTGTAGTATAAGGTAATGGCGAATAGTAGGATCTTTTGGCTAAACTGTCCAAAGTAGAATCTCTGCTCTAGAACTTCTTAGCTCTGGGATCTTTGGCACACTATCTGATCTCTGAGCGTCGATTTCTTTATCTGTTAATGAAGTTTAGAATATTAATAAACTCAGAGTTTTATTAGGATTAAATGAGACAACTCATCTGAAGTGCTTAGAGCGTCTTGCACATACATAGTCAATAAATCTTAGCAATTATTATCATAATTGTCATTATTACTGTGCCGTTACTCTAGTGTTTAAGTTGAGGTATATTTACAAGTGTTGGTGTAGAAAGATATCTGACATATCATTAAGTGACAAAAGCAAATTGCAGAACACGGCTTTAAAAGTATCTGAAAGTACATCAGATTGCTCACCATGTTCATATTGTGGAACCTGTATTTTGCAGGTAAGATATTAAAGTAGCTCTAAGAAGAACATTATTTGGGCCTTTTTCTTCTCTTACTCAATTTTTAAATTGGGTTGTTTGTTTTCTTTTTCTTTCTTGTTTTTTTGGAGGGGGTTGTTTTATTGAGTTTTGAGAGTTCTTTATATATTCCAGATACAAGTCCTCTATGATATATATGATTTGCAAACATTTTCTCCCAGTCTATGGCTTGTCTTTTTATTTTCTTAACAGTGCTTTTTAAAGCACAGAAATAGATCAGTCCAAATATTGATAAAGTCCCTTTTATCTATTTTTCCTTTCGTGGATCTTCTTTTTCTTTATGTCATACCTGAGAAATCTTGCTTAACTCAAGTTCTCAAAAGTTTTTTCTTACATTACTTTCTTCTGGAAACTGTAGTTTTAGGTTTTACATTTAGGTCTGTATTGTAAGTATAACTTTTTGTATATGGTATGAGGTATGGATCACAGTCCAATTTTCTCCATTTGGATATCCAGTTGTTTCAGCGTCATTTGTTGAAAAAGACTATCCTTTCTCCACTGAATTGCCTTTGCACCTTTGGGAAAAATCAGCTGTCCATATGTGTCAGACTGTTTCTGGGCTCTGTTTTGTTATTTGTGCCGATTGATAACCATAACTGTCTAAGAAGTCTTGTGGCATTAGTTCTCCAATTTTCATTGTTTTGGATATTTCATTATTTATATATTAACTTAATAAACATTTCTACAGAAAAGCCAATTGAGGTTGCATTGAACCTTCAGATCACTTGGTAGGGGGGTGAGGGGGTGGCGTTGGTAGAATTGACATGTTAACAATTTGAGTCTTTCAATCCATGAATACACAGTATAGCTCTATATTTATCAAATATTTAGGTCTTTAAAAAAATTTTTTTAATTGTGATAAATGGCATGACATAAATTTTAAAATTTACCATCTTAACCATTTTTAAGTGTACAGTTCAGTAGTGTTAACTATATTCACATTGTGGCACAGTAGATTTCTAGAACTTTTTCAACTTGAAAAACTGATACTCTGCACCTATTGAACAACTCCCTATTTCCCCATCCCCACAGCCTCTAGCAACCACAGTTATACTTTTTTTTGAGTTGGACTACTTTAGATACTTCATATAAGTGGAATCATGCAGTATTTGTCTTTTTGTGACTTGCTTATTTCACAGTATAATGTCCTCAAGATTCATCCATGTTTTAGCAAGTGACACGATTTCCTTCTCTCTCTCTTTTTTTTTTTTTTTGCGGTACACGGGCCTCTCACTGTTGTGGACTCTCCCGTTGTGGAGCACAGGCTCCGGACGCGCAGGCTCAGAGGCCATGGCTCACGGGCCCAGCCGCTCCGCGGCATGTGGGATCTTCCCGGACCGGGGCACGAACCTGTGTCCCCTGCATCGGCAGGCGGACTCTCAACCACTGCGCCACCAGGGAAGCCCGATTTCCTTCTCTTAAGGCTGAATAATATTCCATTGTACATATGTATCACATTTCCTTTATCTGTCTATTGATAGACATTTGAGTTTGTTCTGTCTCCTGGCTCTTGTGAATAATGCTGCAGTGATCATGGGTGCACAAATATCTCTTTGAGATACTACTTTTAATTCTTTTGGATATGTACCTAGAAGCGGGGTTGCTGAATCACATGACAATTCTGTTTTTAATTTTTTTGAGGAACCTGCGTACTATTTCCTATAGCGGCTGTACCATTTTACATTCCCGCCAACAGGGCTTCAATTTCTCTGCACCCTTGCTAATACTTGTTATTTTCTGTTTTCTTGGTAGTAGCCATCCTAATGCATATAAAATATCTCATTTTAGTTTTCCTTTGAATTTCTCTGATGAATAGTGATATTGAGCATCTTTTCTTATGCTTTTTGGCCATTTGTATATATTCCTTGGAGAAATGTCTATTCAAGTCTTTTGCCATTTTAAAATCAGATTATTGGGCTTCCCTGGTGGTGCAGCTGTTGAGAGTCCGCCTGCCGATGCAGGGGACGCGGGTTCGTGCCCCGGTCTGGGAGGATCCCGCATGCTGCGGAGCGGCTGGGCCCGTGAGCCATGGCCGCTGAGCCTGCGCGTCTGGAGCCTGTGCTCCGCAACGGGAGAGGCCACAACAGTGAGAGGCCCGCGTACCAAAAAAAAAAAAAAAATCAGATTATTTGTTTCTTTGTTGTTAAATTTTAGGAGTTCTTTATATATTCTGGATATTAACCTATTATCAGGTATGTAATTAGCAAACATTTTCTTCCGTTCTGTGGTTGCCTTTTTACTCTGTTTGTTTCTTTGATGCACAGAAGTTTTAAAGTTTGATGTAGTCCCATTTGTCTATTTTTGCTTTTGATCTTTAATTTCTCTTAGCAATATTTTATTGTTTTCAGTGTACACATATATTTGGGGTTCCTCAAGACCATGCTCAGGTTCAGTGATTAGGTAGTAGAAGGACCCACAGATCTCAGAAAAGCCATTATACTCACTGTTATAATTTATTACAGTGAAAAGGCAAAGATTAAAGTTATCTACAGAAAAAGGCACAAAGGGCAAGGATCCAGGAGACCCCAGGCCCAAGCTTCCAGTTGTCCTCTCCCGATGGAGTCATGCGAACGGTGCTTAATTCTCCCAGGAACAGTGTGAGACAACATGCATGGAGTATTGCTCACCAGGGAAGCATACTTGAGCCTTGGTGTCCAGGAGTTTTATTGGGGGTTGGTCATGTAGACGTCTGAACATAGTTCTGTAGCCCCTCCTAAGGTCAAGCAGATACCGTGTGGCCCATAATTCCCACCATGGATCACATTGTTAATAATGTGACCCAAGGCCTCATGTAAACAGAAGCACTCTTAACAGGCAGCCTATTCCAAGGGCTTAGAGGTCATCTTCTAGGAAGCAGACCAGATCTTTCTTTAGTGTGTGCAGCATTTGGACACCCCTGACCTGCTGAGTTAATCCTTTACAGTACCAAAGCCCTTTTACATCCTTTCATCCTTCAGGTCTCAGCTCAAATGTCACTTCCTCAGAAAGATATTCTCTGGTCACATTACTTGAAAGTAGTCCCATTCTATGTATTTATCACATCACCCTATTATAGTACTATTCCAGTCTGTAATTATCTTGTTTATTATCTGTCTTCCCCTGCTTGAAGTCATTTTATGAGGGCAGTCTTGTTGACTGCTATGTCCTTGTACATAGCTGGCATTCACTTTTTTAAATTAATAAGTTTTAACTAAAACAAAGTACCATAAGCCAAATAGAAAGATGACAAAGGATATGAATACTTAGTTCATTAAAAAAAACATATCTTTTGTAATAATAAGAGACGTAAAAGTTAAAATTACACTGAGATACCATATTTTAATACCTATTAAACTGGTATAAATTCAGGCCTCTCATAGCTTACTATGTTGACAAGGGCTTGTTGAAACAGGCACTCTCCTGCATTGCTTAGACTTTAAACTGGTACAACCCATAAAGAGGGCTATTTGGCAATATAAATCAGGATTTCAAATGCATGTATACTTTGACCCTGTACTTTTACTTCAGGGAATTTATCCTGCAAATATGCCCCCATACACGTGAAGTAACTTACAGGGGGCATTCATTGCAGCAGTGTTTGGAACGGCAAAAAGTTGGAAACAAGTTTAATGTCCATCATTAGAGGATTGGCCTATTAAATTATGATATATTCATATACTGACTATACAGCTGGCTAAAAAAAAATTTTTTTTTTAGAGAATAAGGATATTCTTTACTGATGTGTAAAAAACTCTCTAAGATACATAGTTCGAAAAAGAAAGCACAGTACAGGACAGTGCATTTATTGTGCTACCATTTGTGTGGACAAGGGGAATGAGAATATATATTTGTATTTACTTGTATATGCATAAGGAAACTTTAAAAAGATTTTCCGAGAACAGTGACAGTGGTAACCTGGGGGATTAGGAAGCTAAGTAGATAGTTAAGTGGGAGGTTTTTTACTGTATACCTTTTTATACTTCCTGGCTTTAGAACCGTACGTATGTTTTACCTGTTTAAATAAATAAATTATACTTTAAAAGACAATAATATGGTTAGTTTTTAAAATAGTATCTGAAGTATTACTATAAAGATGAAGGGGTGTGTGTGTGTGTGTGTGTGTGTGTGTGTGTGTGTGTGTGAGAGAGAGAGAGAGAGAGAGAGAGAGTCTACACCCTGAGACTGGGGTGGTGTTACATGGGTATATACGTTTATTAAAACTCATCAAACTATACACGTAAAACGAGTGCATTTTATTGTATATAAAGTATACCTCCATGAAGTAAAGAGAGAGAGAAACAGAGAGAGAGAGAGAGAGGGAGAGAGAAAGAGAAAGAGAGAGAGGGAGGGAGGGAAACAGTGCTCTAGTATTCCGTATCAGCTCCAGGGGCAGGGCAGGGTGGGGTTCGCTAATGTTCATCATAAACCGGAACATCCAGTAGAGTACCATAAACAGGCGTTTTATGATTGCTGCTTTCATGCTAGGCTCACCCAGTTACAGCTCACGTAGCCTGGTAGGACAGCAGTGGTGCCATAGCAAGAACTCAGGTTTTGAAGCAAGAGACTTGGATTTGATTCCTGCCTCTGGTGTTTTCTGGCTGTGAGATTTTGGACCAGTTGCTTTAGTGTTCATCTGCCAAAACCTCCCAATATATGAAAAGAATAAATGAGATGACATACTTATATAATTTGTAAATTATATAAGTACTTTATATCAATTATATAATACTAAATTATATAAATGCTTTTTTTTTTTTTTTAACATTTTTTTTTTTTTTTTTTTTTTTTTTTTGATTGGGGTATAATTGCTTTACAATGGTGTGTTAGTTTCTGCTTTATAACAGAG
>NW_006787038.1:296640-343879 GCF_000442215.2 Lipotes vexillifer
CTGCATCGGCAGGCGGACTCTCAACCACTGCGCCACCAGGGAAGCCCTATAAATGCTTTTTAAATACTCTATAAAGGGAGCTGTTATTACTTGCATTTTAGTTTATATTGAACATTAATCAGCCCATCAAGTTGGTCATAATTGTATTGCTGAATATTAGTCACAAACATAACATTCTTAGCGTATGACGTAAGTCACCTCCTTTTAAGAAAATAGAAGTATGAATTCCCTCAACCCTCCTGCTTCTCAGCTATCAATCACACTATACCCCTGTTTTCCAGATCCCACCTTCCTCATAACCATTTCCTTCCTACTGAACTTTAGTGACTTGTGTTTGGCAAAAATTATCTTTCTTGGTGAGTGGTATACATATTTCTATCTTTTGTGCTTTGCAGTAGTTTCCTTTCTGCTCCTCATAGGGCTTGAGTCTTCATAAATGTTTTCTCCATGAGGTCAGACTGAGGCAGAGGGCACCAGTGCCTTTGTAAGGCCAACTTTTCTCTCTCCTTCTCTTCTCTGCCATTTATCCCTTGCCCTGTTTCATTAATTATCGTCTCTCTGTCTTGTATCATCACCCTTTTACTCTAATCCTAATTCTATACTTTGACCTGACAAGTATGCTTAAGTCTCTAAAATAACTTTTCCAAATTTGAATCCCTTCTGTTGTCACTTTTTTTGTTTTTGTTTTTGTTTTGCTTCAAGGAATGATTGCCTCTAATTTCTCAGTTTCCATTCAATCCCCAGTCCATGGGGATTTATGGACTATGATTTATGAATAATCTGCTGCTTCTCTCATTGGTCATCATCCCACTCTGTATTTTTCCTTCCACAGCTGTTGTAGTACATTAATGACCAACATGTCCATCTATAATTTCTCCCTGAGATTTCATCCACTTGCATAGCAATGGAAACTAATGACTTCCCCCAACTCTCTTCTGAGCTTGAAATTCTTATTAACTGCCTTTGGACTTTCCTGCCTGGTTGTAGGTACTTCAGATTCACCTATCTCCCTAACTAAAATCTCTCTCCTCTCCTCTAGCCTGCTCATCTTCTTGTGTTCCCTATATCTATCAATGCCATCACCACCTTCCTAGTCCCTTATGCCTAAACCTCCAGAGTCATCCTTGACTCCTTTCTGACCATTCACATGTAATTTGCCACAAAGCCCTGTCAATTCCACTTCTGAAATATTCTTCTCATACCTCTCCTATTTTCCATCGTCACTCAGTCAAGTTTCTTGAAAATGAAACATAATCTGATGTGTCACTTCCTCAACCTTAACAATTTTTATGACTTTCTGTTTCCTACAGGACAAAGTCTGAAGTCCCTGGCATGGCAAACAAGGTTCTTTACAACCTGTTCCTAACCTTCCTTTCCTGCCACCAGCCCTGACCACCCTATCCTCAAGCCACCTCAGGAGTACTCACTGATTTTCTGCATAGGCCTGTGCCACTCTACATGTTGTCTCTTCCAGGAGCCCATTCACCTTCTGCTCAAGAATTATATCTTTTATGTTGTGTTTCTTTTTTATTTTATTTTATTCTTAATTTTTTATTGACATATAGTTGATTTACAATGTTGTGTTAGTTTCAGGTGTATAGCAAAGTGATTGTTATACTTTTTTTTTTTTTCCTTTTTCAGATTATTTTCCATTGTGGTTTATTACAGGGTATTGTATATAGTTCCCTGTGCTATACAGTAGGACTTTGTTGTTTATCCGTTTTATTTATAGTAGTTTGTATCTGCTAATCCCAAACTCCTAATTTATCCCTCCTTCACCCCCTTTCTCCTTTGGTAACCATAAGTTTGTTTTCTATGTCTGTGAGTTTGTTTCTGTTTTGTAAATATGTTCATTTGTATCATATTTTAGATTCCGCATATAAGTGAGATCATAACTTGTCTTTCTCTTTCTGATTTACTTCACTTTGTATGATAATCTCTGGGTCCATCCATGTTGCTGCAAATGGCATTATTTCATTCTTTTTTATGGCTGAGTAATATTCCATTGTGTGTGTGTGTGTGTGTGTGTGTGTGTGTGTGTGTGTGTTGCATATATGTATATGCCACATCTTCTTTATCCATTCATTTGTTGATGGACATTTAGGTTGCATCCATATCTTGGTTATTGTAAATAGTGCTGCTGTGAACATTGGGGTGCATGTATCTTTTCAAATTAGAGTTTTGTCTGGATATATGCCCAGGAGTGGGATTGCTGGATCATATGGCAACTCTATTTTTAGTTTTTCAAAGAACCTCCAGACTGTTTTCCATAGTGGCTGTACCAATTTACATCCCCACCGTATGTTGCCTTTCTTGATCATACAAAATTAATCAGTCCTGTAGCACTTTGTTCACATCTCTAGTATAATATTTCTCCTATGTTAAAACTATCTCATGAGCTACTTAAGGACAGCACCTAGATCTTTTTAATTTCAGTATTGCCACAGCAGAATACCTGGAATATAGAATTCCGATTACTTGTGGAATGAATAAATTGAAAGTCAGAGGAAAGAGGAAGCCCACATTGAGTGTGCAGAGCTTCCATGTTGTCTTGTGAATGGCAAATTGAGAGGGCGTTAAAAACTTGATTTCTGCAGTCTGGCGCACCTGGGTTCAAACCATTTCTGTAACACTTACTAGCCTTGCCTGTAAAGTGGTGATGATGAGGTGACTGTGAGAATTCAATGTAAAACACATCTCAGGGCTCCCCTGGTGGCCTGGTGGTTGAGACTCTGCACTCCCACTGCCAAGGGCACAGGTTCAGTCCCTGGTTGGAACTAAGATCCTGCAAGCTGTGCAGTGCAGCCAAAAAAAAAAAAAAAAAAAAAAAACGGACATATCACAATCCATAGTACCTTGTAATAATTTTAAGCTATTATTAAGCGTGTTATGTATTTTTATTGAATAATAGTATTCCTCTGTAGTGATACTTGGTTAAACTCTAGTCAAAAATGAGGTACAAGAGTGGCATGTTCTCACATGAGCTTCCTCAGAGAACCCTGTCTTAACCAAACTGATTTTATCTTATCAGCAACAGTGACTATCAGTCTACTTCCATCTCCTGTTTTATTTACTTCTCTGTTATTTTTCTCCTTTTGTCTTATTATTTTTATTTTGCTGTTGTTGTTAGTGCTCTTGGGATTCATCCTACCCTTTACAAAAAGTGAGTTTTAGATACAGTAATACCAAAAAGGAAACTGAACTTGAAGAATAGGAAAGGATAAACCCAGGATAAGGATTTATAAGTAACAAAGTGGTGGTTAGGTTAAGAGGAAAGTAGAATCTAAGGAAGTTCTACTTCCATTCCTTTATTCATCGCATATTTATTGTTCTCTTCCTCTATACAGGGCAAGATGGGAATGGGGTGGGGACAGGGTGGAAGGGCATCAGAATTAAGGCCTAGTTTCTCTTTGTAAAGGTTTGTTTTTAATTGAATATTTTTTTGAGATAACTGTAGATGGTAAGAAATAATACCGAGAGATCCCTCGTAAATCACTTCAAGGATTTTTAAGTCTTATTAATAATGAAGGTGAGGGACTTCCCTGGTGGTGCAGTGGTTAAGAATCTGCCTGCCGATGCAGGGGACATGGGTTTGAGCCCTGATTCGGGAAGACCCCTCATGCTGCGGAGCGACTAAGCAACTAAACCCATGCACCACAGCTACTTAGCCTGCACTCCAGAGCCCGCGAGTCACTGCTGCTGAGCCCGCACGCCACAACTACTGAAGCCCGCGCACCTAGAGCCTGTGCTCTGCAACAAGAGATGCCACCGCCATGAGAAGCCCGCACACCACAATGAAGAGTAGCCCCCGCTCACTGCAACTAGAGAAAGCTCGCGTGCAGCAACAAAGACCCAATGCAGCCAAAAGTAAATAAATAAATGTATATATTAAAAAATAATGATGGTGAGATAGTTCCTTGTATAACTGATATGAAACCACAGGTAGAAAGCACTTCATAATTTTGAAAAAGGTGAGTGTACTCTGCTTGCAGCTGCAGCAAGTAAAGAAGGCTTCATGCAGGTGTCGTTTTTAAGTCAAACCTCAAAGGATGGGTACAATTGTATTAGATTGAGAATGGAAGGTGAGAATGAGGTAAGCCACGAGCCAGGTGAAAGGGAGGACCTGGGTTCCTTCAGTGGACAGTGGTAAATAATCTTGGCTTTTAAACTGCATACTTCTTGTAAATTGATTCTTTCTTGCCTCAGGTTTTTGGAACTCATGTAATAATGGGCCTATTGATAATCTCGGGCCTGTTGATAATCTCGGGTCTAATCATTAAATTTTCTGGTTTTGATACAGAGCACCTTGATTCAACTGGGAGTCTAATTTACTGAACAAGTCTCTCTTGTGCTTTTAGAATGACAGTAGAGAGCGGCATGAGCACAGCAGCGAGAGGCGGAGGCATGGCAACTCTGAGTCGCTATCCAATGGCCGAGCCCCTGGTAACTCACAGCAGGTGGTGGAACAAGAGGAAGAGGAAGATGAGGAGCTGACTTTGAAATATGGCGCCAAACATGTGATCATGCTCTTTGTCCCCGTGACTCTCTGTATGGTGGTGGTCGTGGCCACCATCAAATCAGTCAGCTTTTATACCCGGAAGGATGGGCAGCTGTACGTATGAGTATTGTGTATCATTATGCTCAAGGCCAGCGTAGCTGTCCTTCATAGCATGTCATCACCACCTTGAAGGCCTCTGCACTGAAGGGACATGAAGGCTAGGGAGTCCATCCTCTCTGATGGCCAGAAGCAGATGATGCTTTAAGTAGAGAAAATGAAAGCTGCAGAATTATATTTTTTTATGTGGTGTCCCTAGATAGGGTTGAATTTATTTGGAATTGAGCAGTTGAGTAGTGATTTTACCACCTCAGGGCCACTGGGCCCATTGTTCTTCTCCCTGGAATGTTCTTTTTCTTTTCTAACTTTGGTGGATTAATTCCTATCATCCTTCTCATCTTGGCTTAAATGTTGAGTCCTAAAAGATAACTTCCCTGATCCTCCTAACAGAATTAGGTCCTTGCTGGTATCCTTTCTCATAGCAACCTGTTCTTTTTTCACTTGTTACAATATGCAAGTATATATTTATTTTCATTATTTAATGCTTGGTTTCCTTCTGTACTATGAGGCCTGTGAGGGCACTTTATTTCCAGAGTGAGGTATGTAATAAATGCTCAGCAAAAAAAAAAGTTGTTCAGTGAAAGGATGAAGAAGTAATGCAGGCTGGCACTGTGTTTGTGGAACTGTCATGTAGATTTCTCTGGTGCTGTTGGTGTCGACCCTTTGTCTCCAAGAAAAATGCTTTGATTTAGATGTCACCTAGTTCTGTCTCTAGGACTCTTGTGGGGCTCAAAAAGTTTTAAATGAATTTCGAAATTGGCGAGTGTCTGGAAAACTCTGTGGGGTTCTGAAAGCCAAGCTTTTAACCTTTTGGGAGAAAGGGTAAGACAGTGAGTGAAGGACAGGGATTGGAAACAATAACCAAAAGAGGTTGGGGAATATTATCTCTGTAAGTTAGAGTTAGGTTTGGCTGCATATTAAAGAACAGGGGTTAGCAAGCTATGCCCCACAGGCCAGATCTGCCTGCCACCTCCTTTTGTAAATGAAGTTTTATTGGAACGCTGCCATGTCCATTCGTTTATATATTGTCTATGGCTGCTTTCATACTACAGTGGCAGAGTTGAGTGGTTGCAACAGAGACCATATGACACACAAAGCTTAAAATATTTACTCTAGTTTTGTACAGAAAGTTTGCCGAGCCCATTATAGAAAATCAAAACAGGAAATTCCATGGTGGTCCAGTGGTTAGGACTCAGTGCTTTCACTGCTGGGGCCTGGCTTCGATCCCTGGTTGGGGAACTAAGATCTTGCAAGCTGTGTGGTGCGGCCAAAAGAAAGAAAATCAAAACAACTGGTTTGAATGATGCACATATTTTCTCTGTCTCCCACAGAGTAGTGCAGAGGTAGTAGTTCAGATTGTGTAATGGCTTCTCTTCATCAAGGACTGAGGCTCCTTCATCCCTTCTTTTTTGGCTTCTACCCTCTAGGTCATTT
This sequence comes from Lipotes vexillifer, assembly GCF_000442215.2. Taxonomy (NCBI): domain Eukaryota; kingdom Metazoa; phylum Chordata; class Mammalia; order Artiodactyla; family Lipotidae; genus Lipotes; species Lipotes vexillifer. The sequence goes on from NW_006787038.1 coordinate 302,690, forward strand.
CGGGGTCCAGTATTGGTGCTGGAGCCCCAGACTTCATTCAGACAGCAGGAAGGAGTGGGGGAGAAAAGGACATGAGACGTGACTCTCAGCAGAACTAATTCCTCCCTTAGAAATTCCACACAACACATCTGCCTATAACTCATTGGCCATTACTTATTCTCATGGCCACACATAACTGTAGGGGAGGCAGAAATAAAGTCTTCTACTGGGAACATTGGTACCTGGGATAAAAGTGTTTTTATGTGAATGAGAAGCAAGGGCAAGCTGGATATGTGACATTATCTCAAGACAACTTCAGTTGCAGTCACCGTACAGCTGAAGGATAATTATCAGCCATTTTACCTTCCTCTGACAACCACTTGTAGCCTATGTAGTTTATGGCAGAATCTGGTACTTTTTTTTTTTTTTTTAATTTTTTCAGAGTATAGTTGCTTTACAATGTTGTGTTGGTTTCTGCTGTACAGCAAAGTGAATCAGCTATACATATACATATATCCCCTCTTTTTCGGATTTCCTTCTCATTTAGGTCACCACAGAGCACTGAGTATAGAGTTCCCTGTGCTGTGTAGTAGGTTCTCATTGGTTAACAGAATCTGGTACTTTAACAAATCACTAATAAGCTGTGGAGAAAGAACATTTGATGAGGTAATTATTTCGGCATAAATCATCCACTAGATGGAGCCAGTGTCTGGCTCACATAGGTCCACCTCCATATTTTAACTATCTCCTTTTATTTTGAAGGACTTATTTTAGCATATAGCTATTTTTATTAGGTTAAAAACTCTTGGTTAGATTGATGAGATGGAAAAAAGTGACTTATATCAGTTGAATCAAGGAAACAAAACTGGTGTTGGAGAGCATGTAGTTTGGAATCTCCATTAACACTTACCTGGGGCTTTTGTGTTTTATTTTATTTTAGAATCTATACGCCATTCACAGAAGACACCGAGACTGTGGGGCAGAGAGCCCTGCACTCAATTCTGAATGCTGCTATCATGATCAGTGTCATTGTCATCATGACTATTCTCCTGGTGGTTCTATATAAATACAGGTGCTATAAGGTGAGCGTGAGACACAGAGCTTTGCTTTCCACCATCTTCTTTTCATGGTTGGGTTTTGTTGTCACCTTACTTGGTCTAGTAAAGAAAAAGGTCTTATATTCTAGAACTAAGTTAATTTTTAGTTTCCCCCCTCATTTGTGGAACATTTAAAAAATACAAAAAGGCATAAATGAAAAACAAATGTTTTCATATAATATCACACTCTAAATGGTTTTAACATTTTGATTTGCTGTATACTTCGGACATTCCAGAAGGATATATCCTGAACCTTTGTGAATTCCCTCATTGACAGATAGCACTGTAGCATATGATTGTCTCCATAAGATAATGTATAACTACAAAAATTCAGATTCTCAACTTGAGTACAGAACAGCAAAGCCACCTTCAGCTGCTGTTGTTAAACTCATTGGTGACTGGCCGAATTCCCGGTTCTAAATTCATAGATGTCCATTCCCTCTCTCTCTCCTGCAGGAACACAAATTCTTTGCTTGGGAAGCAAAGGCAGGGGAGGTTGTATAGGAAAGACACAGGCCCAGCCCTCCCAGCCTCTGGTCCCCTACCTCACTCTCTACCTAAGTGACTTGCTTGTGAATTTCAGCTACCTGGCGCGTGTTTCAGATTCATGCCTCAGAAAAAGGACAAATTATTACAGGTCATGAACCTTTAGGCTCATTCTCAAATAAAAGAAATATTAACTTTTCAAATATTGAATTCTACTCTCTTTTTAGTATTTACTTCTGTATATTCTTTAACATGGTTAAAATCAAATGCATAATCAGTATGTGTCCTTTTCTAACTTTTACTTTGGCATAAGCATTTTTCCATATTATAAATTCTTAGCAAATATGTCTAATGGTTACATAATATTTGACTCAATGAGTGTATTGTAATTCACTTCCCCTAATTTGGACATTTAAGTTGTTTCCAGATTTTCGCCCTTCTGAAAAGCAATGAATGTCTTTATGCATAGAACTTTTCCATTTTTCAAATTATTTCCTTAGGGTAAAATCCTAGGCACAGAATTTCTGGAGCAAATTATCTGCATATAAAAATATGTCTTGCTATGCAGAATTTTGTTTTCAAGATGATAGTATAAATTTGTACTTAACACTGGTAGTGAAAGAGGCTGTTTTACCCCACCTTCACCAGTGTTTAATTTTTTTAAAAAAATCTGTGCTAACCCTCATAGGCAAAGCAAAAATATCTTAATTTGCATTTAGTTGATTATTAATAAGATGGAATACCTTTCCAGTGTTCACAAACTCTAAAATTATACAGAGTTTAACCTTGTTTGTTGAGTGGGTGGAAGTATTAACCTAAGTGATGGCCACTTGCAGTCTGACATCAGAATCTAGAGATTGAAGACAAAAGATGTGTGTGATGGCGACAGGTAGTCATCAACACTCAGAGAGCCAAAGAGCAAATGATGTAAACCCATGTTGAGAAGCATACTCCTCCCCCTGCTTAAATATGTCTCAATTACTTTATCTTTTTTTCCCACTATATATATTTGTTTACATATAAGTGTTTACCTGCCAGTTCCATTTCTCTGCTTTATTGGACTTTCTTTGTGACTTGTATCTGGATTATATGCTACTTTTGTTCCTCACATGTTATTGGGAGTCACCTGGGGTTTTGCATTCTTCTTTGGTGTTAGGAGACCTCCTTCTGCTTTGCTAGCAGGAACTTAGAGGGCTTCTCCTGGAGCTCATAGTCTTGCTAATGTCCACTTGGGTTGTGTTGAGTTCAGGTTGAGGAGGGTAGTACTGGAGGGAAAAAGTGGTAAACTCATCGCTGGCTTCCTGGTACTTCTGACTCCCCAACCTACTGGCAGCTGGTCGCATTCGATCCAGGTTTTGTAGTTGTATTCGGTAGGTAGAACTAGAATTTATCCTGATGTATTTTTGGTCAGTTTTGTGCATATTTTAGTTAATGCTTCATATTAGACAATCTAAAAGGCTTATACTTAGCTGGATTTCCACGTTCACCCATTCATTTTTGTGTTGTTTTCTTTTGCTTTTTAATATTCAAGTCTTAGCAAACACAGCCAATTCTATAGAAACAAGTTGTTGATTTTGACTCCTAGTATAAAAATAAAAGGAGCTTTTGAGTCAGAAATTCAGAAACTTGCCAGGACCTGTTTGGAAATAAGCCCTGAGGATTTGTGTGTCAGTGGTTGATTGTGCAATGTCTTTGAGAAGCATAAGAAGCTAAAAGACCAAACAAACCTTAAAAAGGAAGAAATGGAAAAGGCAGTTAATTATTACATATCATTTGTTATAGATGAAACTGTATAGCTTACTAAAGTCATATGATTTCTGGCCTAGATAGTTCAGTGTTTAGAGGAGATCCTTGCTGTTCTGTACTGAAGCAGGGGCTCTTTTCTTTCAGAGCCTTTAGCACAGGAAAGCTGAACTAGGGATTGTAGCAAGATGAGATAGGCCTGTTTTACCACCTGATGTTCTAGAAAAAGGGAAGGTGTTATTTAGTCATCATCAGAAGAGGCTTTGAATTTAGGTAACAATTCAGAAAATCATAACATCAGTGATTAACCTAAATAAGAAGACCATTTACAACCATTATTACAGGCAGAGGGCTAATATTTTTACCATATGAAGAGCAGTTACAAATAATTAAAATTATGAACATCCTATTAAGAAATTTAAAAAATCCAAGCAGAGAAATTATAAAGGAAATGTAGATGGCCAGGAGAGGGAGAGGAAGAGAGAGGGAGAGAGAGGTGTATGTGTATTTTCTCACTAGCAAAAAATATATATATTAAAATAACAAATGAACATATTTAACTTATTGACTTGGTGAAGGTTAATCAGGCCTTTTTTGTGGAGTCACTAAGCCAGTATGTATCAATAGTCAGTAATTAGAAAATGTTTGTACACTTTGGTTCTGTATTTTGCTTTCATGATTTATCCCAAAGAGTTAAAAATGCTGGAAAATATTTGCATACTAAATATTACTCCTAGCACAAAATATAATTGGAAAAAGAAGGAAAACCCCACAAATTCCATGCATAAGGGAAAAGTTAAATTGTGGGTTCATGCATGTAAGTAGACTATTATTTAGTTATTTAAAAATCATATTTAAAAAAATATTTGGTGGGATGAGAATTTATCTTTAATAAAAAATTAATTTAAAAAGCAGAATGTAAAATTTTCTATTACCTGATTCTAATTTTTTTAAAAGGTCTTTACATATGCAGACAGAAAACATGTCTGAAAGGAAATGTTAATGTCAACTTTGGTTCTCATTGGTCAGTGGGAGTTGTTTTTTCTTTTAGTGTTTCTATATTTTCTATATGTTATAAGCATATGTTACTTTGTATTCAGAAAAATGCTGTTTTTTTTTTTAAATAAAAAACATTCCCATGTTCCCTTGCCCCTTCCCCCATAAAACAAGGTAAAAAGCATTTCTTAAGAAAGTGGAGGATTTCTGGTACATAATATTTACTTTAACCCTTAATTTGGAGCTCAGTATGGAATACCAGTGTACATCTCCCACTCTTTAAAGTTTTTCTGTTTTGTGATATTTTATATACTTTTTAGTTTTATAACTTGGATTATTTCTAAAGCTAAGACTTGTGATGGGCTGAGATGCAGGTGGGAAGATTCATTTCTTTTTATTATTATTTTTTTTGCAGATGAACTAGAGTAAGGACTCCCTTCAGAATATTTTGCTGAAGTTGAAGTACTTAGAGGGAAATGTACAGGTGTCTTCAGTTTACTTTGATATGTATTAAAATGGGCTAATGGGTGGAGAGATGGATAGATGTGTTGCAAAGCAAGTACAGCAAAATGTGAATGGTAGAATTTTGGTGGTATCTGGGCAGTGGTTCACTGTGTGTTTGAAAATTTTTAGAATAAAATGTTAGGGGAGGGGCTTCCCTGGTGGCGCAGTGGTTACGAATCCGCCTGCCAGTGCAGGGGGCGTGGGTTCAAGCCCTGGTCCGGGAAGATCCCACATGCCGCAGAGCAACTAAGCCCGTGCACCACAACTACTGAGCCTGCGCTCTAGAGCCCGCGAGCCACATCTACTGAAGCCCGTGTGCCACAACTATTGAAGCCCGCGTGCCCAGAACCTGTGCTCTGCAACAAGAGAAGCCACCACAGTGAGAAGCCTGCGCCCCGCAACAAAGAGTAGCCCCCGCTCACTGCAACTAGAGAAAGCCTGCGTGCAGCAGCGAAGACCCAACGCAGCCAAAAATTAAATAAATGAATAAATAAATAAATAAATAAAAAATGTTAGGGGAGATTTTTATGGAGGAACACCAGATATTAAATTTGTTGTATTCGGATAGTCAATTTAGAATATTTAAATGTCAAAGGAATACCAGCTTTAGTGATGTAAAGCCACTCTTTTGACCTTTTCCCAAATTGTAACATTTTATAAAATTGTTTTAAAGAGAGAATTTTTAAGAAATATTTTCTTCAAAAGAATTAACAATCACAGATCACCTTGAGTGATCAAAATGGAACCACAAGACAAAATTAACATGGATTCTAATGTTAACATTAGTAACAACTAGGTTTTGATAGCTTAGAGTGAGATAATTGGAACAACTGGATCTGGGAGGTGTGTGGGGGAGATTTTTTTCTTAAAAGAAGACAAAATAATATTCTTGATTTGGAGCTTTTCTTCTCTCCTTTTTCTTTAAGGTTTGATTTGTTCTTTTCTGATTAAGAGATACGTTTGGGAAAGTTGTTGATTAAGTAACTCCTGTCATTAAACAATAAAGTTCATTGAAAGCATAAAGCATATTATGGGTGTATCTACCTCAAAATAATTTCACTTTTGGTTAAAAATTACCTGACAATTTATCATGCTTCTCCATTCTATTTTTTAAAACCCCAGACTCTTTGGGTTGTATAGTATTTTCCCCAATATACTCATTACATAAAATTACCATAAATTTTTTTTATCTTGTGTAATAGATTATAAAAATCAAGTTGTGGGGACTTCCCTGGCGGTCTAGTGGTTAAAACTCCATGCTTCCACTGCAGGGGGCACGGGTTCGACCCCTCGTCAAGGAACTCAGATCCCGCATGCCACATGGCGTGGCCAAAGAAATTAATTATTTAATTAATCAAAAATCAGGTTCTGTTTCTCTCTCTCATATTAATAAGCTGTACATGAGTAATAATGACTAATATTTATATAGTTCTATATGAATTCTGCATAATATTAATGGACTGACATATAAGTATTAACTTATTAATGAACCAAGTAAAATAAACATAACATAGCAATACTTATTGAAACCTCAGACTCAATAATACTTATTGAAACCTCAGAATATTCTTTTATCAAATGGTTATGTAATTTAGACGACCTATTTTCTCTGTACAGTTAAAGTATGTGTACATAGGTCACTTAACTGAATATCTGATTTTCAGTTTTATTGATTTATCAATTTTATCAATTTATTATCAATTATTTATCAGTTTGTTTATTTAAGAAATACATCAAAATTCCTCCATTGAAAATATTGCTGCTTTAAAGTTTAAATGTTAACTGTTGACTCTGTTGATAATTTTTTTAATCAAAGTATAGTTAATTTACAGTTTTATATTAGTTTCAGGTATACAGCATAGTGATTCGTTATTTTTACAGATTATACTCCATTAAAAGTTATTACAAGATAATGGCTATAATTCCACGTGCTATAAAATATATTCTTGTTGCTTATCTATTTTATACATAGTGGTTTGTACCTCCTAATCCCATACCCCTTATTTGTTTTTGTTTTTTTATTTTTATTGGAGTATAGTTGATTTACAATGTTGTGTTGGTTTCAGGAGTACAGCAAAGTGAATCAGTTATATGTCTATATATATCCACTCTTTTTTTTTTCAGATTCTTTCCCATATAGGCCATTACAGAGTATTGAGTAGAGTCCCCTGTGCTATACAGCAGGTTCTTATTAGTTATCTATCTTATATATAGTAGTGTGTATATGTCCATTCCAATCTCCCAGTTTATCCCTCCCCACCCTTATCCCCTGGTAACCATAAGTTTGTTTTCTACATCTATGAGTCTACTTCTGTTTTGTAAATAAGCTCATTTGTACTCTTATTTTTAGATTCCACATATAAGCAATATCATATGATATTTGTCTTTCTGTGTCTGACTTCACTCAGTATGACAATCTCTAGGTCCATCCATGTTGCTGCAAGTGGCATTATTTTGTTCTTTTTTATGGCTGAGTAATATTCCATTGTATGTATGTACCACATCTTCTTTATCCATTCATCTGTTGATGAACATTTAGGTTGCTTCCATGTCCTGGCTATTGTAAATAGTGCTGCAATGAACATTGGCATACCTCTAATTTGTACCCCTCACTTCCCATTCCCCTTTGGTAACCACTAGTCTGTTTTCTATATCTGTGCATCTGTTTCTGTTTTACATGTACATTTATTTGTATTACTTTTTAGATTCCACATATAAGTGGTATCATACAGTATTTGTCTTTCTCTGTCTGACTTATTTCACTAAGCCTAATACTCTCTAGGTCCATCCACATTGCTGCAAATGGAAGAATTTTATTCTTTTATAAGGCTGAATAATATTCCTCTGTGTGTGTGTGTATATGTGTGTGTGTGTGTGTGTGTGTGTGTGTGTGTGTGTGTGTGTGTGTGTACACATCTTATTTATCCGTTCTGTTGATGGACATTTGGGTTGCTTCCATATCTTGCCTGTTGTAAATAGTGCTGCTATGAACATATGGGTGCATGTATCTTTTCAAATTAGTGTTTTTGTTTTTCTTGGATACATACCCAGGAGTGGAATTGCTGGGATATATGGTAGTTTTATTTTTAGTTTTTTGAGGAACCTCCATACTGGTTTCCACAGTGACTGCACAAATTTACATTCCCACCAACAGGGTACAAAAGTTCCCTTTTCTCCACATCCTCGCCAATACTTGTTATTTGTGGTCATTTTGATGATAGCTATTCTGACAAGTATGAGGTGCTAACTTGTTTTGATTTGCATTTCTCTAATAATTAACAATATTGAGCATCTTTTCATGTGCCTGTTGTCCATGTGTATGTATTCTTTGGAAAAATGTCTCTTTAGGCCTTCTGCCCATTTTTTGATTGGGTTGTTTGTCTTTTGACATTGAGTTGTTTGTTTTGTTCATATATTTTGGATATTAACCCCTTGTCAGTCATATCATTTGCAAATATTTTCTCCCATTCCGTAGGTTGTCTTTGTTTTGTTTTTTTTTAACACAGTAACCCTTAAAATTTTATTTATTTATTTATGTTGGCTGCGTTGGGTCTTCATTGCTGCTTGCGGGCTTTCTCTAGTTGCGGTGAGCGGGGGCTATTCTTCATTGCTGTGCGCTGGCATCTTATTGTGGTGGCTTCTCTTGTTGCAGACCATGAGTTCAAGGTGCACGGGCTTTGGTAGTTGTGGCACGCGGGCTCAGTAGTTGTGACTCACGGGCCCTAGAGCGCAGGCTCAGTAGTTGTGGTGCAGGGGCTTAGTTGCTCCGCGGCATGTGGGATCTTCCCGGACCAGGGCTCAAACCTGTGTCCCCTGCATTGGTAGGCGGATTCTTAACCACTGCGCCACTAGGGAAGTCCCATAGGTTGTCTTCGATAATTTGTTTTTTTTAATGTATTCTTTTCTTTTTAAAATTTTACCTATTTCTAAAGGAACGAAGGTCTACATGTATTTTGGTGAAATTTCTATTTATATTATGAGTAGTTCAGCACGAAAGAGTTCTGTTATAGGTATTCACTGATCCCAAAGCTGCTTGTGTTTTGCCATTTGAAAATCATAACACATACAGAAGTAGTATACAATTTTTGAAGTAAGAAATTTGGATTTTTTTTAGAGTTATGGGATCTGTTAATTATGCTGAAACTCTTTTCTAGGTCATCCATGCCTGGCTTATTATTTCATCCCTATTGTTGCTGTTCTTTTTCTCATTCATTTACTTGGGGTAAGTAGTGAAATATTTGGTCTGTTTTTCAGAAATTAACTTTATTTGGGCTCTATAACTGTCACTTAAAGAAATGTACTTTATTGATGAATTATTCTTAAATTATAATTGTTTCCATGTATAGGCCATACTTGGTATATATACAACTAGTTAATATTATCGATAGGGATATTCTTTTGTTGATCCTTGTTTATAATAAGTAGAACTGAAAGAACTCAAGACTACAGTTAATTCTAAGTCTTTTCAGTAAAGAATTTACTGTATCCTTTACTTCTAGTAATAATCTTTGAATCAGAATGTTAAAGCATTTCAAGCATGTGTATAAACATGAATTGATTTTTAAACTTTTATATTGTTTCATCAGTTAGTCTTTCGCCTTTCAAATGAAATCTTACATGAGAACTTCACATATAAAATAGAAAAAAGTGGAGCTGCTCTGTTGAAGAGAGTAGAGGCTCAGAGATTTGCCTGCTTTGTCTTTCTGTCAGCCCCAGTGGCAGAATACAGGTCGTAAACCATTGTACTAGCTCTTAAATTAGGAAGAAGCAATAAAACTAAAAAATAAATTGAAGAGTTAATTCTTTGGTAGAAGCAGGGGGAATGACCATAGACAAAAGAAATAAATGTAAGAATCTCTATGAAATGGATGATTTTCTAGGAAAAAACTAATTACCAAAACTGACCACTGAAGCGATAGAAAATCTAAGTAGAGCAATGAAAAAATACAGAAGGTTGTTGAAGAGGTTCTCATCCCACCTCCACCAGTAACAACAATACCAGGCCCAAATGGTTTCATAGGGAAATTCTATTAAACCTTTAAGGAGCGGATAACTCTAATGCTATTTTAACTGTTCCAGGACATAGAAAAAGAAGAAAAGCTTCCAGATTCTTTTTAAGAAGGCAGGGTAACACTGATACCAAAACCCTGTGAATTATCAAGAAAAAGGAAACTGTGGATCAGTCCTATTTATTGATGCCAAAAGAATAACTAAATATTCACTAACAGTTTTCAGCAACAACCCTTTGAGGGTATAATACATATGACCAAATGGAGTTTGTTTGCAGAATGGGAGACTGGTTTATTATTAGGAAATATCAATACGAGTCACCATGTTACTAAGTCATCATCTCGTACATGCTAACAAGAATTTGACAAAATTCAACACTTGTCCTTGGTCAAATTCCATAATAAAACAGATGATTAGTTCTCTAACATGATAAAATATATGAATCTTATTCTAACGATTGGTATCCTCTCAGGAAAACTTCAGAAGCACACCTGTTACTGTTAGGACAAGATGAGGATTTCCTTTATCACTGTTGTTGTCAATCATTGCTCTGGAGGGACTAGTGAACGCAATTAAATAAGACAAAGAAATAGAGCTACACAATTTGGAAGAGAAGGTTAAATTAACAGTAATTAGAGGTAAAATGATTGTTTACTTGGTTTCAGAATTAACCAAAAACACAATTAGAATCACTAAGTAAATTTGGTAAGGCAACTGCATACAAAATTAATTAACATAAATCAATAGCCATCATGTAAACAACTAGTTAGAAAACATAATGAAAAGAAAAGAATCCCATTTATGAGAGCAGCAAGAAAGAGAAAATATCTAGGATTAAACAGTAATTGTTTAAGCTCTATTATTAAGAAATTTTAGGGAGTTCCCTGGTGGTTTAAAGTTTAGGATTTGGTGCTTTCATTGCTGTCGCCCAGATTCGATCCCTGGTCAGGGAACTGAGATCCTGCAAGCCATGCAGCATGGCCAAAATTTTAAAAATAAATAAAGAAAATAAAGAAATTTAAAAATGCCTCTTCAGGGCTTAAAAAGAATACTTAAACAAATGGAAAATTATACCAGGTTACATAGAAAGAATATCATCATAAAGATGTCAGTTCTCTCTTAAGTTTATTTTAAATTTTAATATAAGCCCAATAAAAATACAAATAAGATTTATTTTTAATCTGGACAAGATAATTTTAAAATTTATTTGAAAAAATAAATAAGTGAAGGTACCCCCCAAGAATCGTAAAAAAGAAGAAAACTGAGGGATACTACTCCTACATGATACAAAATTATAAAACTAGAGACTTCCCTGGTGGCACAGTGGTTAAGAATCCGCTTGCCAATGCAGGAGACATGGGTTCGAGCCCTGGTCCGGGAAGATCCCACATGCCGTGGAGCAACTAAGCCCATGTGCCTAGAGCCCGTGCTCTGCAACAAGAGAAGCCATCGCAATGCCCGTGCACTGCAACGAAGAGTAGCCCCCGCTCGCCACAACTAGAGAAAGCCCATGCGCAGCAACGAAGAGCCAATACAACCATAAATAAATAAATAAATAAATAAATAAATAACTTAAAGAACAAAACAAAAAAAATTTATAAAACTATAATAATTAAAATAGTGACACCTGCACTATAAACAGATAATCAGTAGAAAAAATTAGAAGGACTTAAAAAAAATGCTCAAATATATAAAGGAATTTAATTTATGATAAAGGTAGTATAGAAACAGTAGGCTGTAAATGGATTATTTAGTAATTGGTGTTGAGATAATTGGGTAGTCATCCAGAGGAAAATTTTGAATTTCTTCTTTATACCAGGATAAATTCCAATGGATTAAAAATTTAAATATGAAAGTAAAACCGTAAAAGGACTAGAGAAAACCGTGGGGGATGGGGAATTTAAGTATATATATATATATAATTTTGTAACTTAAAAGGTCCTTCCTTAAATCTAATGTTTTATATATAAATATATACATATATATATATATATACACACACACACACACATTCACACAAAACCCAAAAATCAAGCCAACCAACCACACCATGAAAAAAATCAGAAGATGAATGACCAACTGCTAAGTGTGTTTTCAACTCATTTTATAGACAAAGGCTAATTTACTTTATATATAAACCTCTACACGGCAATAAGATCAACAACAACCTAACAGAAAAAAAATGGGCGAAGGATATGAAAAAATAGTCAACAGAAAGAGAAAGACAAGTTACTTTTAAATATATGAAAATATGCACACCCTCCTTATAAAATTAATGCTAATTAAAGCTGTACATTAGGTTATAAAAGGATTAAATAGTTTAATAAATGTTCTAATTTGGCAAGGTTGCAGGAAAATAAACATGCACACATTGGTGTAAAACTTTGATTAAGAGCAGTTCGGCATATCCATTAAAGTTTTATATGAATATGTCCTGAACCTAGTAATCTGTAGGGATAATCATTGCAGCATTGTTTCTGATAGCAAAAGAATGGAATCAGTCTAAGTATCCATCAGTAGAAAACTGGTTAAATAAACTATGGTACATCCATACAATAAAGCCATTGAAAAGAATGAGGTACTCTAGTATACTAATGTGGAAAGTTCTACAGGAATATCATTAAGAGAAAAAACCTTGGTTTAGAACAATGTGTATGCTATCATTTGTATCTGGTAAAGAAGTATATTTATGATATATATGGACACTCTCTGGAAGGATGCATATGAAGTTAATAATAGTGCTTTCCTTTGGAGAGAGAGACAAGGTTTGGGGGGAAACTTTTTACAGTATATGTTGGGATTTTTACATTTTAGGCATGTATTACCTAGCTAAAGATAATAGTTTGGAGTTTTGGGGGTTTTTTGTTTTGAGTGCTGGGATATCTGAAATGCTTAATACAGATAGCTACATCATCCAGAAATTTTCAACATTTATTTTGAAATTTCAAAATGGAAAGATCATCTTTCTGGATAGTCTCCAGAAACCAAAGTTTGTGCTTAAATAAACGAGTGCTTTCTTTCTCCTCAGTTACCCATCTTCTATATTTGTATCTCTTTAAGATGGAATTCCCCCTCCCAAAATTAAAATACTATTTTCTTCATTATAAAAATTCATTCATTCATTCATTGTGGGAAAAATAAAGAAAGAAAGAAAAGAAGAAATGTTTTAAAAATTCCAGACTCCCATCATCTAAAGATAAGTCCTGCATCTTTTCAGGAACTACTACATCGATCTCTTGCTCTCTCTTCTCACACACTGTTTCATGTAAATGAGATCATATTTTTTTTTCAGGCAACAATATATCATGCCTATATCCCATGTTTGTGTGTATGTGTATAAAACATATATATATTTAATGGCTACACTAAATTTTATGAAAATAACACCTTATGTCCTAAGCTCTAAAATTTATTTTGCATGTTTAATTTTTTCCAATTTCAGATACTTCAAACAAGCATTTCCCAAAGTATAGAATAGCATTTTAGGTGTTATATGGCCTTTTTTTTAGTTTTTGTACTTATTTTTACAGCTGTGGCCTGTGATACTGGTTTCCCATTTATATGACTGATACAGAGTTTTCTGTTAAAATAAGCTCAACTTGAGGAAAAAAGTACATTAATTTAAAGAAAGATATAGTAAAAGTGTGAAGCTGGGATATGAATATCTAATGAATATCTGTGTTAGAACCATAGTTCTAAAAAATGTTTTGATGAAACTTATTGTATGCAAATTTTTAGATATCTGTTTAATTTTTTTCAGGGAAGTGTTTAAAACCTATAATGTTGCCATGGACTACATTACAGTTGCACTCCTGATCTGGAATTTTGGTGTGGTGGGAATGATTGCCATTCACTGGAAAGGTCCACTGAGACTCCAGCAGGCATATCTCATTATGATCAGTGCCCTCATGGCCCTGGTATTTATCAAGTACCTCCCAGAATGGACCGCGTGGCTCATCTTGGCTGTGATTTCAGTATATGGTAAAACCCAAGTCTGACATTTTGTTCATCACAGAAATACCTCCTGGTGTGTTTTCCTTCCTCTTCTAGTTATCTTGACTTAGGGAAAATGACAACAGTAATGTCCCATAGCTTCTCAGTAAATAATCAGTTAACTCTACTATCTTTTTCATATAAAGATTTCAAATTTTTTGAGGTTAAGTTCTTTAAAAATGTTTTATTAATCCCCCCAGTTTAACTCAGTGATGAGTTAGTGGAAGGATCCATAGACTGCTGGTCCTAAGACTTAGATTCAAATCCCATTGCTACCACTGATAGCCTTCATGACTTTATGGAGGTGATTCGGGCCCTTTGAGCTTCAGTTTCCTCATTTGGAAAATGGGAATAATGCTTCTCAGAGTATTTGTCGGAAAGCACTAGCAGAGTGCTTGACACACATAAAATGCTCAACTAATTTTTAATATAAAAATTAACTACTTTTTATAAGGCAACTTGGGTAGAATTACTCTTTTAAAGGTAAAACTTATTTGGGCAGTATGAGCTTCAAATTTATTAGCAACCCATGTGACATGGGTCCTGAAAAGTCAGAATATACCTTAGCCATGAATAACCAAGATGTGAACTCTGCAACTCTCACTTTGCATAAAAGCCAAAAAGAAATCCATTTTCAGAGGTCAATTTGTGGTCTCTGTATGATAACTGCAGTGTTCTTTCATCCCTATTCAAACGCTTATTAAAATGTCAGGTGACCTGTAGTAGAAAACCTCATCATTCCCCCTTGATTGATGAATAAAACATCTGTGGAAATAGAATTCGATTGGCTCTGTTCTCATATTTGAGCAGTCAGTCACAGAACTGTAGAAGTCACATACTCTTTGTGATGGACTTTGCATAGTGACCTTAGGTTGTATAGTATTTGATGGTTTGCAAAGTACACATCTTTTCATTGCACAGCTGCGATCAAGAATGCCAATTCTGCACTCCATCCAGTCAGCTGCTGGTTAATACTTTGCAGTCAGAGATTTTATCAATATGTTCTTCTGTTCCATGCCTTTTTCGACAGCCACAGTTTGCTTTCTCCTTCAAAGGGACACATTATATCTTTACCTAGTGACTCAGGTACTTTAGCAGCCCTACTACTGTTGCACAAAAGCTTTGCAGGCTGGATCTTAACCACATCCACCTTTGTCCAGGAGCACAGATACAACATTACACTGATGTTATCATCCTCTGAATAAATTCACTGGACCTACTTGGTGAGGACATACAGATATTCACAATAGAGCTCAAAAGGGAGGTGGCATTTCCCTGTACATAGTACAAGGCTCTGCCACCCCAGTTAAATTCCTGAAAGTTACTTGGTAAGCTGAGGCCTACTGCATCTCTGGCACTGTCAAGAAATAGCAGCTGACCCTCTCTGCGCCCACGATGTTAAAACAAGCCCACTATGTTTTAGGCCCTTTGGGGATCTGGAGGCAATATACTCTTCATTTACAAATTTTACTTAAGCCTATTTATACTGTTACAAATTGGCCCACCTTGAATGGGGACCTCCTACAACATAAGGTTCTAGAGTCTGTCCAAATTGTAATACAGTAGTTACTTTCGTTAGTGTCCCTTCTCCCGCCCCAGAGAATCATTCACTGTAGAGGCTTTAGCAACGTCTTCTCATACCTCCTGAAATATCTGGATCACTCACTATGATCATAAGTTGCCCACGGATCTCTGGTGTGAGGAACTACCCTTTTCAGTCCCATGCTGTACACATTTAGAATGGCCATTTCTGACTACATACCAAGCTGTCCAGGAAACAGGTTTTCACAGGCCCTGAACCTGTGAAGCTCCAAATCCATCTGCTCCTTATCTCCATATCATGGAGGTAGCATTCTATAAGCTCAGCACAGCCACCAGGGCCTCCTTGCTAAGACAGAAATGTTAGCCATATGATAGAGCTGAGTCTGGGCCCCCTGGAGTATCTCACCCATAGGAGAGGGTGGCCTCTTCTTTCCTCAGTCCCTTGCCAGTTGACAAGGTGCTAGAGGAGGTCACCCCTGTCTTGGACCCCTGGCTACCACGGGGCCCTTTGGGATCAAATGAGTGAATAAACAGCAGTGGGAGTTTGTATACTTTATGGACAGCGTCAAAACTACATGTGAAGGAGCTCACTTGGAGAGCTCTGCTTTTCATTGCTTAATCCAGGCATCCTTGATCAAAGAATGGGATCCAAGGGTCAGCAAAATTAGCTGAACCTCAGGCAGTCGTCTTAATCTGGCCAACAGTTGGCTCCATCTGTGCATTTTTACAGACCCTTGGGACATTGCAAGTGGTCTAGCCACCTGATTCTGCCAGTGGTAGCAATGGCAATTACAAGTTTTCCCTCTTGGGAAAATAACTGAGAATCTCTTGCCTCACAGATACCAAAAATAGAAATCAAAGTTATACATGTCTCAGTATGTATTAAACCCACAATACAGGCCTCCTCACTTTATCCACTTTGGAGTTCCAGATATTGTTATAATGACTATTTCACTTCTAAATATACAATGCTGGGCTCTTGAACAAGGTGTGCAGTGGAACTTTCACCACCATACTGTCTCACGCTACAGGCCTCACAAGGCACCATTATGACATACTAGAGCAAGTTAAAACTTGATTAAATGAAACATCAGGGTTGAATCATAATAAAGAGTCTGATTCCATTTTTGACATTGAAAAAATGCCAGTTCTGGAGACAGACTGCCTGGGTTCAAATCCAGACTCTTCTACTCCTATCATTTATTGGGTATGTGGCCACAGACACATTGCTCAACCCCCGAGTCTTAGTTATTATGAAGATTAAACAATATGTACAGTACACACGTATAACGGTATCTATCAGTAAATACTAGCTGTTTCTTTAAAATGTATAATCCTGTGAAGTAAGCAAGGCAGTTATTCTTGTTTTACTGCTAAGAACGTGAAGTTTGTAGAGGTAAAGTATTTGCCCAAGCTTAACACCATTTGATCTAGAATATGAGTCCTAAGTCCCATATTCTTTCTACTACATTACACTGTTTCTCCCATCAACCCTCTGTTTCTTCCATGCATATGCAAATTATCTCCACAGACCTTTGAGTTCCTTTAAAATAAAAGACTTTTGTGTCCAATATTTAGAGTAATGATTCTTAACTCCATTTCCATAAGATCTGAAGATGTCACAAAGATTGTTCTAAGAATTTCAAAACAAAATTAATTTTAATTCACTTTAATTGCTCTAAAAAATAAGGGTTTATCATTTAGCAATTCTATAAGGAGTAGTGTATTGTAAAACCAAGATAGTTACAGGACATCGCAGGTTGAAACAGGTTAGAAATCTCATTATTTCAGAGCACGGCCAATTTCCCTTTTCTCATCCCAAACAAATCAAAATGGAAGCAGTGAGAGTAGAGATTTTGTGTGGTGTGTGCATGTGTGTGTGTGTGTTTTATTGTAGTAGTAGTAGTTGTAGTAGTAGTGTACAAGAAGACATGACAACTTGCAGGTGTGAGGTTTTTTACTTAAATGCATCTGAATGATAGTAATGTCAACACAAGCTATCAAATCTTTACAAATTTACCTATATCTGTTTCCCATTATTAAATGTTTGAAATTATTTTCTGTATTTCTATACTCTAAATTTTCACGACATAGAAAATGTAAGAAAAACGGCAGTTATTGGAGAGAGATGGTGGTAGAATCAAGAATAATTTATGCATATTGCTTCCTCCTCCGAGTTGCTGTTCGTAAAATAAGACACTTTTCGGCACCACATGTATTCCGAGACCTAAATATTTGTGAAGTGCTTTTGACAGGAAAGCTAAAGAAATGCTAAACTCATGCAGAGGTTTATTAGTTATTTTGTTTAAATTTACTGCCCTCTTATTTCAAGTATCCCTAAATAGTACATATACTATTTTCAAAAAGGGGAGAAGATGAATCTTTTCTACTCTGTTCTTCATATTTTGAAAAGTTAAGTCAAATCCCCTCTATTAAATCCCTCCTAAAGTAAACCTTCAGTTTGTGGCTCATAGGTATGTTTTGTTTGGAAATGGCTTGACCTTGTTTCTGCTTTGGAAATTGACAACTGCTCTAGAATAATTGTCTTGTCATTATTCCTGCCTCTTGTCTTCAAACTGAGAAGACTTATTCCTAGAACCCAACGATGATACACTGTAAACTAACCAAATAGCAGTCAAACCAAAATGAAGTTTGCACAGGTCTCTGTGGTTTTGTGTATTTTGTTTAGATTGTCTCCATCCGCCTCCCCCATCAGCTTACCTGCTGTTTATTTCATATTAATTCAACATCTTTCTGTGTAAAAAAAATTAAACCTTTTCAATTGGTTAATTCCTCCCTCACACACCCATTTATAAGTTTAGCCAATACATTTTTCAGATGTCTTTTCTATTTTTCTTTTTCTAGATTTAGTGGCTGTTTTGTGTCCAAAAGGCCCACTTCGTATGCTGGTTGAAACAGCTCAGGAGAGAAATGAAACTCTTTTTCCGGCTCTTATTTACTCTTGTAAGTATTTCAGAATGATGTTAAGTTAGTGAACAACTCAGAATTTACAGAGATTCAAACACATGTAATTATGATCATTATCGTGGTACTTTTTCTCACCTTAAATGCATAGCATTGATGGAACTGCTGCAGATCTGTTTCCTTGCAAATTATTATCTTCTGCCTGACATTGGTTCAAGAGAGTTTTCAGTATGTGTGGAGATAGAAGAAATATTTAGATTGAGGAGCCAGTATTCTCATTTAAAATCTTATTAATCAAGAACTATTGAGTACTTGTTATATACATATATTGTAGATGGATCTTGCACTAGCATGTTGAAAGAACTGTACTTTTCCTTCAGAATGTGTTTGCCCTTTTTTTGGTTTTAGAGTCATACACATCCTAATCATTCAGTAAATATTTATTCATCATTGACCTGATCTGCTCCCACAGAGCACTGTGGAGGATATAAAGATGATCAAGAGGGACTTCCCTGGCTGTCCAGTGGTTAAGACTCCATGCTTCCAATGCAGGGGGCCTGGTTGGGGAACTAAGATCCCACCTGCCGTGGCATGGCCAAAAACTAAATTAAAAAAAAAAAAAAGATGATTAAGATACTTTGCTTTCCCTCAGAGTGCATTTGCTTCCTTTTTTTTTTTTTTTTTTTTTTTTTTTTGTAGTTCCCTGACCAGGAATCGAGCCCAAGCCCTCAGCAGTGAAAACTCAGAGTCGTAACCAGTGGACCGCCAGGGAATTCCCTTGCTTACAATTTAGAAATGAGATAAGACAAGTATATAAACAACATTCGAGGCAGACTGTTGTCAGATTATTCAGAAGGAACACAAAGTGCAGAAAGAGCTCAAAACAGGGAAAATCTAAATGGGGAATCAGAAAGGCTTCATGGAAGAGACAGCATTTGGATTGAACCTTCAAAGGGTGGATAGGATTTCAGCAAGCACAGATGGAAGAGTCATTTCCAAAAGTGGGCTTGGGGACTTCCCTGATGGCGCAGTGGTTAAGAATCTGCCTGCCAGTGCAGGGGACACAGGTTCAATCCCTGGTCCGGGAAGATCCCACACACCACGGAGCAACTAAGCCCCTCTGCCACAACTACTGAGCCTGCACGCCACAACTACTGAAGCCCGCACAGCAACGAAGACCCAGTGCAGCCAAATAAATTTTTTTTTTTAAAAGTGGGCTTGTCACAAAGAATGGCTTGGAGGCATAAGTGTGGGGCATCTTTTTCAAATTTCAAGTGTTCCAGTTGACTAGAACATAGACTACAAAATAGGGAGAGTACTAGGAGATGGGTTTGGAAAGGCACTTAGGGTAAGATCACGGATAGCTTTGAGGGACTGGTTTAGATCTCTGTATTCTATTCATGATCACTTAGGAATCATAGAAGGTTCTTAACAGAAGACTAATGTGATCAGAGCTGTGCCTTTGTAAGCTTGCAGCATTGTGCAAGATGAATGGGAGGGAGAGAGAACGGGAAGCATAACTAAACAGATATTGCCATGATCCAGGTGGAAAGTAATGAGAGTCTGAATTATGGGATAGGTAATGGCAGTCAAGGGAAAGGCCTTGATGAGAGCTTTTGGAGGTAGTTTCAGTCATTCTTAGTGACGAGTGAGAGAAGTTTAAAGCTTAAAGGAAGGATGATAAAGAAGAGAGGTTTTTCTTATTTGAGAAATCTGTGTAGTGTTGCCTGTAGCCCATATCTAATTTTCTTGGCAGGACCTGTGAGCCATCCAGGTAGAAATTTCCAGCAGGAGTTTAGAAATGAAGTACCAGTACAAAGGAGAAAGTTGATAATAGAGTTGCAGAATTGAAGAACATCAGCATGGAGGTGACAGTTGCAGCTGTGGGAGTGGATGAGTGATTCAAATCAGAGGAGAAGAGAAGAGGACACCAGGAGTAGATCTTTGTCAACTACTATGTTTAGAGAGTGAGAAATGAAGAGAGAATAGTAAATGGAACATAAGAAAATATCAGAAAATTGGGAAAACCAGCATTTTTCACTTAGCAGTAGCATGACGTTTTTCATATCAGTACATGAAATGTCTGCATAGTTTTCTCTTATATAGATATTAAATAAAGGGTATCTTTATTGATCATTTCCCATTACAAACAATGCTTGCAGAGAACATTTATGAATTTGTGAATATTATTGTACAGATACATTCATAGAAATGGAATTGCTAAGTCAGAGGATATGTGCCTTTAAATTTTGATAGATAGTGCCAGATTGCCTCCTCAAAAGGCTATACCAGGGCTTCCCTGGTGGCGCAGTGGTTGGGAGTCCCCTGCCGATGCAGGGGACACGGGTTTGTGCCCCGGTCCGGGAGGATCCCACGTGCTGCGGAACGGCTGGGCCCGTGGGCCGTGGCCGCCGGGCCTGCGGGTCCGGAGCCTGTGCTCTGCAACGGGAAAGGCCACAGCAGTGAGAGGCCCGCGTACCACAAAAAAATAAAAGGCTATACCAATTTATATTCCCTTCAGTAGTGTGAAGGTCCTAATTGACTAACACCTTCATTATCACTTGTTTGTATATGTGTATGGGAAACTAATAGACAACATCTTGTTTTAGTTTTCATCTTGGCTTATTGACTAATAACTATTAGTTAATAGTAATTAAAACTATTAGTTAATAGTAATTAATAACTATTAGTAATTAGTAACTATTAGTTAATAGTAATTAATAACTATTAATGATTATTTGGACTTTTTAATGTATTTTTTAGCTGCATATTTAAATTTCTTGTTTTATGACTGGCTTGGTATTATATTTTTCCATATTTTTAGAATTAATTTTTAATTATACAAGTAATACGTTAATACTTTATCATTGAAAAAATTTTTGAATTACAGATAAAGTTAAATTTCATTGTAACTGTCATTCCCAATCTTAATACTTTACCAAGCAGTTACTTACCAGTATTATCAGTGTGATATATATATCCTTGTGGACTTTTGGCCTATTTATCTGTTGAGTTATTGAAAAAGCAGAGTTTCAAGAAGGAGAGAATGTCAGATGCTACAAAGAAGTGAAGGATGATGAGGACTAAGTAAACCATATAGAATTTTGTGCTTTAGACATCTTTAGTGACATTTAAGAGAGCAATTTCAGTAGAATGATAGGATCAGAAGCAGTATTCCAAAGGGCGGAAAGTGTGCGTCTGTGTGTGTGTGTCTGTGTGTGTGTGTCTGGGTTTTGCTGGCACTGGCAGTGGAAGTGATACAGTGGAAAGAGACTGGGTGATGAAGAAGGAGAGGTAAGTATCACCTGCTAGTTCACAGGCAGAGCAGTGGTGACTTGAGAAGTGAACAGGTATGAGGAAAGATGGTTCCAGGAGAGAGAAGGTTGAGGGAAAGGAGCCAGTGGAGAAAGGCTTTGAAGAGACCAGCAAAAAGAAATAATTACTGGAGCAAAGTAATAAACGAAGCAGGTAGAAATAGCTCTAAGAGTTCAGTAAGAGGAATTAGATGAGAATAGTGAAAGATCCAGAAGGAAGGAAAAGACAGAAAAGCAGAAGATAGTGGAACGTAGAGAGAGGTCAAGTTGGGAGCACGTGTTAGTTCACCTCAGTCTTTCTTGTGAACTTGCTTGAAGTCCCTGTTGTACTCTATATTTTTTAATTGTGGATGTCAAAGTGAAGGGATTGTGAGTTTTAAATTTTTTCTTAGTTTTAGGATTTTACATTGTTCTACCGTTGTATCTATTGTTAGTACCACGATAATGCTGTGTAACAAACCACCTCACAACGTAATGCCTTAGGGGACTTCCCTGGTGGTGCAGTGGTTAAGAATCCACCTGCTACTGCAGGGGACACGGGTTCGAGCCCTGATCCAGGAAGATCCCACATGCCGTGGAATAACTAAGCCCATGCGCCACAACTACTGTAGCCCGTGTGCCTAGAGCCCATGCTCCGCAACAAGAGAAGCCACCGCAGTGAGAAGCTCAAGCACCGCAACGAAGAGTAGCCCCCACTCACCACAACTAGAGAAAGCCTGCATGCAGCAAAGAAGACCCAACGCAGCCAAAAATAAATAAATAAATTTATTTTTTTTAAAAAAACAATTTAATGCCTTAAAAATAATAATCAGTCACCATCACTCCTGCACCTGTGGGTCAGTTGACTCAGCTGATCAGACTTGGCTGTGGTACCTCTGCTCCACATGTTCCCTGTCCTCCTTGGGCCAGTGAGTTAACTGAAGATGTTCTTGTATCTGGAGAAACAAGAGGGCAGCAGGCCTGTTAAGTATTAGCACACTGTCATCTCTGTCCATGTGCCATTGGTTGAAGCAAGTCACGTAGCTGAGTCCCTGGTCAGGAAGAGGAAAACTGCATTCCAATCTCAGCGAGGCCATGGCAAGAGTGTGGGTGCAGGAGGGGTGAAGAAAGGATCTTTCAGTCTGCCACAACGTTAAGCATGTATGTTAATTTTATACTCAGAAAAAGGATTTACTGTTTTTAAAAGAATCATTCATATATAATATGAATTTTTAAAAACTCAAGTCTGTATAACAATCAATGTTGAGATATTTTTGCAGTAATTCCACACATATGGGAAAATATAAGCATAAACCTTTACCTCCCGTGTAGATGAAATAGGTTCAAGAAAGTATCTGGGGCTTCCCTGGTGGCGCAGTGGTTGAGAGTCCGCCTGCCGATGCAGGGGACCGGGGTCCGTGCCCCGGTCCGGGAGGATCCCACATGCCGCGGAGCGGCTGGGCCTGTGAGCCATGGCCGCTGGACCTGCGCGTCCGGAGCCTGTGCTCCACAATGGGAGAGGCCACAACAGTGAGAGGCCCATGTACCGCAAAAAAAAAAAAAAAAAAAAAGAAAGTATCTGTTCTCATGAAATACTGAATCTTTAGTGAGCATTTCATAAATCATTGAGTTTGACAGGTTTTTTTTCAAGTAGAATATACAAAAAACAGCAATATTAATCAGTTCTTTCCCCCTGAAATGGATGTAAACATTAATATGAAAAGTTTTTAAGTCAGTCCTCTCAGTTATTTGTTCTTTAAAAATACAATCCTTTGATGCATTTGTATACTCCCCAGTTAAGAGTATTCAGTTTGCAAAAGGGTCTTACCCTCAGGAAACATGTGGGCATTTTTGTTTGTTTTCTCTATCCCTTGTTTGGACAGGAAGAATGTACACCTACTCTTTGGTAGCTTTTCAGAAAACAAAGGTAACAGTTCCTTGAGGTTGACCATTATGTAAAGTTTTTCTCTGATTTCATATCAGTTTGGGAAGTTTTTAGATTGTTAATTTTTAATTCGCATATTTTTCTATTGATCTAAGGTGTTTGGTGTTAAGTTGAAAGATTGGAAAGCGGGTTTTTTAGATATTATTTTAGTAATATTAATTCATTCAGCAAATATATATTCTGCTCATGATAATTTACATCAGGGGTTAGCAAACTACTGCCCATAGCCAAATCTGGCCCGTGGCCTGTTTTTGTATAGGCCTGAAAGCTAAGAATGGTTTTTACATCTTTAAAGAGTTAATGAAAAAGAAAAGAACAAAGAAGAATATGTGACAGAGGCCAGATGTTGACCCACAAGCCCCAATATTTACTATCCAGCCCTTTACAGAAAAAGTTTGCTGACCCTTGATTTCCATGGTTAATATTAAGTGTTAAAAGAGTTTGTAGCTTTATTTTTCTATACTTGCTTAAAGAAAGAAAATCAAATAAATACCTGCTGCCTTCATTGCCAAGAAGACTACAGAAATTCGTAAACCCAGTGGTTGCCCTATTTCCTCTTCATTGGGCTTGGATTTAGTTACAGTGAATCCCCAACCTGGCTAATATTTACTTTGATCAGTTAGTCAGGTTATCATATAATGGAACTTGTCTGACCTCTGAATTACAAAGCTATGGTGAATGAGTAAGTGCAGCTATTACAGGATTTTTATCCTCTTTGGTTATGTATTTCTTTCATAAGCTATTCAAGAAGCCTTAGAGTATTAGGAAAATGGATATAATTGTAAAATTAGTGACAAAATGCCAGAGAAACAGAAAATGCCAAGTATCTTGTTTAAAATTGCTTACCATTACTGGATTGGACTCAAGTTGCTGCTGGCTTGGTTTCTGCTGTCACCCTGTATGGCACATGTTTGTAAGTATTTTTGTATTATTGTTGGTGTATCTTCAGGATAAATTCCAAAAGTGTTATTGCTGGGTCAGGGGGTAAATGTACATGTAGTTTTGTTAGATGTTACCAAATTCCCCGCCATGTTTCATCCTACCTGCAGTATGTAAGAGAAGCACCATTTTAAAGTATTCACATTGCCTCTTAATTAAAATGTGACAAGATGTGTGTGTATATCTAGAGCTATATAGATATATTGATATATATGTATTTTTGTGGAGGGGACATAGAAAAGGCAGTTGACTATCCGTTTATGTTTATTGCTTTTAACTTTTTTTTTCTTATTCCCTGTATATAACACAGTTTAGTATTATTGAAAATCCCAGAAGTAAGACGTAACATGAAGGGAACATATTTGTTGCATCTTTCGAATTACAGTAATTCATCCGATGCTTTGTGAGCCCCAGTTTGTCCTCTAATTTAGTTCCAATAAGTACTTTTCACCAGTGAATTCACACTATTTTAGGATATTCAACTAGTCGAGCTGTTGTTTCAGTGCAGTCTTGCTGGCCTGAACAATTTTCCTTCTGGGTACTTTTCAGAGATTATAAATAATAATGAACAGTTGTATTATAGCAGCTGCAGTTTGAAAGCTACAGTAAATGTCCAATTTCAGAATTTTTTTTTATCTGCCAAAATCAAAGAGAACCTTTTGTGGTTTTTATTTTTTAAATAAATTATTTAATTTATTTTTGGCTGTGTTGGGTCTTCGTTGCTGCGCGCGAGCTTTCTCTAGTTGCGGCGAGCAGGGGCTGCTCTTCATTTGCGGTGCGCGGGCTTCTCATTGCGGTGACTTCTCGTTGCGGAGCAGAGGCTCTAGGCGCACAGGCTCAGTAGTTGTGGCGCACAGGCTTAGTTGCTCCACAGCATGTGGGATCTTCGCGGACCAGGGCTGGAACCCGTGTTCCCTGCATTGGCAGGCAGATTCTAACTACTGCGCCACTAGGGAAGTCCCTGTAGTTTTCTCTTTAAAAAAAAAAAATGTTTATTTATTTATGGCTGCATTGGGTCTTCCTCTTCGTTGCGGTGCGCAGGCTTCTCACTGTGATGGCTTTTCTTGTTGCAGAGCACGGGCTCTAGGTGCACAGGCTTCAGCAGTTGTGGCGTGCGGGCTTAGTTGCTCCACAGCATGTGGGATCTTCCTGGACCAGGGCTCAAACGCGTGTCTCCTGCATTGGCAGGCGGATTCTTAAGCACTGCACCACCAGGGAAGCCCCGTCCCAGTAGTTTTTAATATGCATTTGCTTCTGATTGTTAGGGATTCTTATGGTGACATTAAGAAGACTGGTGATTTGTGTGGAGAAATAACAGCCTGCTCTCTATTCGTGAGCTTTCCTTCTGTGTTTCCAGTCCTTACCTGGACTTCTGTCTTTCTCAACAGCAACAATGGTATGGTTGGTGAATATGGCAGAAGGAGACCCAGAAGCCCAAAGGAAGGTATCCAAAAACTCCAATTATAATGCACAAAGTAGGTGGCTTTTATTTGGTAATTTCCTGGTTTTCACGGTCATTGTCATCTTGAGTTATGAAGCAATGATTTTTTAACCACTTTCTTTTGAGAATCTCCTGGAAGCTGTGGTAATACCTAGCAAACACAGATAAATATTTGAGTTCACATGCTGCAAACCCAACAATCAGCCAAGGCACCCTACGTTAAGAATTTCTGCCATTAAACACCATTAATTCCAGTATGGAAAGGTTCAAGTTGAGGCTATGGTTTTAAAAAGGTAGAATAAACACTCTCTTCAAACATGTAAAAATGAGAACCTCTTGTCTGACAAGTCCAGAGTAACTGAAATATAATTTGATTTGAGTTGTGATAATGTTTATGTTGAGAAGATAAAATATTCCAGGTGGACATGACTTTCTGGAGGAGGGTAAGAATGATGACCTAGGATGGGAGATTGAAAGGCCCACTTGTGGATACTACAGAAGATGTTAAGGCAAACACAAGTTAGGAGGAGTTATAATTAGAAAAGTTGAGGAATAACAGCACAATATCAATAGTCAAAAAGAAAGGAAAGCTTTTTTTTTAAGGAAAACAAGGACTAACCTTATGAGGAAGCTGACAAACAGAGGCGGAATAAAGGTTTTGGTCCGAGAAGGAAAAAGGGCCTTAACTGAGTTGCTGTTTGTCAGGAAAGGGAGAGTTTAGGTTTTCTAGAGCCAATAAAACTGCTGTTCTAGCATTTGGGTAACTGCAAGGAGGACGCTTTCAACTTAGAATTTGCGTATTTGGGACCGAAAGATATTAGGCCCATTCTGCAGTGAGCGAGGCAGCAAAACAGGGTGGCATTAAACCAGCAGTAGACCTAGTAGAGAAGTGGGAAATAGAGGAAACAGTTGCTCCAGGTCTGGTTGTTGTGTTAACTTGTTAAGCTAAAGAAAATTGAAAGATTAGTTGTCTGTGAGTATACATGTATATATATGTGAGTATGAGTGTCTTTTGGGTACATCAAGATTTTGTTCTTTTGACAAATGTTGATTGAGCACCTAACTATGTGCCCAGTATTTGTTAGGCACTGGGGATATAGCTCTGAACGAGAGGTCCCATTCCTGTGGAGTTTATAGCCTATTTGGGGAGACACGCATGTTGAACAAATAATTCATTCAGGTTGTGATAAGCACTACAAAGGAGAAGTGTAAGTTGCTATGAAAGTTTATAGTGGAAGAATTTCATTTGCTATGGAAAGTCAGGAGGGCTTCCCTGAGGAAGTGATAACAGGAGATGGCTGGCCAAAGAGAGGAAGAAGAGCTTTCCAGAAGAGGAAGCACCATGGGCAAGGGCCTTGAAGTGAGGAGGAGCTGGGTGAGCTGCAGAGTTCCTCAGTGGGAGTGTGGTGGGTGTTTCGGGTGGGCGTTCTTCATTGTGTTGACTCCCCTCACATTGTTTAGCATTCCTGGCCCCTCACCCACTAAGTGCCAAGGGTAGCTTCGAGGTTTGCAATAACCAAAAACTCCCCCTCCTAGTTATTTCCAAACACCCCATGGAAGGGAGGTGCTACCGCCAGTTGAAAACCTCTGTGTTATAGGAACTAGAAGTTAGTTTGGAGCAAGGGGGTGTAGGATTCCAAGAGGGATGTCTGTAAAGGAAAAAAGTAATAGAACTCAGAGGTTGCCCGAGTGCACCTAAGATAAAAACATCAAGATACGGCATTATGAGCTGCTATTTATAATTAATTATGGTGGTAAATACCAAAATAAACAGCTGAAAGGGTTGAAGGTAGGGTGAGGGTCAGGAGTGAGGAGGGATAGGGCAGAGCAGGCACTGATGTTTTTATTTCTAAATCATATACTTTTATGATTTTATAAACTAGCTCAGGGAAGATTCAGGTTTTGTGGAGACCTGGTTAAGAAAACAATGCAAATTAAAAATACAAAATTGCTAGAGCTCCTTTCAGAAAAATGTCCATGCAAGCGAGAGGCCTGAAATATGCAAGCTTCATTTATTCATAGTAGATGAAAAAATATGAACATGTATTAATTTTATAAAAAATAAATGAGAAAAAATAGTATTATCAACTTCACTTATGTATTTTAATTATTTTTGATGTATGGAAGGTTCTTGAGACAATCATGTTATACTCACACTTTTCAGTCAGACTGAGTCATTATAACAAAATGACTAGCCCATAAAAAAATTCACTTTCCCATCCTCCCAGCCCCCAATAGTGGTCTACTTATATAACTTAGTCACTAAAGCCAGTGGTGAGTGCCATCAATTAGTGAGTGCCAGCAGCTCCAGCTGCAAAGATCAGAAGAAATGTTCTCTCACCTGACCAGAAGTCCTGAGGTGTAGGCATTTGCATGGCTGGCTAATTTTATCACTGGATAATTATCAGGGGCCCCAGTTCTTTCCCATCTTCCTGCTCTGCTACCCTTAGATATGAGCCTGGTTCTCAGCCCTCTGCTCCTCATGGTCACAAGATGACGACTGCAGTGCCAGGCATCATATCCAGATAACACAACACCCAGGGGAAGAAAGGGGCTGTTTGTGTCTCCTTAAGTCTCTCTCAAAGAGTGAGAAAACTTTTCCCCAAATTTCCAGCAGACTTTGTCTCACCACACATTGGCTGGTACCAACCCCACAGCTTTAGAGCTTTCACTGGGAAGAGGAATTGTAGGATGACCACACTTAGCTTGGACTGAACTGGATTTACCACCGGAGTCATGGGTGGGAGGTGGAAACCCAAATAAATCAGTACTCTGCCCTCAGGAAAAAGGGGGAGAAATAGCTGTCGGGGAAGCAACCAACAGGCACTGAAATAACCTGTGATTTGTGGTTTAAGAGCCAGCTAACCCACCTAGTTACGATGACAGGTAATTACTGTTTCCGTGTAATTTTCTTAAAGGTATTAAGAGATTTTTCTAAATATTACAACTGTGATGTTCACTTTTTCTTGAAGGCACAGAAAGTGAGTCACAAGACCCTGTGACAGAGAGTGATGATGGTGGCTTCAGCGAAGAGTGGGAAGCCCAGAGGGACAGTCGCCTGGGGCCTCATCACTCTACGGCTGAGTCGCGATCTGCTGTACAGGATCTTTCCAGCAGCATCGTGGCCAGTGACGACCCAGAGGAAAGTATGTGCCTTTCTCTACATTGTAAATTCATGGATTCCTTTAGGTGCTGCAGTATCAAATTCTCCCAAAATAAAATGAATCAAAGTGTTACAGTCTAATTCTAAACAGCAGTGCAGCTTTTAGTAGGAAATAATAGTTGGTGCTTTTCTCATAGTTAAATTTGTTAATGGACGAAATTCTGCACCTCAGATTTTTGAAATTATCCCTTTACAGCCTGATCTTTGGCATTGATTTTATAAGGTAAAAAAAAAAAAAATTTGATATTATTCTGATAAGACTTCATGTCTACAAAATTTTCATTAATATATTTCACTCTTGCTGCACAGAGACCTATGGATTTAAATGCTTCACCCTTTTACATTGTTACTGCCCTTTTCCGGCAAGCACTGTATTTTATTAATTTTAAAGAAAATCAAAGGGATATAGGTTCTCTGCAGAAATGTAAGAGTTTGTTCAGTGTCTAAGGTGTGCTGTCACTGGTATTCAGATCAGCACTTGGGGCTTCTTAGGATTTTAGCCAGTAGAGCCCCCTGGTTAGGGCTCAATCATCTCTTTATTTAGTCTTAGAGAGGTGATTTACTGAATAAGAAGAGATTAGCACATTTCCCAACTAAGTTACCCTCAATTTTTTCGTTTTCACAAAAGTGAAACACTTGATTAAAATATTACAGGGAAAATATTAAGTAGTTTCAAAGAAACAGACACCTAGATTCCTTAGCTTCTCTAATCACTATCAATTGTGACCTTGACCTTATCCTTCAGCTTGATCAGAACACTTCTTACAACTCACCATTAGTCTTTTATCTGGGTCAGAACCTGGGCAGATCCATGACTTTGGTGCTGGGAGAGTTTTCCAGATTTTAGAGCCATCTGCAGCCTGCAGCTTTCACACTCTGGGAAATCAGACAGAGTTGCCTCCGCTTATGGCCAGCCTTGAGCTTGCGTTTGTTGATATTTTCTCTGCCTTCAAAGTTATCACTGTAATTAGTTGCCTCTTCTCTTCCTTTCCTCTTTTCTCAAAGATGCATACAGCCAAAAGAAAGAAATATAGCTGTTAAGCATAGCTGCAGTGTGATTCTTTCACGACTGCCTTTCCTACTTGAAGATTCTCTCTCCTGATCATCTCTTCGTGTCCTTCTATTCATCTCTTTTTTTTTTTTTTAAGAAAAACCCAAGTATTGCCCCTTCTAACTTCAGATTAATATTTTCTTTATCTGGGACCAATATAAACTAATAATTGATATTCTTTCCTTATCTTAGCATCCAGAACACACATAACCATATCTGTTTGCATTAGTGTGTTAAAACAGAGTTGTTACTTACAGAAAAGTCTCAGTTTACAATAGAATTTGACATGTAAAGGCACATGTGTCTTCCAGAACAACCTTTTAAAAATCAAAAATTAATCAGAAAGCCTGAGAGTTTTTAATTAGAAATGTAAAACATATTTATTCAATGTGCAGTTGGTCTTCTAGTGAATTTCAAACTACACTTCTTCCAAACATCATGCCAATAACAAGCTTCAGTGTTCTACCGATAGATTTTAAATTTATCAGAGTAGTGAAATTAACCTGTTGTTTCCAGTAGAAATTTAACTCATAGAGGTTCTTTTTCTATAACCTCAAGGGAAGAG
The DNA here is from genome assembly GCF_000442215.2 of Lipotes vexillifer. Taxonomy (NCBI): domain Eukaryota; kingdom Metazoa; phylum Chordata; class Mammalia; order Artiodactyla; family Lipotidae; genus Lipotes; species Lipotes vexillifer. The sequence goes on from NW_006787038.1 coordinate 333,362, forward strand.
TGGGAGATGGATTTTGTTATTTTCTTCAAGTGGAGGAAGAGGTTTTAGTAGTTAAAACACAAAATAATAAATTTCAGGAAGTTTTTTTATGTTTCTGTTTATTAAAAAGATAGTAGGAAATATTCATTATTTTATTATGTTATAGTTACATTTAAGCTAGGCATATATTCTGCTAGATGTCCTGTAGCAAAATCTTACAATTAAAGTAAATATTCACCATCATTTATTATTTTTACCATGTCTTATGTTTGGTAGACCTGCAAATGCCCCTTTTAATACGAAAGGAACTCCATCATTACTTAAAATTATTTTTCAGAGTGGCCAAAACAAAGCAAAACAATAGGAGACCTAGATAGCAGTAAAACAACTAGCATCCAATCTCAGCATTAGCACTTGGCAGTGGAATACTGATAATACTTTATGTCTAACTTAAGCGCTTTCCATTGCTGTGATTTTAGTTGTTTTGGCCATGGCGTATCTTTACTGAATAAATCAAAGAAGCTGTTTAAAGAAAACATACTCCCGAGCAACATGATTTTTCTTAGGTTTTATATACTGATTCATGCAGTCTCTTCTTGTTATGGAATATAACTTGTTGCTTCAGTAAGTGCCTAAAGAAAAAAAATTGATGGTTACTTCTTTGTTTCCTGACTCTTTTAATTTTGCTAATAAAATATATCTATATTTCTCTCTCCATTAAAATGAATTCTGTAGAATATAACTAGCATTTGCCATAATATTATTATTTAAACAAACATAAGCCTTTAAATGAAAAAAATGCGAGGCTATAATTTTAAGCTTGATTTGGTACATTATTATTATTATTATTATTATTTTATTTATTTATTTTTTTTTTGCGTTACGCGGGCCTCTCACTGCTGCGGCCTCTTCCGCTGCGGGGCACAGGCTCCGGACGCACAGGCTCAGCGGCCACGGCTCACGGGCCCAGCCGCTCCGCGGCACGTGGGATCCTCCTGGACGGGGGAACGAACCCGCGTCCCCTGCATCGGCAGGCGGACCCCCAACCACTGCGCCACCAGGGAAGCCCCCGGTACATTATTTTTATTTTTTGATATCTCTGTTGAGACATAATTCGCATACTATACAATTCACCCATTTAAAGTGGTGACATTAGTATATTCACAGAATTGTTCAACCATCACCACAGTTGATTTTAGAACATTTTCAACACCCCATAAAGAAACCCCATACTCCTTAACATCACCTCTTCAATCCCTCTCATTCCCAGCCATTTAAAGTGGACAATGCAATGGTTTTTGTTTTTTTTAATAAATTTATTTATTTATTTATTTATTTATTTATTTATTTATTTATGGCTGTGTTGGGTCTTTGTTGCTGTGTGCGGGCTTCCTCTAGTTTCGGCGAGAAGGGGTGCACAGGCTTCTCATTGCAGTGGCTTCTCTTGTTGTGGAGCACAGGCTCTAGGCGTGTGGGCTTCAGTAGTTGTGGCACATGGGCTCAGTAGTTGTAGCTCGTGGGCTCTAGAGCTCAGGCTCAGCAGTTGTGGCGCACGGGCTTAGTTGCTGTGTGGCATGTGGGATCTTCCTGGACCAGGGCTTGAACCTGTGTCCCCTGCACTGGCAAGCGTATTCTTAACCACTGCGCCACTGGGGAAGTCCGCGATGGTTTTTATGAGAGTTGTGCAACCATCACCACATGCTAATGTTAGAATATGTTCATTACCTCAGAAAGAAACCCTGTACCCATTACCCCTATTCCCCCCAGCACCAACAAATACATTATCATAATAAATTTGCCTCTTCTGGACATTTCATATAAATGGAATCATACAATATATGGTTCTTTGTACTGATTCCTTTCATATAGCATTATGTTTTCAGGGTTTTTTTATGTTGTAACATGTATTAGCGTTTCATTTCTTTTTATAGCCAAATAATATTCCATTGTATGGATATGTCACATTTATCATCCGTTCATCAGTTAATGGGCATCTAGATTGTTTCCATTTTGAGCTATTATGCATAGTGTTGTGTGAACATTCATGTACACATCTGTGTGGACACATGGTTTTATTTCTCTTAGGTATATACCTACAAGTAGAATTACTGAGTCATATGGTAACTCTATGTTTAACCTTTTGAGGAACTACCAGACTGTTTATCAAAGTGTCTGCACCATTTTACATTCCCACCAGCGGTGTATGAATGTTCCAATTTTTCCACAGCCTCACCAACACTTGTTATTATTTGTCTTTTTGATTATAATCATTCCTAGTGGGTGTAAAGTGGTATGTCATCAGGGTTTTGATTTGCATTCTTCTGATGACTAATAATGTTGAGTATCTTTTTGTGTGCTTATTGGCCATTTGTATATTTTTTTGGAGAACTGTCTATTCAGATCCATTGCCCATTTTGGGGGTCCTTTTTTTATTATTGAGTTGTAATAGTTTTTTATGTATTCTCTAGACACAAGTCTCTTATCAGAGAAATGCAAAATGTTTCTTCTGCATTATTTTTTAAAATTCATTTCTATAGCATTTTTTTCTGAACAACTTAGTTTCTTTCAGTTAGTTTCTTTTTTTTTAACTTATTTATTTATTTATTTTTGGCTGCTTTGGGTCTTCGTTGCTGTGCGTGGCTTTCTCTAGTTGCGGAGAGTGGGGGCTACTCTTTGTTGCAGTGTGCGGGCTTCTCATTGCAGTGGCTTCTCTTGTTGTGGCGCACAGGCTCAGTAGTTGTGGCACATGGGCTTAGTTGCTCCGCGGCATGTGGAATCTTCCCGGACCAGGGCTCGAATCCGTGTCCCCTGCATTGGCAGGTGGATTCTTAACCACTGCATCACCAGGGAAGTCCTCAGTTAGTTTCTTATAGTACTTACTATTTGGAATCAAAAGTATTTCTAAGGCTGTCATTTGTTTAGCCTCTATGTGTGCCAAGAACTTTTCCTATATTATTTTTAATGCTGATACCAACCTTGTGAAATAGCTCTGTAATCCCCATCTTGTAGCTGAAGAATTTGAGGATTAAAGAAGTTAGTAAACTTGCCCTGGATTACACTAGTACCTAAACAGTAGAGTTGGACTCTTCTCCACAACTGAAACTGGTGAAAGTATTCATCAGTCTGGGAAGGTTAGCAAGTTAAAGGATAACTGACCATGTAATTCATAGCATCGGATTTCAGGGTTGTATGTTTATTTTTTCCACTGTGGAAGACTTTGCTCTGGCTTCCACGATTTAAAAAGAACAATGGTTTCTCAGTAAGATCTTTTTTTTTTTTTTTTTTTTTTTTGGCTGGGTTGGGCCTTCGTTGCTGTGCGCAGCCTTTCTCTACTTGTGGCGAGCGGGGGCTACTCTTCGTTGCGGTGCGTGGGCTTCTCTTGTTGCAGAGCACAGGCTCTAGGCACATGGGCTTAGTTGCTCTGTGGCATGTGCCATCTTCCTGGACCAGGGATCGAACCCGTGACCTCTGCATTGGCAGGCGGATTCTTAACACTGCGCCACCAGGGAAATCCCTCTCAGTAAGATCTTATTAATCAGAACTCTGCCCCTTTCTCCCGCAGACTCTGCTTCTCAAGGCCCTCAACACCTATCTTCCAGAAGTAGTTTCTGTAACTCAGGCAACAAAACTTTAAGATCAGGATCACACTTCAGTTAGGAATAGTTACATAACAACCAGAAAGGTAAAAGCCAATAGTAAAGCTTAATGGGTTACTGTTGAGCCCCAAGTCAAAGCATATTTTATTTATTTATTTATTTGTTTGTTTGTTTATTTTTAAAAAACGTACATGTTCATTGTGGAATTTTTTTTTTTTAAATAAATTTATCTATTTACTTTTGGCTGTGTTGGGTCTTCGTTGATGCACGCGGGCTTTCTCTAGCTGTGGTGAGCCGGGGTTACTGTTTGTTGCAGTGTGCGGGCTTCTCATTGTGGTGGCTTCATTGTGGTGGCTTCTCTTGTTGCGGAGCACAGGCTCTAGGCTTGCAGGCTTCAGTAGTTGTGGCTCGCAGGCTCTAGAGCACAGGCTCAGTAGTTGTGGCACACGAGCTTGGTTGCTCCGCGGCATGTGGGATCTTCCCAGATCAGGCCTCGAATCTGTGTCTCCTACCTTGGCAGGCGGATTCTTAACCACTGCGCCAGCAGGGAAGTCCAAATCTTTTTTTTTTTTTTTTTTTTTTTTTTTTCTTTTTTCCTCTTTTACATTCAGGCTCTGTTTTACCTTGTTAATTCATTCTTATTGATTCATTTATATTTTTATTTCTTCCTAATAAATCTTTTATTTTTCTAATTTTATTTTATCCTTTATATTTTATTGTTCTCTCCTTTTGGCTTGTTCCCCCCAAACCCCCATTTTTTTTTCTCTTGTGGTTTTATTCTACCCTGTTGCAGTTGTTTCAATTATATTTCTAGTTTTCCTAATATATATTTTTTTCTTTTTTTTGCGGTACGCGGGCCTCTCACTGTTGTGGCCTCTCCCTTTGCGGAACACAGGCTCCAGATGCGCAGGCTCAGCGGCCATGGCTCTCGGGCCTAGCCTCTCCAAGGCATGTGGTATCTTCCTGGACAGGGGCACGAACCCGTGTCCCCTGCATTGGCAGGCAGACTCTCAACCACTGCGCCACCAGGGAAGCCCCATATTTTTAAATACATAGTTTGTTTATCATTTTGAAAAGAACTTGAAAAGTTAAAAATAATGTTTGACAACAGAAAACCTAGGGCCTTTGCATTTCTGTGTATGTTTTAGGATCAGCTTGTCAATTTCTACAAGCTGATCCTAAAATTTTTTGGAAGTGTAAAGAACTTAGAATACCCAAAACAAATTTGAAAGAGAAGAAAAAAGTTGGTGGACTTAAGCTATCTGATTTCAAAACTTACTCTAAAGCCTTAGTAATCAAGGACAGACATATAAATCAAAGAAACAACTGAGAGTCCAGAAGTAAAGCCTTATATTTATGATCAATGATTTTTTACAAAGGTGCTAAAATAATTCAATGCCAAAAGGATATAATCTTTTCAACAAATGGTGCTGGGACAATTGAATATCCACATGCAAAAGAATGAATGGAAACCCCTGTCTCACCGTATCCATCATGCACACAATCCAAAATTAACCCCAAATTGGTCATAAACTAAAATGTAAGTGGTAAAACTCTAAAACTTCTAGAAGAAAACGTAGGAGAAAAACTTCATGACCTTGGGTTGGGCAAAGAGTTCCTTAATATAACAGTGATACATAGAAGAAAAAATTGATAGATTGGACTTTGTCAAAATTGAAAACTTTCACACTTCAAAAGATACCATTAAGAGAAGTATTTAGGGAATTCCCGGGCAGTTCAGTGGTTAGAACAACGCGCTTTCACTGCCAAGGGCACCGGTTTGATCCCTGGTTGGGGAACTAAGATCCCACAAGCCACACAGAGAGGCCAAAAGAAAAAAAGAGAGAGAGAGAGAAGAGGTATTTATATACCCGTGTTCATAGCACTGTTCACAATAGCCGTGAGACGGAAGCAACCTAAGTGTCCACTGGCTGATGAATGGATAGACAAAGTGTGGTGCATACATACAATGGGATATTATTCAGCTTTAAAAAGGAAGGAAAATCCAATACATGCTGCAGCATGGATGAGCCAGGACATTATACTAAGTGAAATAAGCCAGTCACAGTAAGACAAATACTGTATGATTCCACTTAAGTGAAATACCTGGAGTAGTCAAACTCAGAGATGGAGAGTGGAATGGTGGTTTCCAGGGGCTGGAGGGAGAGAGGAAGGAGGAGTTACTGTTTAATGGGTACAGAGGTTCAGTTTTGCAAGATGAAAAGAGTTCCGTGGATGGATGGTGGTGATGGTAGCACAATATGAATGTACTTAATGCCATTGAACTGTGTATTTTACCACAATTTAAAAAAAATAGATACCATTAAGAAAAGGAAAAGGAGCCACAGACTGAGAGAAAATATTTGCAAATCATTGCAAATCCTGTTAAAGGATTTATAGTTAGGGTATACAGAGAATGCTTACAACTCAGTAATAGGAAGATAACCTAATTAAAAAATATGGTAACACTATGGGTAGATATTTCCCCAAAGGAGAGATATAATGGCTAATAAGCACATGAAAAATACTCAACATTATGAATCAGAATGGCTATAATCAAAAAGACAGCAATGCCAAGTGCTGGTGAGGACTGAAGAAGCTGGAACCCTTGTGCACTGCTGGTGGGAATGTACTGGTACAGCCAGTATGGAAAACAGTTTGGCAGTTTCTCAAAAGGCTAAACATAAACTTACCATATAACCCAACAGTTCCACTCCTAGGGATCTACCCCATGGAAATGAAAGCAGTCTGCCCACACAAAGATGTATGCACTGATGTTCGTAGCAGCATTATTCATAATAGCCCAAAACTGAAAATAATCTAAATGTCCATCAACTGGTAAATGGATAAACGAAATATAGTATATCCATACAATGAAAAACTGTTCACCAGTGAAAAGCAACAAACTACAGACACATACAATGTCATGGATAAACCTAAAAAATGTTATGTTAATACAGATGACCAACAGGCATATGAAAAGATGCTCAACATCACTAATCATTAGAGAAATGCAAATCAAAACTACAATGAGGTATCACCTCACACCGGTCAGAATGACCATTATCAAAAAGTCTACAAATAATAAATGCTGGAGAGGGTGTGGAGAAAAGGGAACCCTCCTACACTGTTGGCGGGAATGTAAATTGGTGCAAGCCACTATGGAGAACAGTATGGAGGTTCCTTAAAAAACTAAAAATAGAGTTACCATAGGATCCTGCAACCTCACTCCTGGGCATATATCTGGAAAAGACGAAGACTCTAATTAAAAAAGATACATGCACCCCAGTGTTCATAGCAGCACTATTTACAATAGCCAAGACGTGGAAGCAATCTAAGTGTCCACTGACAGGAGAATGGATAAAGAAGATGTGGTATATATACACGATGGAATATTACTCAGCCATATAAAAGAATGAAATAATGCCATTTGCAGCAACATGGATGGACCTAGAGATTATCATACAGAGTGAAGTAAATCAGACAGAGAAAGACAGATATCATATGATATCACTTATATGTGGAATCTAAAATATGATACAAATGAACTTACATACAAAACAGAAATAGACTCACAGGCATAGAAAACAAACTTATGGTTACCAAAGGGGAAAGTGTGGGGCAGGGAGGATAATTTAGAAGTTTGGGATTAACAGATATACAGTACTATATTTAAAGTAGATAAACAACAAGGACCTACTGTATAGCACAGGGAGCTATTTTCAATATCTTGTAATAACCTATAATGGAAAAGAATGTTAAAAAAAAAAAATATATATATATATATATATCTGAATCACTTCGTTGTACACCTGGAACTAACACAACATTGTATGTCAACTATACTTCCATTTTAAAAAATTATGTTAAATGAAAGAAGCCAGTCACAAAAGACTTAATATTGTATGAGTCCATTTCTGTGCAGTGTCTAGAAAAGGCAGATTTATAGAGTTAGAAAGCAGATCAGTGGTTGCTTAAGGCCTGGGAGGGGAGTAGAGATTAACTGTAAATGAACACAAGGTATCTTAATTGGGGTGATGGAAATATGGTGGATTGTGGTGATGGTTGCACAGTTTTTTCAGTCATTGAATTGTACATTTTACAGTGGGTGCATTTTATGAAATAAATTATACCTCAGTAAAGCTGTTTTTCAAAAAAAAGTAGATGATACCTATCTCATAGGGGTTCTTGTGAGGATTTATTAGAACAAGTGCAGGTATAAATTAGGCATTCAGTAGATGACAATTATTATTTATTGTTATTATCTTTGCTATATAACAGCAGCATCTACTGTTAAGACACCAGAGTTAGCCACATAACATCTGAACCTCCTGTTATAGAAAACCAAAAAAGAAAGGGAAAACGTAGCTAAAGCCTAATTTTGTATGTTATCATTTACTGACTTCTCATTCAGCATAGGATGGGGGGCGGGAGGCAGCAACAGTTTTGAATTGTGAAGTCATAGCAAAGAGTGACAAACTTTCTTTTTTTTAAGAGTGACAAACTTTATATTTTTATAATCTTTCCTTTTTAGGGGGAGTAAAACTTGGATTAGGAGATTTCATTTTCTACAGTGTTCTGGTTGGTAAAGCTTCTGCAACAGCCAGTGGAGACTGGAACACAACCATAGCCTGTTTTGTAGCCATATTAATTGTAAGTATACACAGATTAAAAACGTGTCAGAACTCATCTCAAAATTCTGATTAAAAGGTGGTCCTTTTAACCCCAGCTAGGCTGAGTGTTCCAATCACCTGGGGAGCTTTTTTAAAAACACAAATAATTGGACCTCACCTGAGTAATTCTCTACCTGGCCACACATTAAAATCACCTGGGAGCTTTTAAAACTGTGGGTCTCTACCCTGAGATATTAGTGGGCTGGCCAAAAAGTTCGTTCAGGCTTCTCCATAAGATGTTATGGAAAACCGAAATGAAGTTTTTGGCCAACCGAATATTTAATTTGTTTTAATTGTGTGTGTTTTTTAAAGTTCCCCAGGAAATTCTGGTAAGTACCTCTGAGTAGGAACCATTGCTTCAAGCCCAGCAGCGTAGATAATGTAAGGAATTAGATCAGTCTTAAAGGGGTAAGCAGATCCTCACTTAGTCTGCGTTTGGTGGTGGTTTTGTGTGTAAGGCCACGACCTGCAGCATACAGTGTCCTTTGGGCAGTAAGTATGAGGCAAGAAAAGCTAACTCAGTGCACGATCACACATAGATTTTGCTTATAGTGCTACAACGTGAGCCTGAAGCTTTCAAGACAATGAGTTAAGTAAATAACTCATATTTCTTATTGCTATTTTTGCTAAAGATGTGATATCTTTGATATATGTGAGTGAAGTTGGATGAGAGGTTAGACGAGAGCCTTTACTTATGCATTTATTTTATGATTACACTTGTGATTTATCTTGATCATATGACCAGTTAGAATTTTCATTTATTTCTCTTTTGAGGTTAGTTTTCTGGATGTGTTGAAGCTTTTAAGAAGAAAATTACTTACTTTGGATAAACCTTAAATGCAGCTCACCCTCCAGACTTTATAGTTAATGTCTCAGTAACTAGGATAAAAAATGGGGTGTATTATATAGCTGCTCTGTGTTTATAAGAAAACAGTATACACTTTATAAACAAACTTTTATTGGTTTATTCCATGAGCACCTTTTTTGCCCCCAGACAGCATAAAGAATGTTCTTCACCTCTGGGATTTTTAGGTAGCCAAACTAAACCTACAGTAGCCAACCCAGTAGTTTAGATAGAAATTTCAGTATTGTTTATTTGTTTTCAAAAATAATTTTACTTATTTTCAGATTCTATTCCCTATCTAGAATTAGGGATGAAATATCAACAATGTATGGATAATGATCTCTGTTGCAAAGGAAAATAAATGTTGTTTCCAGATTTAATGAAAAAATTTTGTTCTAAAAGTTAACATCAAAGGATTGTATTGAATTAACTAAATTAAAACTGAGACTTGTGATTGAGTTGATTTGCACAAAATACTTGCATAATTATGTCTGGGTTTGTGTCTTTTCCCCTCTTCTCCACAGGGTTTGTGCCTTACATTATTGCTCCTCGCCATTTTCAAGAAAGCATTGCCAGCTCTTCCAATCTCTATCACCTTTGGGCTTGTTTTCTACTTTGCCACAGATTATCTTGTGCAGCCCTTTATGGACCAATTAGCATTCCATCAGTTTTATATCTAGCATATTTGCAGTTAGAATCTCATGGATTTTTCTCCTTTGACTATAACAAAATCTGGGAAGGACAAAGGTGATTTTCCTGTGTCCACATCTAACAAAGTCAAGATTCCCAGCTGGACTTTTTGCAGCTTCCTTCCAAGTCTTCCTGACCACCTGCACTATCGGGCGTTGGAAGGAGGTGTCTACAGAAAATGGTTTTGAACATGTCATTGTGGTAGACTGAGTCCCTCAGTGCAGAAACTGCCAGATTTGAGGGACAAGAACAAGGCAAAGTGATGAGCCAGAAAGTTGCTGTGCTCCCACCAGCAGGTTGACCTTTGGTCACAGGTGGATCTTACCAACGCTGCAGACTCTCAGGACTACCATTACCAAGAGGTTAAATGAAATGGTTTAAACCAAACAGGACTCTTCATCTTAAACTACATGTTGAAAGTCAACCTAATAAATCTGTATTGAATTCTGAAGCTTTTCGTGAGATACTGTAAGGAGAGCAGGCACCAGAGCAAAATGGAAAGATGGAAAGGGGCTCAAACTTTCATATTTTTTGCTGCAGACTTACCATTTTTAAATAAGACTTTTTTTCACCTGAGGTGTAGGTTGATTTTGACATTTGTTCTCAAGCACTGAAGCTCATTACCATCTATGGCTGCCATTTCTTCCCAAGGCCAGTCTCAACTTATTTGAGGTTGCTTTATCTTAAAAGTCTTAACCTCAGGTTCCAAATGCAGTCATTTATTTCTGGAAAGAGT
>NW_006787038.1:343915-358629 GCF_000442215.2 Lipotes vexillifer
GAAAGAGTGGAACTATAACTCAACAATTCCCTATTACCCTTAGGTAAATTCTGGATTTTCCACCAAATTCCTAACTTTTAGGCATACTTGTAGGTTCACTTGCCCCCAGGTCCCTCCCTCCTTCTGTCTCTCTCCCAGTACTCCCCTCACAAGCACTTCTCCTATACAGCGAATAAGACAGCTCTGTTGTGGAAGCAGATGATCCAGTTGTTCTAGGATTTTGCTCTGTGTGTGGTGCAAAGAATGTGTCATGAGTCAATGCTACCAGCCTTGCTGTCATACTTTCTTAAATAGCAAATGCAATGTGCCCAAAGACAGTAGGATTAAAGAAGAGTAAGATGGCTGGTGAAGCACTTTCTGTCCTGGTTTGTCTTTTTCTTTTTAACTGCAACCCATTGTCTCTGGACAGTAGGTCAGAATTTGAACCAATAGCCAAAAGCTGGTGGTTTATAAAGTTTATGAGTCAGTTGTATCAGTACAAAACTTGGAGATAGCTGTTACTTCACTTGGTGAGCTGTGGGAGAACCAAGGGTCAGGGGGAGAACCAGCGGCCAAGAGGGGAGAGAAGGGGCCTCCAACAGCCAATGGGACAAGATGAGCTCACGGCCTGGGTAGGAGGGGAGGAGGAGGGGATCCGAGTGATTCCTCAAGGACTTCACAATGGGCGTTTTGTGTTTTCCCTTCTGTGTTACCTTTCGTTTCAATGTACCTTTGTGAGAATTGGGCTGCAGAGTTCAGGCCCTGTGCAGTTCAGCTGCGCCAATGCACATGAACAGAGCCTCCACCTGCGAGCACATGGCACCTCTGGATGAAGCTTTGCTGGGGCACACCCCCTCTTTGACCACGGACAGCCCTCAGCCATGGTGATCAGACTCTAAGCATTTGTGAGAAACTGAGTTTCTCCTTGTGGCTGAAGAGAGGCCAGCTTTCCCTCTGTTTCCTGCTGCTGTCTCTCCAGCCAACATTTGATCTGGTTTGGGGTTCTCCTTGGAGTTCAGAGTATTTGTTTTCTGTCATGGAATATTTGTTATAAGAAACTAACTTTAGGAGTAATGTGCTGGTACTAACCTGTGTGTAAAACCTGGCTCCTCTTAGGCCCTTTTTCCCAAGATTTTCTTTTTCTTCTCAGATATGTGACAGTGTGGGTATTATCTTCCAGGAAGACATGCAGTTCAACGGTTACAACAAAGCCACCTGAACACTAATGTGTGATTTGAAGATTTGAAGCAGTCTTGAAGGGAGCCCTGACCTAGAGTAGTTTATTGGTGTGAGGATCCCAAACATGCCGTCTCTTTCATGAAGGGTTTATCTCTGAAGAGGGTGTGTGGTGTGTGTGATTGTGTTCAAATCCATCGTATGTATTGCTGTCCTATGTAGAAAGATTGCCATAGACCTGTCACTTTCTGCAAGATGGAACCACATCTCAGCATAGAGAGAATACATCTTATTTCTTTAAAGCACTGGTCTCGGACGCAGACTTTTCCTTTGAACCCTCTTAGAGTCAATTCAGTTGTTTCTGAAATATCAAAATGCTAGTCTTCCACCATGAAAAATAGATTGTCACCAGAGAAAACAGTAGCAATTCCACTGAGGATGCGCCCTTGCCCAGGGGCAAGAGGTGGCTGTGGAACCAGACAAAACAAATGGTAAAACCTGACCAGCCCAGCTGACCTGCTTAATAAAAAGGGGAGGACAGTCGGAAGAAGGGCGACCACTGATGTCTGTGTCTGACTGGCCTACAGAAGAATAGAGAGTGTTTACATACAGAACGTTGCCACAAACTAGCCTATGGAAATACCAACCATATTTGGAGGATTTGTAGAGAATTTTTTTTCAAAGAGGAAGGGATCGCTTCTCTGATTTTGATTCTCACCAGATTAGTGTGTGGTCCTCAGATGACAGCTCTCACTGTAAATAACTCTCTTGATCAGAAAAAGGAGAAGCTTTCTAAGCAACTTGAAAGAAAATCATAAGTGAACAATTTATTGATGTCACTACAGAAGCAACAACTGACGAGGTGGTGGTTTTACTTTTAAACTCACGGATCCCCATTTTTCAAAGTGTCCCTTGATTTTAAAAACCCTCCTTCCATAACAGATACCCAAAACAAATAATATGTTTAGTACTTGCCCTTTACTTGGCCTCAACAAACTTTATAGATGTAGTCTTGATTGTATTTTGTAAAATGTGAGACAGAACTACCATATAAGATCTTCCAGGGTCAGACATCTCAAGGAAGCCTCTGATCCTGACCCCCAGTGCCTGGCCTTGCCATATTTGCCCATTCATTATCTAGCCCTGAAGAAAATGAGCTCAGAAACCACGATGAAAAATTTTGTTCAATGTCTTCTGTGTTGCTGGCATGGTGCTGGAGTCTAAGGATGCAAAAATGAGTAAGATGTAACCTCAGAATGTAGCTGTAGTCTCTTGTTTTCTGGTAAATACCAGCTTTAACTTCTCTAAAATATTAGCTACCTGTCAATAACCCCTTTTCATGGTAACTGTTATTGAGGGCTTATAAAATTGATGTTATGGTGACTTGAGTCTTCCAGAAACCAATCCTTCCAGTAAAGTACTCCTTTTTCTCTAGATTTGCGTTTGTCTTTCTCCTCAACTCCAAGAGGATCCTGAACGCTGAGTTTGGGAAGAGACTTGAAAACTGGATGTTTGGTTTTGCCCTGGGATGAAACAATATCATCATAAATTTGAGCCAAGAAGTGATCCTTGTGATCTTCTTACCTCATTTTAAATTCCCCAGACACAGGAGATTAAAAACAGTGGTTTCAGCTCTTCACAACCCTCATTGAAGCTGCAGAGCAGGGTATCCCAGCAAGGCCACCATCACGCTCACATCCCAAATCATCTGGATAGCATCATTGGAACAGTCCTCTCCTCTGGCAAGAAACACCTCAGATCTGTGCATTAAAGATCAGCCTGGTGCTGAAGTGAACTCCCTTCTTGAATGTCTAAGCTGTTTCCTAGGGCCTCGGACAGCTTCAGCGTTGCCCTGAGGTAGTAGTTGGGTCCACCCTGGGCCCTGGAATCTGGTGTTAGCGCTTCAGCCTGGTCTGTGTAGCAGGAGGGACTTCCCAGAAAGCAATTTTCCTTTTAAAATAAGTACGTGTTGCAACAGGACAGTTTACAAGTCAACTATCGGAACTGAGTACAGGACTGTCGTGTTTATGGTGCTATCAAGGTGCTGGGGTGTGGTTTTCAGTGGGATCATTTACCCTCACGTGTTCATTGTCTGGCTTTTGCTTCTACAGACACAGATTTGTACACGATTCAGACAGACTGTGAATACATCTTTTTTAAATACCTTTCAAATTCTTGGTAAGATATAATTTTGATAGATGAGTGCAGATTTTCCTGTTTTTTGTCAAATTAATAAAGACCGCATGACTCCAGCTGTGCTAATTTTCTTACATGAAAGTATTATAATACGTAACTGTGAAAACTATTCAGCGATTATCAGGAAACAGTTTAGAAACACAAATGCATTGTTTCCATCATTCACTCATAATAAAGTGGTATGGATTATAGCAGGCCACATCTCTGAAGGGTACGATATTAAATCTATTTATGGAAAGTCTCAACTATTTTTTTAAATTTATTTATTTTTGGCTGCATTGCGTTTTCGTTGCTGCACACGGGCTTTCTCTAGTTGCAGCGAGCAGGGGCTACTCTTCGTTGCGGTGCACGGGCTCTAGGCACGCGGGCTTCAGTAGCTGTGGCATGTGGGCTCCGTAGTTGTGGCTTGTGGGCCCTAGAGCACAGCCTCAGTAGTTGTGGCACACGGGCTTAGTTGCTCTGCGGCATGTGGGATCTTCCTGGACCAGGGCTCGAAGCCGTGTCCCTTGCACTAGCAGGTAGATTCTTAACCACTGCGCCACCAGGGAAGCCTTCAACTATTCTTAACACTTAGTTTCTGAAAAATGTTTCTTCTAGAAAACATCTAACTCAAATTAATGTAAAGACTATCAAAATAACTTATAGGATGTATGTTGTACTACAGTGTAGATATTTCATAAGCTAGAGGGTTATCTTTTAAAAATTATTATGTAGGTCACATGAATGGAAAAAAGCAACATTACTTTTATTGACCTGGTAGAGCATAGGTTGTCCTATCACTCTACCCCCAAACTCTACAAAGCCTTTTGTTTCTACACAGTAAATTGCATACACGGTGTTGGGAATTATTGGTCAAAAATAAGTTTGTGGCAGAAAAACCAGAGTTGGCCTATTTGTCTTCAGAAGAAGCAGAGGAGAGGTGGTAGATGTGTTCCTGGGTACATTGGCCAAGGGCATCAAGAAGCAAAGAAGGTAATAAAGATGTTAAAAAAAAATAAGCAAATAAACATAGATAAACTATTTAAAAAAAAAAAAAAAGGTGTCTTTCCCTCCTATGGGAATCAGAAGCATCATTTGCTTTTATGAATCTTGTAGGCAGTGTCACTAGAGTCTGCCAGAGCAGCATCATGACTTGTCCTCATCAGCTGACAGCTATCTGATTCTTAGGGGCCCTGATAATGGTGCTCTCGATGAGAAGGAAGAATGTCCTCAAGCAGATTGAGAAGCAGGAGTAATGAGGCTGGATTTCCTGCATCACCAGGTAAGTACCACAGCTTTTTGTAGCACAACCACTCTCCCTGGGGTCAGAGTCGGAGGAGGCCCTGCCCACCAATAGCTTAGGATCTGGTTAAAAGAGAAACAGCATACTTGAGTACAAGCAAGTACATGATTTAAATGGGAAAGCAAAGTAAGGAGGGATCCACAAAAGACAGGGTTTAAAACCAGTTTCCGGGCTTCCCTGGTGGCGCAGTGGTTGAGAGTCCGCCTGCCGATGCAGGGCACGCAGGTTCGTGCCCCGATCCGCGAGGATCCCACGTGCCGCGGAGCGGCTGCGCCCGTGAGCCATGGCCGCTGGGCTTGCACGTCCAGAGCCTGTGCTCCGCAACGGGAGAGGCCCCAACAGTGAGAGGACCTCGTACCGCAAAAAAAAAAAAAAAGCGCAGTTTCCTCCAGCAGCATAAGGTTTAAGCCAAGTTTTGGAACAAGGGAAGAATCTGAATCGGCAAGAAGACAAAGAGCATAAGCTAAAAAGGAGGAACGTGGGAGACACCCAAGGATAATTGGATTTTGAATTCAGTTGATTTACTCAGAGGGAAACCTAATTTGTTAACTAAATGTTTCCATTTTTACTTAGACTATACCTCCTTCATTAAATGACTTGTAGAAACCGTGGACGATGATGACCTGACCTACCACAGGGACCTTTCAACACAGGGCCTCTTATTCTTGACAAAGATTGATTCTCGTACATGGGCTGGCCCTTCTGTGCCTGGTATGCCAGACCCTTTAATGGAGGGAGATGGAAGAGCCTCAGAAACCAAGTTTGTGGGAGTCTTAATTCTTGGGAGAAAGGGTGACATACTCTTGCTGACTCTGTCTTTTTTTTCCCTAAAACTGTTTTAATTATGTAGTAACCCAAGGTTAATTCCTCATGCAAAAGAGAAAAGGATTTTGTTACCCTTTTACCCATAGAACACCTCGAAGTGGACTGAGGAGGAAATTCTGATTGGATTCGTTTTCTTGGGTAGCAGACCTAGTCAAGAACCACTAACCTCAAAGATGTACATACAAGGATGATTTAAAAGTGGAAAATTAAAAGTGGAAACAACACTGGCAGCTAGATAAAAATGTTTATACTACACCTAAATACCCGAAATTAAGTGAATTTTTAAAGGGTTGGTGCATCCTCTCCCAGTAAGGTTATCACATATCTGTCAAGGAAACTGAGGAGAGATTTTTTTGGAACTTTATCCTGCCCTTAGATTTTCAGAGATTTTGTCCACCAAGAACTGTATAACTCATTTGGGAAATAATTTTTCTGTTTACTAAGTGGATTTACCTACATCTGCCATAAGATAGCATAAATGTTTAGTGAAATGACTTGAGTTTTAACTTGCTTGAGCCAGATAGACGTGAATGTGTGATTTCCTCAGATTTTCTGAGATGTTGAAAATGACCTCCCTGCCACCTTCCGCCGTCGTGGAATCTCATTGGGAAGTCTTATTTCTGAGACGCCAAACCCAGCCAGAAGGTCATCCAGTTTGAAAAGGTCATCAGGCTTGAGTAGTGTAACATCCCAGTGGGAGGGAAAGGGCTTTCCTATGCTGGGTAACCTGCACAGGGCCCGGGGCAAGGTCTGAGGATGCCAAGAGGGTGTCCGCTTTCACCCTGATTCCCTCCATGTCTGTGCTATCTCTAAGGCAGGCCTGGGAGAGATGGGCTAGGCTCCATTTTTTTGTTTGGTTTTTTTTGCTGTACGCAGGCCTCTCACTGTTGTGGCCTCTCCCGTTGTGGAGCACAGGCTCCGGACGCACAGGCTCAGCGGCCATGGCTCATGGGCCCAGCCGCTCCCCGGCATGTGGGATCTTCCCGGACCGGGGCACGAACCCATGTCCCTTGCATCGGCAGGCAGACTCTCAACCACTGCGCCACCAGGGAAGCCCTAGACTCCGTTTTTGTTAACGTGGCTACTCTGGTTCTCAGGTTACTTCATTGGGCATTTGGAAGTGAGTTCCATGGCTGTTTGTTAAAGGCCTTCAGCCTCTGTGGGAATGTCACGGTGCAGCCAGCCTGCCCAGGGGTTAATGTGCTATTGACGGCATCGCCTTTTTGACTCTCTGCTGATGTTGGATCCTGTCCTCTAAGCCCAGGGACCCCTTTGGTGTCAGATGGGCCCATAGCAATGAGCCCAGAGCAGCCCACCCTCAGGAGTGACAGGGACCTGGGTCCTCTCCCTGTCCCATCATCCTTTGGGGAACTCTTTCTAACCAACAAGGGTTAGAATCCCCCCTTTCCTCGATTGTGCAATAGATAAACTAATGACTTAAATAAGTAAATAATGAAGTCATAGACTTGTTACAAGTGATTATGCAACTTTTGTCATTAAAGAGATGATTCACCAAGGCACTCCAAGCATTCATTAATTGCTGCATAAATTGATTTTTGTTTTTAAGTCAAATGCACTGGTAAACATTTTTGTGAGGGGAGGCAGGTGATGTGACCCAGAGAGGCCCTGTCCCATTTGGAGCTCCCCAGAGACCAGGCCTGGGAGCTGCCAAGCTGGGGGCTGAGCAGAGCAGCCAGCAGCGAGCTGGGCTCCCTCCCCATTGGCCCCTGGGTGCTTGGAAGGCTGCCTGTCTCTTCCTGGCAGTGGTCCAGCCTTCTGGCAGGCAAGGCCTGGTCGCCCCCTCAGCGGCCCCGGCTCCTGCCCCTGGGGCTGGAGATAAGTCTGGCCGCATCTCCCCACTGGGAGCTCAGCCAAGCCAGCTGTTTCCCACAGTCCCTCCCTGACTCACCCCGCCTCTGCCCAGCCAGTTTCTCACACGACAAGCCCCTCCCTCCCAGACTGTGTTGCTCCAGGATTCTGTCTCCGGCTGGTGGGGGCCGGGGACCTGCTTCTTGCCTCCATCTCCCTGAGGTTTGACGTTCCTGTGGCTCCCCCTCCCTCCCCAGCACACTCCTTCGTTATTCTCAGAGCAGACAGCCTTTGTCTGCAGACTGGCTCTCTGGACAGGGAGGCTGGCAGAGGAAACTGTCTCATGCACCCTGATGCCTCTGAGCCAGACCTATGTGGGCACCTTCACATAGACCACAGAGGTGTGCCTTCTGCCCAGCCACCCAAACCCTCCTGCTGCCAGGTGTGGGGACGCGCTGGCGCTGGCCGGAGCGGTAAGAGGGAGCTGGGTGCATGCACTCACCCACCCATCTGGGGCTCCTGGAAACTGCTCAATAAATGTTTGGTGAATACGTGAAGTAATGGGTGGATTAGGGGTCCACGGGAGGGGATTTCCATGCAGGATGATATAAACAGGGCACATGTGTGGGAACATGTTTTAAGTAAGAACAAACATTAACCACTTTGCCCTTGTTTACAAGGCTGTGCTGGAGTTGGTGGAGCCTGAGGTCAGTTGGTCTTATCTGCTTAAGAGACCCAGTATTTATAAACAGGTGGTCGGGGTTGAATCCACACAGGATTACTCCCCAGGGAGCACTTGTGACATCTTGAGAAATACATGGGTTTGTCCTCGGCCAGTGCCACCATGTTGAATGCAGGAGGAATAAAGGGTGGTACGGTTCTTAATACTTCTCCTTACCCCTCATTTAACCAAGAAAAGCCCCAGAGGAACGTACTTGCCCCATAAAACCAACGTCCATTGAGCATTTACTATTAACGTGCCCAGACCCTACACTGAGCCCATCACAAGCATTGTCTCAGGTCATCCTCACCTCACCCGTGAGTAGGGTTATCCTCATTTTACAGGTGAGAAAATGGAAGCTTCGAGAAGATGAATAACAGTCCCAGACGCATACAGCAAGAAAGTGGGAGGGGCTGCCCCAGGCCTGTGCTTCTTACCTCCAGGACAGAGGGCACTGTGAGTTGGATCACCTCTCTGGGCCTCCAGTTTCTCTTCTGTAAAGGCAGACAGCATTTCTCAAATTTTCTACCTAAAGCTGCTCAAGGAACAGAGGAACATGAGAGACCTGAGGGTCTAGGGCATGGCCCAGAGTGGCAGCCACAGGCAGAAATGTCTCTGGAGTTTCAAGAAAACAAAAGTTTTAATTTTATTTCATAATGCATTTTGTTGTTGTTTTATTCTGGTAAAATACACATGACATAAAGTTTACCATATTAATCACTTTTTTTTGTTTGTTTTTTGGCCGTGCAGTGAGGCTTGCGGGATCTCAGTTCCCTGACCAGGAACTGAACCCGGGCCATGGCAGTGAAAGGCCAGAATCCTAACTACAAGGACACTAGGGAACTCCCTTAATCATTTTTAATGATTATAGTTCAGTGGTATTTGTATTTATCATGTTGTGAATAGTTTAAATGTATAGTTCAGTGGTATTTGTATTCATAATGTTGTGAATAGTTTATATGTATAGTTCAGTGGTATTTGCATTTATAATGTTGTGAATAGTTTAAATGTATAGCTCAGTGGTATTTGTATTCATAATGTTGTGCAACCATCACCACCATCCATCTCCAGGACTCTTTTCATCTTGCTAAACTGAAACTCTGTATCCATTAAACACTAACTCCCCATTCCTCCTCCACCCCTGTCCCCAGCCTCTGGTGACCACTATTCTGTCTCCATGAATTACCTACTCTAGGTAACTCCTATAAGTGGAATCATACAATGTTTGTCTTTTTGTATCTGGCTTATTTCACTTAGCACCCTGTTCTCAAGGTTTGTCCATGTTGCATGTCTGTAAGTCTGTTTTAATACAAAAGTAACCACAACACCACTTATCTTTAAGTGGCATTGTACTCTAAAATAGGGGTCCAGGATAATGAGTCTAAAATTTACTGGTTGGAGAAGCACAGCAAAAAGATAAAAAGTTAGTACTTTCCCCCTCGTTGAGTGTTGGAAAGTCTGTTTCTGAATTGCGTGGCGCAGGTCCTCTAACTTTCTGGGTAATGTTTCCAGGCCTTGGTCACAAGGCACAGCCACCTCTCCATTTCTGGGCTGAGAATCATCCAAATACAGAGTTTGAAGCAGCAGAGGAGGTAAGCAGTGTCCTGAGAGAGTGATGGAGAGAAACCCAGAGGAGAGGATTTCAGGAGCCTTGGCTGCTGGCCTCCAGGGCCCCCAATCCAGGACCCCTCCCTGGCAGCTCACAGGGACAGCAGCCACAGAGCAGGAGACGCCGAGCCAGAGTCAGAACCCACAACAAGAGAATGACACCTTGCCCTGTCTCTGCAGTGACTGAGGCACCGAGGCCACACTGCTCAGCCGCAGGACACCAGCTGTGCTCTAGAGGCCAGGCCACCCATGCTAGGCTGAGAGGGACCCTCCAGGCTGTGCTCTGCAGGCTGGCCTCACACCCCATGAAGGCCAGAGCCCTTCCCCCTCAGGAAGCAGAAGGTGGGCGAGGGGGGCTCCTTACACCAGCCCCTTAATGTCTCCAGGAGTTCAGGCAACTGGCTTCTCCAGAGGAGACTGTAGCCCGGATCCTTGCAGCGTGCGCCTGTGTGTGTATGTGTGTGTGTGTGTGTGTGTCCATGTGGAAGGAAGGGGATGAGATCTCTGAGGATAGACCTGCTGGGGGGGAGCCAATCAGGACAAGTTTTCTGGAAAACCCCTTCTTTTCCTCCTTTTTGCTGCTCTCCGGTCTTCCGCCCCAGGGCAGTGTCCTGCCCACACCCCAGGATCTTCACAAGGCCTCAACCTCCCCCTGGTGCCCTGTTCCAGGATCTGGATTCAGGCCCCAGGGCACAGAAGGACATCCCAGGAATTCTGTTCTGTTTTGGATGGCCCTTGTGTCAGTGGGAGGGTTGAGGAACCTTTATTTCTGTCCCAGCTTTGAGGGTAACACTCCCTTCCAAGGTCAGGTGGCGTGTGACAGCCTCTCGTCAGCCATACTGAGCATTGCCCTCTCACGGCTCACTTCCTATTCAAGGTCTTGACTTGGATGTGGCAGCGGGAAGGAGGAAAGGGGATTGGTGTGGAGGGGTGCAAACTGGCACCGAGTGTTTGAACACTATCCTTCCCACCCCCCCAACTTTGAGTGGCTTTATCGAGGGAAATGGATGTATGTATTGGAGGGTGGGGAGAAGGTAGAGAGGTAAATGGAGAAATCCTCAAATGTGAAGTGTTCTTTTTTCCCTTTTGGATTCCTAGTGGGCTGCAGCATAAGTTGTAACTTTTATAGTGGAAATATTTGAATATTCAGGTTGTAAGCTTTGTTTTATTCTAAAGGAACCCACAAGGGTAGAATGCAGTGCCCTACTGGAAGGTAAACTCACCAAGGGCAGGACGATCTGTGTGTTACAGTCCACGGCTTGGGAGAGCTGCTGTGCAACCCTGTGCTTAGTGACATTGCTTCGGTAGCTTGAAAACAGCCATGGGGTGTTTACACCATGGAAACTGATCAACGCTACAAAGCAGTGCTTTTTCTCCTCCAGAGAGCTGGTTGCTAAGCACTTACCACCGCTGGACATTTACTCTCCCCATAGGCACTCAGGTGTTCAAGGACTGAATAAATTAATAAACCATGATCCAAAACAGCAGAAAGGAGAGAAGCGGCACTAAGTTCAGGTCAACAGATACCGGGTGCTGGTGCCACAGGGTGAGAGTGGACATTTGTTCTCTGGGGTAGCCCCGCGCCTGAACTCCCATCTGGGGAACCTGCCAAGTCTTGTTTCCCGGGTCCTGGCAGTCAGGGTGCCGACATGCCCCTGTTGGGGCTGGAGTCTACAAGGGGCTTTTTCTGGGGGTGACATGGGTCAGTATTGCCTAAAGTCAAGAGTCCAGCAGGATGTCCTAACCAGCACTGGTCCTGGGCCATGATCTATGACCATTTCTGTGATTCCAGCCCATTTCTGTGCCTGATTCTCCAGCTTCCTGTCAATTCCAGGAGCTCCCAATGTCTTTCCTCTGAATAACTTTTCTAAGTTAGCCATGTCCTTTTCTGCAGATTGTAACCAAGAGCCCCGTGTGTCAGGTCAGGTTAGGTGCACGGGAGATCTACTGGGGGAAATGCAGCAAAGATAAAAGGAAGGGAGCAGAAGCAGAGAGAGCCTTTCGGAACACGGTGTAGATCTGGCAGCTGGAGACTGTCAACCAGTCATGGTTCCCACACCACTCTCTTGAGGGGCACCTTCAGGGCCACTACCAACCCCTGGTACAGGGCACAATGATGAACAACACAGACCACTGCCCTTGCAAAGTTCACAACTTAAAGGGAGAAAGAGAGACAAATGCATCACTGCAGTAGTTCAAAGTGCTAGGGCAAACCCCATACCATGGGAGTACAGGGAAGGCTTCCTGGCCGAGGTGCATCCTGGGAGCCCTGAGGCTTTTGAAGTTTCGCCATCTCCCTCTTCTCTCGGCTCCCCATCCCAACCCAGCCTCACAAAGAGATCTGGCCACTTATTTCTTGGCTGTGTCCCTAGATCTGCAATCTACAAAGATGTTCAATATGTAGGGAATCCAGGATACGGGTGGAGGGAGCATGGGACAAAAGGAACTCAGTTTTATTGAGCACCTGGTAGCAGCTTTATAGAAGCCAGTTACTTCCCTACTCCACCACCCTCTGCGTGAGGCTCGAGTGAGCAAGTTGAGACAAGGAGGTGACATGATTTGCCCGAGTTCACACACAATGAGAGGCAGAGCAGGTTCCTGCTGCTTCTGCCATCCCAGGCTAACCCTACCCCCAGCCCCACGTGGAAGGGAGCCTGGTGCAGCCACAGTGAGTGTGACACAGGGCCAGTACAGAGGGGAATTTACAATGAAAGAGAAGGTCTTACACTTTTACCTGGAATCTTCCTTCTAAACCACCATGTTTTTGTGCACACCATTTTTTTAATGAACAAGAATTATGTGCTGGGCACCGTGCTCACCATGTCTCTCTGAGGCGGTGGGACGTGAGGTTTAAAGGCCAGTGCTTGCCCTAACCAGTAACTGCCAGAGCCCAGTTGGTGGGTCCAAGGATGCACTGTGTGCGGGTTCTGCCTCCCCAGGCTCTGGGTCTCCTTTGCCGCTGGGGTGAGGAGTAAGAAATCATGGGCCGGGGTGTCTGAGAAGGGATCATAGATTGTAGAGGGAAACCAGCAACAGATCCGGGAGGTTCCTCGGCTGCTCAACCCCACAGCAAGAGAAGCAGCTGCCTCCCACTTTACAGGGACCTTTGATCAAGCTCTGAAAATTCCTGGCTGAGGGGAGCAGGGAGTGGGGCTTTTTGAATGGAAGAAACAGATTTTCCTTTTCTAGAGAGGCTTTGGGTAATCCCACTCCCTTTTCTCTGCCAAGCTTTATCTTTGCCTAAGAATTCACAGAAGTCCCCAGGGGCCCCTGCTACACAGCTGCTGCATCTCCTCTTTTCACTGACAGGTAAGAAATGGGCCAGATTTAACATGCTTACTTTTTTTTTTTTTTTTTTTGCGGTACGCGGGCCTCTTACTGTTGTGGCCTCTCCCGTTGCGGAGCACAGGCTCAGCGGCCATGGTTCACAGGCCCAGCCACTCCGCGGCACATGGGATCTTCCTGGACCGGGGCACGAACCCGTGTCCCCTGCATCGGCAGGTGGACTCTCAACCACTGCGCCACCAGGGAAGCCCAACATGCTTATGTTTTAATAAGCATTTTGTCTGAGCATCTGTGATGGCCCAAGGAGATGAGTTGCAGGAGCTGGAGGTCTTAAGAGGGGGTGAGCTCCCCACTGGTGACTTTTCTCTGACCCTCAGGAGGCCAGGGGAGAAATGCCCAATAGCTGGGCTGGGAAAGGGGCTGAAGACAGAAGAGGATGAGGGAAAGGGATCAACCTTGTGACCTCCCCACCTCCGAGTGCCCCAGGGCCAGTGCTATTTTTCTGGGGATAGGTGATTTTCAGTTCCAAAACAGAGATGGCAGACAAGGAGTGCCTTGGTTGAGAAAAAGAAGGACAACTAGGAAAGGAAATTAAATGTATCGCATTCATTGAGCTCCTACCGTGATCCCAACTAGTGCTTTGAACTCACATGACAGGGATGCATGCTTTACCCTCAGGGACCTCACAGCTGAATTAGGGAGACTCAGATCCCTGCTGTGTGATGCACCATAGAACTACAGCAGACAGAGATGGAGACTGAGGGAGCAAGGGGCCACCAACTTAGCCTGGGGTGGCATGGGGACGGTTCTAGAGAAGATGATGTTTGGCGGATCTTGAGGGGTGACTAGGAGTTTGCAAGGTTAAGAGGGGGTTTCCAGAGTGCATTCTAGGCAGCGGGAAATGGTGGTTGGGAGGTGGGAAACAGCAGATTGTGTGCGGAGCAACTCAGTTGTGGCCGAAGCACAGAATTCAGGGGTAGAGGACAAGCAGATGGCTGGACACAGGGCTGTGTTGTATGTAAGGTGGGCATGGAGGAAGGATGGCACAGAACCGGAAGACTTGGGTACAGAGGAAATGGGACCGGTGCCAGCCCCAAAAGCGAAGGGCAAGCCAAGCCTTGGCATAGACCCAAAGGGATGGAGGCCCTGGGCATCGCAGGTCACCGGGTATGGATGTCAGCAGAGCTGGATGGGGGGAGATGGGCGAGGAGGAAGCCAGCCAGCAGCGGGGAAAGTCCCACCTCCTCAGGCGTTCCGGGCGGCCTGGCCGACCTCCCAGACTTGGGCTGGGGCGGGCACCCACAGAGCGGGCTCCGGGAGACAGGTAGGAGGCGGATGGACAGGGCCCCGGGGGCGGGGGCGGGGGCGGCTCGCCCCTGGGCTGCTGCAGGAATTTGCCCCGTCCGGCTCCCGGGGAGAGCGGCGTGGGAGGAATTGGGGGGTCCGGGAGGAGACTCCGCCTCCCGCTCTCCGCTGAGGCGGGCGCGGCGCCGGGTCCCCGCCCCGCGTCGCACGCCCTCGGGCGGGGGTGGGGGAGGTCGCGGGCGCGCAGGAAACCCCGGGTACCTCGGGGGCTGGGGCCGGGCGGACAGACGCAACCCAGGCGGCCCGCGCCAACCCTCCCGCCTCCTCCGCCCTCCCCCACGTCGGACGCCGTTCCGGCGCGGGTCTCCGGAGACCGAGTGCCCCCCACCCCCGGTGCCGCTGCGGCTGTGGGCCTGGAACGCCCGAGCCCGGGTCCCTGCGCCGCCGACCCGCGCCTCACGTCCCGGGGGCTGCACGGGGCCCGTTTCCCCCCCGCGGGGCGGGCGCGGGGGAGGTCCTCGCGTGGGG
>NW_006787038.1:358639-367429 GCF_000442215.2 Lipotes vexillifer
GGGCGCGAGGGGCCCCTAGACGCCGGCTCCCGGCACGCCCCGCGCGGAGCCGCAGACTCGCTCGGCCGGAGTCCGCCGCTCCCAGTAGCAACTATAAATAAAAGTTCTTTTCTTCTGTCCTTCCTGCCGTCTTTCCTTAAGCTACGCTCATCCCCGCCCCCTGAAGGCAGTCTCGACTTTAGAGAAGCAGCATCTTTGCCGTTAGCCCGAGAACAAGACTCCCCGGGCACCTCGGCTTCCCCTCCCGCGCGCGGTTCTTACACGAGGGGCCGCAAAGGCGAGGCTGGACAGCGGCGGTGCGAGCGGGAGGCAGCACGCCACCGCCCTCACCCCGCCAGCCGCGGGGACCTCCGGTTTGCAGAGAAAATGATGCCTACGTGAATCACAGTTGGTGCTAAATTAACGGAGCGTGTGCATGGTTAAATGTGCCAAGTTATGTTTGGCTGAACCTGGTTTAGGTATGCTCTATTTTGTTCTTCTAAACTGCAGTCATTTTATGCTTAAGAAAATTAAAGAGAACAATGATAGAATTTCAGATTTTAAAACTTAAGCATACAAGCCAGTACTTGTTTAATGTTTTGTACTGAAAGGGGCACGTTGTGTATGTCATTCTCCAGTACAGTGACATGTACACACATGCACACCTACTGCACACATGCACGAGACTGCACTCAGACACTGTGTACCTGCTGCACTCGCACACATCATATGCGTGCACACACCAAACTCCACACAGGCATTTTGTACACACACACACTACATTGCACACACGCACACACTGCACTCACTCTGCACACACACACACCCCTTAGGGAACCTGCTTGTGGAGCTTCTCCAGTACAGAGAAATGCTGGCTTGGGTTTAAAGTAAGATACAATTAACATTTTTAAAGCATTTAATTTGAGTTTTAAAAGTGCCTGCAGAGACTTTAAAAAACATTTTTATTAACGAGTTTTTAAACAAGCGCTGTAATGGCTTTTTAAAAAGAATCTCTTGCTGAATTAAAACAGTGAGTCTGATTGCTTTGATTCTAAACTCCCGGTCTTTTAACAAGGAATTTTTTTTTTCTTTTGCTGTACGCGGGCCTCTCACTGTTGTGGCCTCTCCCGTTGCGGAGCACAAGCTCCAGACGCGCAGGCACAGCGGCCATGGCTCACGGGCCCAGCCGCTCTGCGGCATGTGGGATCCTCCCGGACCGGGGCACGAACCCGCGTCTCCTGCCTCGGCAGGCCAACTCTCAACCACTGTGCCACCAGGGAAGCCCTTGTTTTTGTTTTTAAGGAAGTATTTTTAATTACCCTCTTTCCATCCCTCTGAAACCCTGAAAGAAGTTACTCTTGAACTTTTAGAAGCCAGTTATAGAAGGGCCTTCCCTCCCTCACGGTGTGAGTGGCATGGCCGCTCCGCTGCGCCCCATGGCATCCCCACCAGTCCCTCTGCGGGTGTCCGGGTCACCTGTGGGCAGCCGGGAGGGAGGGACAGGCCACCCCCGCCGCGCCGGCCCAGGAGACCGCGGGGAGCGCGGGACTCGGGGTGGGTGGGGCGGCGCCTTGTCCCGCCCACGCGCTCCAACCCTGGCCTCTCCCGCAGGCCAGGCCGAGATGTGGCTGCTGCTGCTCGCGCTTCTGCTGCTGCCCCCGGCGCCCGGGTCCTCGGTGAGTTCGACCCTTCCCCTCCACCCCGCCCCGCCCCACCCCGGGACGACCCTGCTGGGGAGGCGGGGGCGAGGGCTTGGCCGCGGGCCGGAGCCCCCGACGGCTGGAGCACCCCCAGCAGTGGCGCCATCCCCAGGAGAGGGCCAATGTCGGCGACGGGGACGGTGGTGTGGGAGGAGGGAACCCTCGGCCCCAGCTCCTTCAAAGAGGGGTGGGACCTTGAAACTTCCCGCCTGGCTTTGGGGCACAGTTTGCAGAAATGGCAACGTCCCAGCGCCCTCCCCCTTCGGAAGGTGCCGGGGGTCGGGGTGGTGGGCACTGCTAATGCTGGGAACGTCCTGTCCGGGTGGTATATCACGGTGGAAGGAAGAGGAGGTCAGTGCTGGCACCAGCTAAGATGCAGGGCTAGGTGGCCCATCCCACCAGATGTCTGCCACCTGCCTGGGACCAAACTCAGCTGCTCCTCAATGGGGAGGTTTGGGGCGCCAGCCATTCCCCACTGCCTTTGGGGTTAGCATCTAGAGCAGGGCTGACCGATAGAACCTTCTGAGATGATGGAAATGTTCTGCATCTGTGCTGTCCAATAAGATAACCACTCAGTTCATGTGGTTACTGAGCACATGAAATGTGGCTCATGCAACTGAGGAACTGAATCTTATTTGATTTTGATTAATGTGAATTTAAATAGACTCGTGGTTAGTGGCTACCGCATTAGTGCACATTTAGAAAGTGGACACAGGAAGTCAACTGGTGATCACAGTAGTGGTTTCATTAGCCCGAAGGACAGGGCTCCCTGGAGAACATACCTGGGTTCTATGGAGGTACAGAGAATCTTCTAGACCACAGGACCGATCTTTGGGGAAGGGACTGTCTGCAGAGCAGGGCTTGGTCCTGGAGGCTGCTCCTGCCAAGTTTCTCCTGCGTTGACAGGATGGAGGGCACAGATTCCGTCCTGTCCCTGGAGAGCGCTCTGCAGGGGGAGACCCACAGCCCTACCCAGCCCTCTGAGGCCAGCAGGAGGACCCCTGAGAAAGGACCCAAACTGTTTGCTGCCTTGGGGAGGGCAGGGGGAATGATGCCTCAGTGGAAATGTGAGTGGAGGATGAGAAGGACTCCTCCGACCAGGGCCGAGAGGGGCAGGCAGGGATGGATGTCAGCAGTGGGCACTGCTCCAGAGCCACACGGATTTAGCATGGGCCACAGTCAGAGCAGAGAGTGGGCTAGAGCTCCCTTTCTCATGTCCTCTCCACCACCTTCTGGCTTCCCCGGGTCATCTTTGCCTCCCCATGGTCCTTGTTCCCTAAGTGCCACACTCTGAGGTCCTCGGCACAGGCGTTATCCTAGTGCCTGGCTGCGTGAAGCTCAGAGCTCAGGGTGGGGGTGGGGCATGGTGACAGTGTCAGGACACCAGGATGAAACTCAGAGCCACCTCCTAACAGCTGTGACCCTAAGCAAATCACCAGGTTTTAGATTCCTTTAATGGGGGGGCGGGGAGATAATAACACCCACCCACAGGTTGCATGCAGGTGAAGTGAGTCAAGGTATCCATAGCAACCTGGGTCCTCTTAGGTGCTCTCTCCCTTAGAGACACCTGGATAGCTGGGGCTGAAAACTCTCCATACCCCCTGCACTGTCTGGGGGAGGGTGTGGCTCAGGCTGGTTTTAGCTGGGTGCAGCCCCCTGCCCCATGGCCCAGGCCGGTTCTAGCTGAGGCCAGGACTTCCTCACCGGAACCCCAGAACTTCATGGGATCATTCTCAGTGCTGACAGGGGTCAGCCTGAGCAGAGTGAGTAGCTGATTACGGAGGGATAAAGCACCACGCCCCTTGCCGCCCCCAACCCCAGGCTGGTCGGGGGAGGCTTCACGAGGGGGATTTCCAGTCTCCTCGCCTCTGCCTCTGTTCCCACTCCCACCCTCACCCATGCATGTCGGGCAGCTGATCCCCTGGGAACAGTGCAGCAGGAAAGGGGGCTCCTGAGTTGCCCAGGTGGGAGTTGGAGGAGGAGCTGGTGGGGTGCTGAGAGCGTCAGGAGGCAGGTGAGGACAGTCCCAGGGTGAGGGTGGACTGGAGCAGCTCATTCTGGCTTCACACCATCATGCGGCTCATGGTTTGGGTAATTATAGAGAAACAAGATGTGCCTGTGATGCTGCTGGCTGACTGCTTTCTTTTTGTCAGAGAAACTAAAGTACAGGACAGGGCCTGGCTCTAGGATGCCTGCTTCACGGGTGCTGGGCTCGGGGGCAAGGGGATGTTTATAAGGCTTGGTACTTAAGGGGTCCTGTATTCAGGTGAGTCCCCCCCCACCCCATCCTGATGGCACAAGGTGGCTGGGTGGCAGGGGTAAGCCGGTAAGCCCAGCCCAGTCGCAGGGAAGGGTAGATTGGGGAGGCTCAGTCTCGTGCTTCAGGAGTGAGACTGACATCCAAACAGGACTTGGTCAGAGGTAATTAGTAGCCAGGCCGAGGCGGCAGGATGAGAAAGCAGCAGTTCTTGTGGGCCGCTTCCAGAATTCTTGTACTGTAGTGATGATTCTGGAGTGGAGGTGCTTGTGGTCCCTGGAAAGTCACCTTCCAACCCGACACTCAATATCTTCCCCTTTAAAACGGGAACGGATCCAAGTAAATTTTAGTTTAAATTTCATAGAGAGAACACTTTGATATTCTGGTTCGCTGGTTTTTGGAAGCTTGGCAATTTTGGCCCAGTTAGAACTGAAGGGTAAATGATTTGAGGAGTGAAAGCTCAGACCTTTGGTCTGGCTGGCCCTTCCTTCTTGGTTTTGTACGTGGTTCATTGCGTGTGTGAGTTGTTCTGATTCAGGGTTCTGGTTTTATTATAAAACAAGGAAAACCTGATGTTTAGCACCGAGGCGCTAGAACACTGAGTAATCTGCGCGTGCGCAAACCTCCATCCTCACCTGAGATCCCGTGACGCGGCGGCTGGCTCGCGACGGGAGGAAGAGTTTGCTTTTCCACGTTAGGACTTGAATTCTTCCTCTGGAAAATGGCAGGGATTTTTTTCACCTAGAGATTCTTATGTCGTGATGCCCTAAAATAAAGTCCCCTCCCAGCAAACAGGACATATTTCCAGTCCACCTTTTGCCTCCTAGCAAGAAATCAAGTCCAACACCTCTCCAGCTCCTTAGGCCTCGGCTAGTGTCGGCGTTGGTTCTCCAGTTGAGGTCGGTGGGACCCTGGTGAAAGAGCAGAGGCCTTGAGTGAAGATAACCTGCTATTGTGTCCACCTGTTCCTACGTGGCTCCCTCTCTCTCTGCCTCTCTTTTCTCCGTGCACTGGGGTCCGTCAGGTTGTTCTGAGGAGTGAATGAGAGAATATGTGTGTAGCATGTGGGCTTCTGATGCCAGCTGCAGGGTGTCAGATCTTTCGGGTGGGAAACTGTATCTATTAGGATTATTTTTCTGTTACAGAGTCCCAAATAACAGTCCTTCCACAAGAAAGACTTGATCCCTCTTTCAAATAAACACCCAGAGGTCAGAAGTCTAGGGATGTTCTGTCTCACGACATCCTCCAGGCTCCGGATTCTATCTTTGCTTCACTATGTGAAGCCTCCATTCCCAAATTACCTTATAGTTTAGAAGGCTGCTCCAACTCCAGCCATCACATCTGATTTGCAAATAGCAGGAAGGAATACAGGAGGAAGAAGAAAAAGGACAAATGCACATGCAAGCTATCTCTTAGGGACACCTTATTTTATTGCGTTTGCAGATATTGCATTTTTTACAGATTGAAGGTTTGTGGCAACTCTGTGTCGAGCAAGTCTGTCGGTGCCATTTTTCCAACAGCATTTGCTCAGTTTGTGTCTCTGTGTCACATTTTGGTAATTCTCATAATATTTCAAATTTTTCATCATTATTTGTTAGTTATCTATGATCAGTGATCTTTGTTACTATTGCAAAAAGATTACGACTTTCTGAAAGTTCAGATGATGGTTAGCATTTTTTAGCAATAAAGTACTTTTTAAAAATAAATGATTTTATTTTATTTTTTTTGGCTGTGTTGGGTCTTTGTTGCTGCGTGTGGGCTTTCTCTAGATGCGGCGAGCGGGGGCTACTCTTCATGGCGGTGCGCAGGCTTCTCATTGCGGTGGCTTCTCTTGTTGCGGAGCATGGGCTCTAGGGGCACGGGCTTCATTTGTTGTGGCACGGGCTCAGTAGTTGTGGCTCTTGGGCTCTAGAGCGCAGGCTCAGTAGTTGTGGTGCATGGGCTTAGTTGCTCCGCGGCATGTGGGATCTTCCTGGACCAGGAATTGAACCCATGTCCCCTGCACTGGCAGGCAGATTCTTAACCACTGTGCCACCAGGGAAGTCCCAAGTACTTTATATTGAGGTACATACATTTGTTTCTGTTTCTTCTTAGACATATGCTTAATAGATTACAGTATAATGCAAACAACTTTTATAGGCACTGGGAAATCCCCATATTTGTGTGATTTGCTTTTTCACGATATTTGTTCTATACCGGTGTTCTGGAACCAAACGTACAATATCTCTGAGGTATGCCTGTACTGGAGGCTGCTACCCAACACTTTTATGTACATCTCACTGACAAGAATTTAGTGATATAGCTGTGGTTAGCTGCAGGAAATCTGGGAAATGAATTTTGGGGTGGAGGCAGCCAGGTATCCAGCTGAGAGTCAAGGGTTCTCTTAATAGGAGAAGGGGAGGATGGATATTGGGGAAGTTGTGGGAGTCCCTGCCACAGACCGGCAGGAAGAAACCACAGCCCCCACTCCAACACACACACACACACACACACACACACATGCACGCACGCACGCACGCACGATTAGATTAAGTTCTTATTCTAATAGGCCAGAGCTACAAAAACATGGCGCTGCCCGTGGGCAACATTCCCCGCACAGGTGGAGCCCTGCCTGCCTGATGACACGCTGTTCTTCCTGCCCTTTTGTATCTCCCTCCTGGAAGGGCATGCTCTGCTGATCCGTGGGCTTCCATTCAAGGGAATGTTTGCAGACATCTTGGTTCTCAAACCAGGCTCTTCCCAGCCAGGGGATATCATGGTCAGGGGAGAGATCTCTGCCCCCAGCTTGGCGGCTTGCCCACTGTACTTGGCGAGTAGGGGCGGCTGGTGGAGGTGGCGTTGACGGATGAGAAGGCCGGCTCCCAGCTCCTTATGGTGACAGCTGGCCAGTTCCCCAAATGAATATGTCTGGATGCCTGGTGGTGCTGCCGTCCTGAAGGCTTGGCTCTAGGAGACGAGATCTCAGGTTCTTTGCAGGGGAGGGGGTGTTTTGAGACAGGGGGCCCCGGGGGAGCCCTGAGCACCCTGTGGGGCTCCGAGTGCTGAGTCCCTCCTGAGTGTCTCCTCCCGCAGGCTCCC
Source organism: Lipotes vexillifer (assembly GCF_000442215.2). Classification (NCBI taxonomy): domain Eukaryota; kingdom Metazoa; phylum Chordata; class Mammalia; order Artiodactyla; family Lipotidae; genus Lipotes; species Lipotes vexillifer. Next base: position 365,654 of record NW_006787038.1, read on the forward strand.
AGGGTGAGGCGGCAGAGTGACACCTGGAGCTCCTGGGGCAGCTGGAGCCCTTGCAGCCGGACCTGTGGAGGGGGTGTCAGCTTCCGGGAGCGGCCCTGCTACTCCCAGAGGTAGGAAGGCAGGAATGGGCCAGCTTGTAAAAAGAGGGCAGGCGTGAGGGAGCAGCTGGGTCTTGGGCTAGGTGTCCCGGGCCAGTGCCAGGCCACAGAGGCAGGACCTACGACGTAATGGATTTGTGCTGGGAGCAGCGTTAGTGGAGAATTTGAAATTGAGTCATTTCCACGTACTTACACTCGGACTGCAACAACAATCTTATTTCAGGGGGCTGGAGCCATTCTTGCTTCATCCACCCCGAGTCTCTAGATCCTCGTGCTGTGCCTGGCAGGTGCAGTGAATTCTTGTTGAATTAATGAATAACCTTCAACAGTTTAACCTGTGTGGTTTCTCTACTGTCAGCTTCTTTGTCAAGTATAGATGTTTTTCACTCTAAGTGACTTAGCACCTGCTCTGTGCTCTGCACTCTGATAGGTACTATAGGGTGCAAAAGAAGGGGTGATGACACCCTGCCTGTCAGTGGGTTTAACTGTTCCTGAAAACTTTGCGTGAAGAGGGAGATAAGATATTATTATAAGTGCCTTATCCTCATTTACTCCTTAAATGGCAGAATAACCTTACCAAGTGGGTAGGTATTACATCTTATTGTGTCTCCAAGGGCAGAATTTGAGGCTTCTCTGGGAATTTGCTTTAAGAGGCAGAGTGGCCCCAAGTTAGACAAACTCTGGGGAAGTTAGACTTCTGGGTCTGGCTTCTCCCAGGTATAATCAGAGGGCTGATTAAACCTACCTGAAGGGATTTATGTGTGAGGCCGCACCCCTCCTCTCCTTGCCACCCCTCGGGCCCAGTGCTGCCCACCAGGTGGCGCCACCGAAGCTGGGGTCCTGGGGGGGAGCCCCAGGAGGGGGCGGGGTGTTGGGTCATGGGTGTTCGGGTCTTCCCAGCGCTCTCGCCCTGCAGGAGAGATGGGGGCTCCAGCTGCGTGGGCCCCTCCCGGAGCCACCGCTCTTGCCGCCCCGAGGTAAGGTGAAGCCCCCGGGGGTGGGGCACAGCTTCCCGGACGCCCTGCTCGGCTGACATCCTAGCCCTGGGGGGCCCTCCTGTCGGTGCACAGCAACCCCTTCCTCACCCACCCTGAAATGATAGCTTCGCCCGGGCAGCCCAAGGCCCCTAGAGCGGGCGCACGGGAGCCCTGGGGGCCCGACTCCACCTCCCCGACGCTACAGCGGGGGTTGGGACAGGACCCCACCTCCCCGGGGCTAACCGGGCGGCAGACCCCAGTGGTGGACCCACGAGCCCCTTCCCTTGTCCCCTTCGCCCCGCAGAGCTGTCCCGATGGCGCCCGCGACTTCAGGGCGGAGCAGTGCGCCGAGTTCGACGGCCAGGAGTTCCAGGGGCGGCGGTACAAGTGGCTGCCGTACTACGGCGGTAAGTGCGCGAGTCCCTCCGACTGCTGCCCCGCCCTGCGTTGCCCTATGCTGGGCCCCATCTTTGGGGGATCTCTTTGCTACACTGACTGCATTTCGCAGTTCTCATTACCATATTATAGACACGTTGTCAAATACATTTAAAGAAAAACCTCCAGTACCCCCAGCAGGGCACAACAGTGGTGGTCGTTTTGAGGTTTTTCCATCGTTTTCCCCTCCATACATACGTTTTCAAACAAAGCCTTGGCCAAGCCTCTGACGTTTCGAGACTTCTTCTTTTTTTTTTTTTTTTTTT
>NW_006787038.1:367601-370126 GCF_000442215.2 Lipotes vexillifer
GACCCCGTGTCCCCTGCATCGGCAGGCGGACTCTCAACCACTGCGCCACCAGGGAGGCCCTAGAGACTTCTTTTGTTTGGCCTGCTCCGGAAGCATTCCTCACGTGGCAGGAGGCATGGTGGGGGGCCGGGCCGGGGGTGGGGTGCGAGGTGGCGCGTGGAGTCTGTGCTTGGATTTGGGCAAACTGCAGGCTGGGCTGCAGGGGGCTTGATGTGGCAAGAGCTCGTTTACTCAGAGTCTCTGGGGCCGGAACCCGGCTCTGGGTAAATTTGTGGAAGATGTAGGTCATTAATTTTTAGAGCAATACAGTTCAAGAAAACAAACAAAAAACACTAACGTGTGTACTTAAAACCTTTTAGATGAGTCAGAACATACCTTAGGATAATCCATCTGAGTAGTAGTTTTCACTGCTCACTGTGGATGACTCCTGGAAACTCAATGGCACTCGGGATTCCAAATCAGTAAACATAATCCTGTGTGTGCTCTGGGGTGGGGAAGGGGTCTTGGCCAGAGCGAGGCGGCCCCAGTGGGGTGGTTTGCATTCATTGCTCCTCCTGGATCCTAAGGTGAGGGTATGTTGAAAATAATTTAAATATATGTTATAGAAAAATTAGAACACAGAGGAAAGTTTAAAAAGGGTTGTTGAGGGATGCCTTCTTTGGGTGGAGGTGATTACAATCCTGTTAGCACTTCTGGGCTGTTTAAACAATGTGTATATAATATTTAGATAAATATAAAAATTGAAACAAGAAAATAACCTTAACCCTATCTCTTTCATAGGATCCCGGCTAGCATTTCATGCTAGCCTTTTTCACATTATTCTCTCTCTGTTTACATGTTTGTAGTTATTACATAGTATCACTTTGCACTCTGTTATAAGCATCTTCCCACATTACTGTCTAGTCTTCATAATCATAGTTTTTAATAGCACAGTCAACATGCGTAATATTCTAGTGATAGATAATAGAGTAGCTGATTGTTAAAACTTGGACTATTACAAATAATAAGGCTGAGATAGACCTCTTCAAATGTCTAGTTTTTTCCTTATTTTGGGATTTTTCTTTGACTTGATTCCCAGGGATTCCCAGAGATGCAGCAGTTTCGGGGAGAGCATCCCTTCTCCCTGGGTTGGGGGTGGGATTCTGAGCCACTGGGAGTATGTACGGCGCTGTAGGCCCCTCCCAGTCATGGGCGCGCGTGCTTCTGGCTCCTGCCCACACTTCGCTGTTACTAGGACAGGCCTTGAACTTCGCTCAGCCTCTCAGCTTTCCCCTCTTGCTCACCGCAGCCCCAAACAAATGTGAACTGAACTGCATTCCCAAGGGGGAGAGCTTCTACTACAAGCACAGGGAGGCCGTCATAGACGGGACACCCTGCGAGCCTGGCAAACGGGACATCTGCGTGGATGGCAACTGCCGGGTAAGTTATGCCCCCACCCCCACCAGATGGCTTGGGGCCTGTTGCAGACGTCGCCCAGCCCCGCACCAGCAGGCCAGGGGCTCTCATGACTTTGACTCTCTCTGACTTAAGAAAAAAAAAATGCCATTGAGGGAGGGGATGGCTGGCTGGCTGCAGGTGCTTGAATGATGATGCTGGAAACATCTCTCTCCTTGTCTCTTCGGTCAGCTTAGGGGCAGACAGGTTCTTCTGATGAGGTGTGAAGATGGCCCAGCAGCCCAGGCTTCAGTTGTCCCAGCCTGGCAACTCCCTGGAACAGGGCGCCCTATTCCCAGGAGTTCCAGCAACCTGGGGTTGCCTTTGGCTTGTCCTGGCCTGGGGCTCCCCCTGTGAGCTTTGAGCAAGGCCCGAAGCCACTGTGAGCAACCCGCTGATTGGCCCGAAGCCACTGTTGGGGAACTGTATGCAAACTCTGTGGGAGAGAGGTGGGTCCCACAAAGGAAGGAAATGAGGTGCTATTGCCAGAGAAGGGGACACGGTGCCGAGTAGTCAGAAGAGGTGGATTGTCAGTCACAGGCCAGATTCAAGGTTTACTCGGCCTCCATGGCTAGTGAATGTTTACTGCACCTCCTGGACCTGGCTACACAGCCAGAGTTCAAGTCCTGGTGTGACCGTGACTCACTCTGGTCTGTCCCATCTCCCCTTATCTCTGCCTGGCAGGTTGTCGGCTGTGACCACAACCTGGACTCGTCGAAGCAGGAGGACAAGTGTCTGCAGTGTGGTGGTGATGGCACGACCTGCTACCCCGTCACAGGCGTCTTTGATGCCAATGACCTCAGCAGAGGTGGGGCTCCTCCCGGGGTCCACAGACAGTTGAGACAAGGGTCTCTTACCTGCTCCTTCCTGGCCTGACTCCCTCACTGGCTGAGTAGCTCTCATGGCACTTAGTGGGTCTGATCTGGCACTCAGGTCATGAAAGGCCTGAGGTCCCGCCTCACGGTGGAGGCCAAACCCTTGTCCAGGAGCCTGTGGGCTCACACCAGGATCTCTGCCTGCCCCCCGCCACCGTCAGTACGGGTGCTGGAGCCTGCCCGCCCCTCTGGGCTTTGTCAGGCTGTCTGCTCCTC
>NW_006787038.1:370548-373933 GCF_000442215.2 Lipotes vexillifer
AGGAATTTCCTGGGTGAGGAAAGTTTTGGGTCTGGGGCAGGGGGGTGGGTCCTGCCAGGGCGGCTGACCTGGGTGCTCGCCCCCCACAGCGGTGAAGAGCATCCGTGGTGAATACTACCTCAACGGGCACTGGACCATCGAGGGCGCCCGGGCCCTCCCTGTGGCCAGCACCGTCCTGCACTATGAGCGGGGAGCTGAGGGGGACCTGGCGCCCGAGCGGCTCCACGCCCGCGGCCCCACCTCGGAGCCCCTGATTGTCGAGGTGAGCGGGGCTGGCAGGAGAGGGGGGCGGCCGGCAGGAGGGCTGCGGGCTGGGCGGGCACGGCCCCCTGGCATCAGGCCTCAGTGGGGACCCTCCTGCACAGCTCATCAGCCAGGAGCCCAACCCTGGCGTGCGCTTCGAGTACCACCTGCCCCTGAGCGCCCCCCGGCCCGGCTTCAGCTGGAGCCACGGCTCGTGGGGCGACTGCAGCGCCACGTGTGGTGGAGGTGAGGGCAGGGCCCCGGTCAGGGGGCGCGGCTGCACGCGGGGCTTGGCTCTCTCTTCCAGGCGCTCCAGCTGTGGGTGCGAGGTGGACAAGTAGAGGAGACAGCCTCACGTCATGGGGGTCACCTGGGGGAAACCCAGAGATCAGGGTACTCGAGGAAGGGCCCCCGCCCAACCTAAGAGAACCAGAGGGCTTCCCCGAGGCAGTGGCATCTCACAAGAGACAGTATTCCATTGTCAGTGGAGGCTGGGCCTGGAGCTAGTGGTCAGGTGTCAGAGCGGGGCTCCATCACCCACAGATACAACTCTCTGAACCTCAGTTTCCTCATCTGTAAATTGAGGATGGTGATGGCAGCCTACCCCAGGGGGTCATTTGAGGCTTAATCAAGGTGACGCTTGGGATGTGTCCGGAAGGGTGCCTGGCCCAGAGAATACATTTGGCGAGTCTGGACTGACTGGCTGCCTGCTACGGCTGGGCCTCTGCAGGTCAGCAGACCCGCCCAGTGTTCTGCACCATCGACAATGAGGTCTACCCCGAACACCTGTGCCGGCACCCGCTGCGGCCGGCCGACCGCCGCCCCTGCAGCCCTCAGCCCTGCCCACACACCAAGCGGTGAGGCCCTGCCAGCCCCTCGGCCCCTGCGGGACCCAAGCTCTTAGGTGGGAAGGGAGTGGGGTCCCTCAGCCACTTTAGGCGCTGAGCAAAGAAGGAGGTTGGGGGGCTCCTCAGAGCTGTGGCCAGAGGCGGGGGAGCCAGCCGTCAGCCGGGCGGGGGCAGTGGGGGGTCCTGAGTCTGAGACCCCAGGCTATTCTGTCCGCAATCCTGAGCCCACACAGTGCCCAGAATGTCCAGGCTGGCGGCGGGAGGGTTGGGGGGGGGTATCGGAGGCCCCGTTTGTCTGAGCTGGCAGGGGACTTGGCAGATGCCAAGGAGTGGGCCAGGGCTTGGGCCAAGCGGCCTGAGGGCATCGGCAGTGCCTGTGTTTGTGCACAAGAGACCTCTTACCTGCACCAGCCCACAGGGTGGCCTCTCGCTGGGGCCCAGTGTGTGTGCAGGAACAGGTGCTCCTGGGCCACAGGCTCCCCGCAGGGCTGTGCAGTCCTTCCTCCCTGTGGCCTTGGTGGCAGCTGGTCTCTTGGGATGGTGGTGGGCGTGGCTTTGCATGTGGGCTGGCCCTTTCTTCTAGGTCCTTGGGCCCCATGGCCAGGAAGGGCCACTCCCCACTTGGGTGAGCACAGCCCCTCTGGGAGATGCCCCCCACTAAGTTCAGCCCCAGAGGGGATGGAGTCTGGCTGGGGGTGATGGCTGACCTGGTGAGAAGGAGGAAGGGGGACGCAGGTGAGGACAGGAACGCTGAGAGGGAGGCGGCCAGGCTCCGTGTTTTTAGGGACCAGTGCACAGTGGTGGGAATGGGTGAGCAGGGCCGGATCTCGGTCTTTGCGCAGGGCTCTGTGCCCCTCACATGCACTGCCTGATGCTCAGAGAATGGGCCGGGTGGGGGTTCTCCCCTCCGCTCCTGTGCCCCCTTGGGCCTGGACCTTGGCACCTGCTGCAGGGCCAGCCTCACCGCCTTCCTGCTCCCTGCCAGCTGGAAGACGGGGCCCTGGACGCCCTGCTCAGCCTCCTGTGAGCGTGGCTCCCAGTCCCGTACCGTCTACTGTGTCTCGTCTGATGGTGCCGGCGTCCAGGAGGCTGCTGAGGACACCGAGTGTGCGGCCCTGCCTGAGAAGCCCCCTGCCACGCAGGCCTGCAACCTGCAGCGCTGCACAGCCTGGAGCGCGGAGCCCTGGGGCGAGGTGAGGCCCGGGCCTTTCTAGGAGGGGTGGAAGTCAGGAGCTGGGTCTTGGGCCTGGGCAGCAGCAGGGCAGGGCTGGGGGGCTCGTCCTCCGCCTCGGGCAGACAGATCCTGGGAGTAAAGTGACCTGCCATGTGGTCTTGGAAGCGGTGGCCAAGGCTGGGACTAGAGCGAGGGCTTGGATTCCTGCTCCCATGTTCTTCCTCCTTCTCTAGGGTCCCAGGCCGGGTGGGAAAGAAGAAGCCGGGCACATTGTTTGGGGGCCAGGGAGAAACTGGGGCTGCTGGTCACTGCTTCTGGCACCTACCTATGTTGCAGTTGCAAATGAAGGAATGTGGAAAATGCAGCTCAGCTTGGTATCTGCAGCCATGGTTCAGGCTGTGTAACCGCAGGAGGATGACTCGGGTTCTCTGAGCCTGGGAACTGGGCATGGGGCAGTAGGGTGCTGTCTGCCCTCCGGGCCAGGCTGGTGGGCCTCCAGCTGGGCGAGGACCAGCTCGTGCTGACAACCCGGTCCTTACAGTGCTCTGTCAGCTGTGGTGCCGGGGTCCGGAGGCGGACTGTCACCTGCCGGGGTGACGAGGGGTCTCTGCTCCACGCCACAGCGTGCTCCTTGGAGGACCGTCCCCCCCTCACTGAGCCCTGTGTGCATGACAGCTGTCCCCCACTCAGTGACCAGGCCTGGCACGTAGGCGCCTGGGGTCTAGTGAGTCCTTCCCCCCACCCATCCCTGCTGCCCAATCCCAGTCCCTTGGGTCTCTGACCGGAGGCTGCACATGTGCCTGTCCTTGGGTCTGACACGCAGTACCAGGCACCTTCCCCCTTCCCCCTGCCTTATAGGTACTCCCCACTCAGTCTTAGGGTCCCTCTCCCTTTGCGGGCTTGTTCTCTCTTCCCACTCCCACCCCGGGGGGCCCCAGTGCTCCAAGAGCTGCAGCTCAGGCACTCGGAGGCGCCAGGTGGTCTGTGCCATTGGCCCGCCCGGCCACTGTGGGAGCCTGCAGCCATCCAGGCCTGCGGATGTGGAGCCCTGTAACACGCAGCCCTGCCATCTTCCTCCAGGTAAGGACAGGAGGGGCAGCTGGTACCTGGCCCAACCTCT
>NW_006787038.1:374045-394440 GCF_000442215.2 Lipotes vexillifer
TTCCCTGCTATCAACCTGGCCAGCCCTTCCTGCCGTTGGGCCTTTGCCTGTGCTGTCAGCCACCTGGAATGCTCTCACACATCACCGTGTGTGAAGCCTTTGCCACCCACAAAGTCCGGTTCTAGACAGCCTCACCAGGCAGTCCTGTTTCCCCCCTTGGAGGTAGCATCCCTTACCCCACCCCCATAGCTCACTGTAACTGCTGTCACTCTTAGGTTGGTTTCCTGGTGCTGCAGTGGTTGTACATGGCTTGTAGACCTACTAGCTGTAAGCTTCTTGAGGGCCAGGTCCCCTTCCTTCTTTCTGTTTATACCCCTGCAGAACTTAGCTAGCGCGTGCGAGGTACTCAGTCATTGTTGAATGACTGGGTGACTGAGTGCAGAGAGGGAGGCCGTCCAGGAAGGATTGTCCTCGCGTATTGCCTCTGCCTTCCCGCCTCCCCTCACCCCCGTCCCCAGTGGGAAGGAAGGTGTCCCAGTCGTGTGGAGCTGCAGGACAAAGGGCACAGAGGCCAGCAACTTACTTGGTGTGAGGAAGTGTTACTGAGGGAAGGTGTGGGTTGGGGCTGAGCCGGGGGGTGGGTGGTCGGCCTTGTGATACTGCAGAGAGGCGTTTGGCCCTGATGTGCTAATGATGGGGGAATGGTTGGGTTCCAGTGGAGGCACGTGGCAAGGTGGCTAAGAGCCACTGGCCTGGAGTCAACAGCTAACCTGGATTCAAATCTCCACTCCACTGCTGACCGGCCGTGTGGCCGTGGGCAACTGCCCCTCCTCTCTGATCCTCGGTTTGCCCATCCTTACAGTGGGGTTAATAAGACTGACTTTCCAGGCTCGTGATGATCGCTTGGCACAGTGCCTGAATACACAGTACCCCATAAGCAAAGGGTGGGTGGCAGTGGCAGTGAGGCTCTGGGGGACCCTGGGCCGGGCTCCTGGGGCTCCTTCGCCTGGGCCTGGCCCTTGGGGTGCACGAGCAGATGGATCCTCAGGCTCTTACAAGTCCAGCTCCCTGGAGCCACTCGGTGTCCCAGGACCCTGGATGCCTTCCTGGAAGAGGCTGTCCTGAACTTACCCCAGAGAGGCATTCACATAGGTCGAAGGGAGGGAAACAGAAAGAGAACTTCAGGCCAGGCTGAGTTGTAAAAGAAATAACCTTCATTGCTGTTTTCATAATTATAAAAATAATTATGTTCATTGTGGAAAATTTGGAGAATTTAGAAAATTAGTATATAGCGAGAAACTTAAATTACCCTTGACCCCATCCATCGTTGGGATAAATCTTTAGTGAACTTCCTTGTAACGTATGGGTGATTTTGTATCTCCTTTTTGCCCCTAATGACATTTGGTCTGTGAACATTTTCGTCTTGTGATTTCTAGGGGCTCCACAGAAGTCCATGGTGGGTATGAATTTAGAATTTAGGTGGTTCCTGCTGTTTTGGGTATTGTAACTAGTGCTGTAGTGCTTACTGGCAAGTGCCTGAGAGGAGGGGCCGAGGGTGCAAAGAGGCGGCCCCCTGAGGGGTGGGCTTCTGAGCAGACACACCGGACAGCTCTGCTTCCCCGTCTTTTCTAGACTCTTGAGCAGTGCTCGGCAATAGAAATAGAAGGCAAGCCCCACATGTCATTTAAAATTTTCTAAGAACATTTTATGTATTATTTTTAAGAGTTATTTATTTTATATATATATATTTATTTATTTATTTATTTATTTATTTTTGGCTGCATCAGGTCTTAGTTGTGGCATGTGGGATCTTCATTGAGGCAAGTGGGATCTTGCGGCACGCAGGCTTCTCTCTAGTTGTGGCGCGTTGGTTTTCTCTTCTCTAGTTGTGGCCCATGGGCTCCAGGGCGTGTGGGCTCTGTAGTTTGCAGCACGCAGGCTCTCTAGTTGAGGCACACAACCTCAGTGGTTGTGGCGCGCGGGCCCAGTTGCCCTGCGGCATGTGGGATCCTGGTTCCCCGACCAGGGATCGAACCCACAGTGCTATAATTTCACTGGTGTAGTCGATCTCGATTTAGATGTCATGAAACGTACAGTTGAAAAAGTAGATTCACATCCCCAAGTTGTTCCAGACATACTGAAGGTTTTTCAATAAATGAATCAAGTGTCAGTGTTTAAATTTAAAAATAATTCTAGTTCGGTAAAATTTAAAACTCAGTTTCTCAGTCCCTCAAGCCACATTTCAAGTGCTCAGTAACTGCGAGACCAGTAGGGGCCCAGGACTGGCCCTCGGCACAGGGTATGGGGGTGATGACAGGTCTGTCCAGGGAGGGTGCTCTTCGGGCTGGGGCGATGCTGAGGGCCTCAGGCCTCTGGCTACCGATTAAATTTGTCTAATAGGCCCAGGGGAGCCCCTGAAAGTTTTGGAGCTAGAAGTGACGCCATGAAAGATGTTTAGGACAGATTTGGCACCTGCCTGAGTGTCAGGCCAAAGTGGAGAGAGTTGAGAAGCAGGAGCCAGGTGGGGAGCAGGTGCAGAAATCCAGGCTCTTAGAGAGAATGATGGGAGTGGAGGGGCCAGCGCTGGCCCAGCAGAGCCTCATCCCCTGTGGGTGTGGGTGTGGGGAGGGGCCCCGGACTCCAAGTTAAGCCTGAAAAGGTGGCAGAGAAGAGTCACAGGAGGGGAAGCCAGAGGCAGGGTGGGCTTGGCAGAAAGGTGCCTTTCAGGCAACGGAGCGATAGCAGGAATTCCAAGGCTGGCTGGGGACTGTGAACGCAGGGCCGAATGTGCGTAGGAGACCAGAACAGGGGAGAGAACTGGAATCAGCCTTGTCCGAGGTTTTGGCCCAGGTTGGGTAGGTAATAAAATGAAAACAAAGATTTTACCTCTTCTCTACTGGAATCTTCCAACCCTAAATTATTATTTTTAAAATATTCCCTGGAGACGGGCAAGATGCCCATGTGAGAATGGGATTTTCACTTATTTTATTTTTTATAACTTTGTTCCACTGTGTAGTAATATGTTTATTGTGGAAAATTTGAAAAATTAACAAATAGAAGGAGAGGACCCTCCCCACCTCTGCCTCACAAAACACACACACACAAAGCACTCAGAAACTTTCACTGTGAGCATTTTGGTTGTTTTGTTTTTTTAATTTATTTTATTCAAGTATAGTTGATTTACGATGTTGTGTTAGTTTCTGCTGTACAGCAAAGTGATTCAGTTTTATTTCTTGAAAGATATATTTATCATTATTTTTTATTTTATTTATTTTTGGCTGCATTGGTTCTTAGTTGCGGCACGTGGGATCTTCGTTGAGTCATGTGGGATGTTTCGTTGCGGCGCCTGGGCTTCTCTAGTTGTGGCGTGGGTTCCAGAGTGCGTGGGCTCTGTGGCTTGTGGCACGCAGGCTCTAGTTGAGGTGCACGAGCTCAGTAGTTGTGGCACACAGGCTTAGTTGCCCCGTGGCATGTGGGATCCCAGTTCCCTGACCAGGGATCAAAACCGCATCCCCTGCATTGTAAGGCAGGTTCTTTACGTATATATGTTGTTTTCCATTATGGTTTATCCCAGGATATTGTATATAGTTCCCTGTGCTATACAGTAGGACCTTGTTGTTTATCCATCCTATATGTAATAGTTTGCACCTGCTAATCCCAAAGTCCCCATCTATCCCTCTCCCACCCCCCTCCCCCTTGGCAGCCACAAGTCTGTTCTCTGTGAGTCTGTTTCGCAGTCACTGTGAGCATTTTGGGGGTGTCCTGCTAGTATTCTTCTGGGTATCATTTTTTAAAATTCCTGTTATCCTAATTTTATCTACTCAGCCTTTTGCATTTTTTCTCTAATATTTTGTGATGAAAATCTTTTTAAGAACTTAATATTGAGGTGGTTAAACATCATACAGCGTAAAATTCACCCATGCTAATGGTACAGTTGGTGATTTTTAGTAAGTTTTCTAAGCTGGACAAGAGACGATGAGAAATTTGGATCACACTGGAAAGGTGAAGAGCTGTGTGCTGAGCAGCCACGTGCCCGCCATCAAGTTCACAACTAATATTTTGTTGTAATTACTTTTTCATCATCTACTCTCTATCCCTTCATCTATTAATCCAATTGTTTTTAATATGGATTTTTTTAAATTGACGTGAAAATCAACACAGTTAACCACTTTAAAGTATACAGTGTGCTGTTTTTATTTATTTATTTATTTTTGGCTGCACTGGGTCTTCGTTGCTGCACGCAGGCTTTCTCTAGTTGCGGCGAGCGGGGGCTACTCTTCGTTGCGGTGCGCGGGCTTCTCACTGCGGTGGCTTCTCCTGTTGAGGAGCATGGGCTCTGGGCGTGTGGGCTTCAGTAGTTGTGGCACATGGGCTCAGTAGTTGTGGCTTGCAGGCTCTAGGCACGCAGGCTCAGTAGTTGTGGTGCACGGGCTTAGTTGCTCCACGGCATGTGGGATCTTCCTGGACCAGGGCTCGAACCCATGTCCCCTGCATTGGCAGGCGGATTCTTAACCACTGCGCCACCAGGGAAGTCCAAGTAGACAGTGTGCTCTTATTTGTTGTGTTCACAATGTTGTACAACAACCAACTCTGTAGGTTCAAAAATTTTCACCACCCATATAAGCACCCTGTACCCATCAAGTAATGACTCCCCATTAACCCTAGTCCCCTTCCCTGGTCACGTGATCTGCTCTCTGTCTCTGTGCATTTGCCAATTCTAGATATATCAGATAAAAGGAAGAGCAGACCTTTTGCATCTGGCTTCTTCACTTAGCGGAATGTTTTTGAGGTTCATCCAAGTTGTGGCATACATCAGCACTTCATTCCTTTTTTCGGCTAAATCACATTCAATTATATGGATGTACCCAATTTGTTTATCCATGTGTCTGTTGTTGGATATTTGGGTTGTTTTCACCTTTTGGCCATAATGAATAATGCTGCTATGAACATATTCATGTAGGAGTTTCTGTGTGGGTGTATATATTCAATTCCCTTGGGTATATATTTAGAAGTGGAATTGCTGGGCTATATGGTAACTCTGTTTAACTTTTTGAGGAACTGCCAGGCTGTTTCCACAGTGTTGCACCATTTCACATTCCCACCAACAGTGCATGGGTTTCCAGTTTGTCCACATCCTCGCCGACACTTGTTATTTCAGTATTTTTTGATTAGAGTCATCCTAGTGCATACGAAGTGGTGTCTCCTTATGGCTCTGATTTGCGTTTCCTTAATGACTGATGTAGAGCATCTTTTCATGTGCTTGTTGGCCATCTGTGTGTCTTCTTTGGAGAAGCATATGTTCAAGTTCCTTGCCCATTTTAAAACTGGATTGTTTATCTTTTCATCAGTCCAATTAAAAATGTTTGTGTATCATTTTTTGTTTTATGTCATTGGGATCAAACATAAACGCTAAGTTTACATGTGGCTTTTCCTTTTGCTGAACACGTAACATGAGCATTTTCTATGCGATCAAAGACTCTCTTGAAACCTGGGAAGGGTGTTTACAAAAACACAAGTCTGCTCCTTTTTCCTTCTACTGTCCTGGGTTCCCCAGGTCCTGCCTGAGTAGTGGGGTGGGAGCAGATGTTGGTGGGGGTGGCCTTCCCTCTGCACCCTGACTGCCCCGGCTCCCTGCAGAAGTCCCCAGCATGCAGGACATGCACACCAGCCCCAGGGACCCGTGGATGTCTCTGGGCCCACGGGAGGCCCCCGCCTCAGGTGAGAAGCTCAGTGGAAGCCCCCAGCCCCGGGCCCTTGAGGTGGAGGTTGAGGGTGGCGGCAGGTGGTTTGGGGGGATGGGGAGAGGTGGGTCTGATGCGGACACAGATGGAGGGTGAGGAGCCAGGTGGAGACATCACATGACCTTTGCTTCCTCGTCTCTCTAGATTTCAGAGACCAGTGGTGGGCACCCCAGGAGCAACCCTCAGCTCGGGGTAACCCCAGAGGCAACCAGAGTCCACACCTGCCAGCCCCGGGCCCAGCCCCGTCTCTGCAGCATTCCTCACACCGGCAGCCCCTGCGGTCTGGCTTGGGGCCCCGTGACTGCAGACACAGCCCCCATGGGTGCTGCCCCGATGGCCACACTGCGTCTCTTGGGCCACAGTGGCAAGGCTGCCCGGGGGCCTCATGTCAGCAGAGCAGGTGGGTGCCTCTTCCTTCTCCCCAGGTCGAAGAGGGAAGGTGTGTGTTCAGGGGGTGTGTCTGATGCACGGGCAGTGTCTCTGCTCGGAGAGGGCTTGGGGTGGCTTAGCAGAGCTCCAGGCTGAGCTGCCCTAGTAGCGCAAAACCGAGGGCTTGGCTGCCTCTCGCTGAGGTCCTTAACGTGCCAGCTGTGGGCAAAACCCCCTGCTTTCTCTGCAGAACTCAGCCTGTTGAGATGTAGCCTGAGGCTCTGGGAAGGCAAGTGGGCTATGATTCTAGCTCTCCGATCCAAACCAGGCCCCCACTCCCTCAGGGGCCCTCCCTCAGGGGCTGTGGTGCTAAGGGCTGAGATTCGGGCGCCCAGCAGCCTGGGGGTGATTCTCAGCTCAGCCACTTACCGGCTGGGTGCTGGGTGACTTGGGGCAAGTTATTAACCTCTTTGATCTTGGCTTCCTCTGCTGAGAATTGGGAACAATGACAGCCACTGACTGGGGTTCCTGTGAGGCTGAAACGAATCACATGGTGCCTGGCACATAGAAGGTGCTTTGATATGTTCCTTCTTTCACCTTCCTTCCCAACTCCTGGTTGGTGGAGCTGAAATAAGGGGTGGGCTCCTTTGACACCCTCTTCTGCCCCGTCGCCCAACTGCTGCCATTTTGTAAAAACTCCCTGGGAACCTGGTATTTGGGCAGGTTCAGGTGAATTTCCCCCTCCTCGGTTTTGTGGTGGGCTGTGTGAGTTGAAGATCTCTCAGTTATTAAGGGTTCAGCTCTGCTTATTGTTTTCCTGTTGCCCTCACTGGGACCCTCTAAGCGGTCAGTGGACATGGCAGAGACTGAGGTTCACAAAATGGTTCTCCCTGCACGTGGGACAACCCGTCTCCCACGCGGATCTTCACCCGGTCAGCCCCTGGCTCAGGGAGCCTCAGAGCCTGGATCCTGGGATGCAGGAAGCTCGGGGTCCCTGGTAGGGGTGGGGGTCAGGGCTGGGTGGTGAGGGGAGGGCTGTGTGATGTCTGTCTAGGTTCGGGTGCTGTCCTGACGGGGTGTCTGTGGCCGAGGGGCCCCATCAGGCTGGCTGTGCAAGCTCTTATGGACACAGCAACACCGGGAGCAGGCCACAGTCGAGAGAGGTGGCTTCCATGGTAAGTGTCTGGTCCCATGAGGGGCAGGAGTCCAGCCCCCAAGCCTGCTCAATGCCACTGCGACCCAGGCTCCCTGCAGCTTTAGCCTTGGAGAGAGGAGGTCTCTGAAGCCGGCTGGACTGGACCATCCTCTGGAGGGCATAGGGCTTCAGCAACAGGCCTGGGCTGGAGCTGGGGGGTTCAGCCAACATTCTCCTGGCCTCTGATCTGCCCCCAGGGCTGGGGTTATGCTCCGTGTGTTCACAGTTCTGTCCCGCTTCCTGCCATCCCCCGCCTGGCAGCCTAGAGTTCCCGCCAAGAGCCAGACCTATTTCCAACTTCCCAACCTTGGGCTTCCTCCCCAGGCCCAGCAGAATGAGCCCAGTGAGTGCCGGGGCTCCCAGTTCGGCTGTTGCTACGACAACATGGCCTCTGCGGTGGGCCCTCTTGGGGAAGGCTGTGTGGGCCAGCCCAGCTACAGTGAGTGGATGCCCCTTCTTGTCCTTCCTGGTGGGTAGGCTCTGGTCCCACTGTGCTGGCCACCCCACCCAGAGCCGAGAACCTTCCTACTGCCTGGGTTATTGCTCTTTTCTTCCACAAATACTTGCTGATCACCTACTAGGTGCCGGGCCAGAGAACAGTGCAAGATTATTATCGTGTCCAACAGTTTGCACTTGTCGCCGCCTGGTTGCTTGAGGGAGTTGGGGAGAGTTGTCGGTGGGGGATTCCACAGAGAAGGAAGGCTGTGCTGCCCCCGGGGCTCAGGCCCCTCCAGAGACAGGGTGGTTAGGGCTGGGATGGACGGGGTGTCCCCACCCTGCCTGGGATGAGTCCTGGAGGGAGGGCTGTGAGGCGGGTGCATGGGTGGAGCGCCAGGGACCATCACAGGGACGTTGGAAGCTAGGTGGGCTGGTGGGCTGAGTCTGCAGGGTGCTGGGCACCTGGATGGGCTTTAAGCAGGGGCCAGCGTGGTCACATCTGAATGCGGAGAGGGAGCAGGCTGTGCCTGGGAGGAGGGCGATTATTATGGGCAGGCTGGTGGCTGGAGAAGGTTCAGAGCTGGTGAAGGGCCCTGGGAACAAGGGTGGGCCCCTCACTGGGCATCTTCACAGGCCTTTGGGGGCTCAGGGCTGGGTCCTCATTGTGAGCTAAGCACAGCAAGGTTTGGCCCTGGGGTTGCTCTGTGTGTGCCCTTGGGGCCTGGGTCAGGTGGGGAAGAGCACGAGGGAGCCTGTCCAGGGAGCTCGTGGCCCTGACCTTTGGACGGCTCTAGTTCTGGGGGTGGAGGTGGACGGGGATGATTGTGGAGGCTGCTGGGTTCCCAGCCCAGGGCAGGTCTGGGCAGTGAACAGACTGTCCCCAGGGCTGGTCAGGGGCCCAGTGTAGATGTGCTCCATACCCTGGGAAGGGCCTCACTTCTACCTGGGTGGCGTTTGCAGCTTCGTTACTGGCTCTCGGTGACCTGCGTCCTCCCTGCCCCCTCAGGGTACCCTGTGCGGTGCCTACTGCCCAGCGCCCATGGCTCCTGCACGGACTGGGCCGCCCGCTGGTACTTCGTTGCCTCCGTGGGCCAGTGTAACCGCTTCTGGTATGGTGGCTGCCATGGCAACGCCAATAACTTTGCCTCAGAGGAGGAGTGTGTGAGCAGCTGCCGGGGACCCCAACATGGGCCCCGCCGACACGACCCTGGGGCCTCTGGGCAAAGCACCCATAGAGACAGTGGCGGCAGCGGTCCTGGGGACCAGCAGGAGGCCAGCCGGCACGGGACGGGGCCTGTTGTCCAGAGAAAGCCCTTGCCTTCCGGTGGCCCCTGGTGGCAAGATCAAGAGCCTGGGCCGGGGGCCGTGGACCACAGACAGGCCTTTGGAGAAGGGCCCCAGGGCCAGGAGCTTGGGCCCAGTGCTGCTGGACTGGGCAGAGATGCAGGACCACCAGTGCCACCTTCCCACAGCTCCTCCTACAGGTGAGGCCCACCTTCCCCAGGTGGGGTGGGGGATTAGGGACCCAGGCCCAAGGGCTGAGCCTTTTGGAGCTAAAACCCTGAGGTCAGCTGGGCCCCCCTCCATCCCTAACCTGGAATCTTCCAAACAGCCCAGACTGGAGGGCCTTGCTACCATCATTCTACAGATGGGGAAGCTCAGGCTTTGGAGATATGAGACTTGCTCAGGGTCAGGCAGTCGGTGGATGGTGGTGCCTAGACTCTTCAGCAGATCTTGCCGGTATAGCCTAGGGCCTATCTAGTTGAGGCCTAGGTTATGAGCTTCATGACCTTTGGCAAGTCATCCAAATTCTTGAAGCCTCAGTTTCTTGACCTGTAAAATGGTGATGTGATCTCATAGGTTTAATGTGGGTCTCATTTGTTGTTAGTCTTGTGACTGTCATATTAATGAGATTTGGGAAGATTAAAAACAAAATAAATAAAACTTTGAATTCCAAAGGGACCAGGCATGTCTTTAGCCCCCCATGTGAACCTGGTGTTGCTTCTCTCCCAGCCTCTCCATCCCTGGGCTCTGTGCCTATTCTGTGCTCTTGCAGGAATAGGTTGAGGTAGCAGTGGCTGGCGATATTGGGGGTGGGGTGGGGGAGGGTGGATTCCTGAGTCCTCATGCTTCTGGAGCTTGGCTTCCCCTGGGACCCTCTGGCCCCACCGGTGCCCAGGATGGGATGGGCACCAAGCTTTCTGTGTGATGAAGTCCCTGGTCCCGGCACTCATGCAGACCCTCCCTCCCACCTTTCCAGGATCACCCTGGCAGGCTCAGAGCTCTCCCTGGTACAGGTGGCCCTGGGGCAGCTGGTGCGGCTCTTCTGCCCAGATGACAGCTCCCTGGACCCCCACGCTAGGTGGCAGAAAGACGGGCGGCCCATCTCCTCTGCCAGGTGTGTGTGCAGCCTGCACAGCCCCTCTGATCTCCTGGGACGGTCGGGTGAGCGTGGGGCGACGGCGCCTCTTATAGGAGCCAGGCTCATCGTTGCCTCAGGAGCCCAGAGCTCAAGCGCCCAATCTTCATTCAGGCACCAGCTGCAGCCCGATGGCTCCCTGGTCATCAGCCCCCTGCGGGCAGAGGATACTGGCACCTACAGCTGTGGCAGCACGAGGCCAGACCGTGACTCTCAGAAGATCCAGCTTCGCATCACAGGTCTCTGTCCCCACCCCCCCGCAGTGGGTTCTCATGGGCCCCAGGGTGGGGTACCGGCCAGGCGGGCCTGGGCCGGGGGCCCTCCACACTGGAGGACTAGTGATTCCTTGGGCCAAGGCCGCCTGATGGCAGGGACCACATGCTCCAGCTGGGCTGGGGTGGATGTGTTGCCCCTCGTGGCCCTCATTTCTCCATTGGTTCCCTGCGGGCCCCATGGCCCACCCTTCCTTCCACCCCCTTCTCCCCACAGCTCACCCCTTGCTTCTCCTGGCCTCATGACAGGGGGTGACGTGGCCGTGCTTCCTGAGGCTGAACCAAGGCACTTCCCTCAGGCCAGGGACCCAGCCCAGGACCACAGTCCTCGGGACCCCAGCCTAGGGGGCAGTTCTGGGGGCCGGGGGGCCGTCTCCTCCTCACACCCATGGCCCACGAGCAGGTAACAGTGCGCAGTGCTGTCCCGCTCGTGGTCTTCCCCACTGAGGCCGGGGTTAGGGGAGGTCTTGGGGAGAGCGGGGGGAGGGTGGGTGGTCCCAGGCCAGCGTGTGCTGTGAGCAAGCTTGCTGGCCCCTGCTCAGGGCTCTGTGAGGGGAGGGCTGGGGAAGCATGGCTCCCCGGGCTCAGCGTCTGGAGGAGGAAGGGGACCCCGCTCACCACCCCGAGCCGTGGGGAACGGAGCCGGGGGCCGGCCCAGGCCTTGTCCCGCTCGTGGTCTTCCCCACTGAGGCCGGGGTTAGGGGAGGTCTTGGGGAGAGCGGGGGGAGGGTGGGTGGTCCCAGGCCAGCGTGTGCTGTGAGCAAGCTTGCTGGCCCCTGCTCAGGGCTCTGTGAGGGGAGGGCTGGGGAAGCATGGCTCCCCGGGCTCAGCGTCTGGAGGAGGAAGGGGACCCCGCTCACCACCCCGAGCCGTGGGGAACGGAGCCGGGGTCCGGCCCAGGCCTCAGGAGCCGAGGAAGGGGAGGACACCGGCAGCTAGAGGGCCTGAGAAGGCCTTGAAGAAGGGGACACAGAGAGCTGGGGGTGCCCAAGTCAAGGACCTGGAGGCAGACGCGCAGGTTGGGCGGGGAACAGTCGGAGGTTCTGGGTGGGGAGGTGCGATAAGCCACAGGTGTGTTTTAGACCTGGTCCAAGATGTCCCAACCGGAACAAAGGGGTGATGCCGGGAAGCGGAATCTGGCTGGAGAGGGAGAAGGGGCCCACGAGGCTGTGCGGAGGTCCCGTCCCCTGACGTGGGTGGGAGTGTGGGAGAGGCAGCGGCAAGGACCCCCTCACGGCTGTGGGGTGCTTGCTCTGCAGGCTGCGTCTGGACCGGCACCAGCCTGGGGTGGTGGACGCCCATCCAGGCCAGCAGATCCGGCTGACCTGTCGTGCCGAGGGCTTCCCACCCACAAGCGTCGAGTGGCAGAGAGATGGGCAGCCCCTCTCTTCTCCCAGGTTCGTTCAGCTCCTTTCCCCTCCCTCCTGGCCAGCCTCCAGCCGCACCCCCACTGGGGGAGGGAGCTGCAGGTGCCCCCTGGTCCTGAGCAGGACCCCAGGGCCCCTTGAGGGTTGGAGCTGTGGCGTCGGGCTCCTCAGGCAGACTGCATTTGGGTCTCTGGGCCTTTCCGGACTGTGGTTAGAGGACAGAAGTAAGGGCCCGCTAACAGAGGTGACAGCTGAGTGAGGAAACGGAGGCAGACACACTTCTGGCTGTCATCACAAGGGCTCACGGTTGTTGGGCCCGTTCGGAGGTGAGGCTTTTCTCCTCCGTATGGCCTGCAGAGGAGGCCAAATAGGTGGGTGCTATTTTATCCCCATTTGACACGCACAAGCTGAACACCACACAGCTCCTAAGTGGTAGAACCAGAACTGAGCCTAGTAAACAAGTGTAGCAAAAACTAGAAACCCAAACCAGAATTATTTTGTATCAGAAAACTTGTTTATTCAGGCTCTAAAGTCAGGCATCTTTAAGGAGAGTGCCAGCAGCTGGAGGGCCTGAGGGCCGGAGGCCTACTGGCCCTTGGTCAGATCCCAGTGACAGCGGGGGCTGCTCAGCCTCTCACCAGGGGAGGGAAGATCCTGCCCCTCCTGCCCCCTGCCGGGCACCTTGGGGTGGGGACACCTGATTGTGCTTGGCCCCCAGACACCAGCTGCAGTCCGACGGCTCCCTGGTCATCAGCCGCGTGGCTGTGGAAGATGGAGGCTTCTATACCTGTGTTGCAGTCAACGGGCAGTACCGAGACCAGCGCTGGGTCCAGCTCAGAGTTCTGGGTAAGGTGGCAGTCCCGGGCGGGAGGGTGAGTGTGGCCGGTGGCCTCTGAGGTCAGGTGGGGCAGGATGGGCGTGGTGGCTGACAGTGCCCCCTCCTTGGGCCCAGGGGAGCTGACAATCACAGGGCTGCCCTCTACGGTGATGGTACCAGAAGGTGACACGGCCAGGCTGCTGTGTGCGGTGGCGGGCGAAAGCGTGAACATCAGATGGTCCAGGTAAGGCTCTCCTCCAGGCAGGCCTGGCCCTCGGGCCCTCGGACCTGAGGTGGTACAGCCCAGAGGGGGTGCACCTTCCTGCGGGACGCTGCGGTCACCACCGCCCCCTCCCCTTATTCTTCCACTCCCGCCTCCCGGCCTGGTGTCAGGGAAGGGGCCACAGCGCCCTCATCCTGACACCCGGAAGCCCCCCGGGACTGCTCTTTTCTGTTGGTTGGGCTACCCCGGGTTTCTCAACCTCGGCACTATTGAGATTTTGGGCTGACACGTTCGTCTGTTGGGGTGCGCTGGAGGACGTCTAGCAGCGTCCAGGCCATCTACCTGCCAGATGCCAGTGGCACTCCCTCCCAGGTCATGGCAATAAAAAGTCTCCAGATGTTGCCAAATGTCTTCTGGGTGACAGAATCTCCACTGGCGTTGAGAAACCCTGGGCTGCACACAGCTTTGAGGACTTCAGTGGTCTTTTACCCCAAATCTGTTGGTCTTTTATTCATTCAGCAGTTTTTTGCCTAATTCCTCCTTGCAATATGTCAGGACTAGGCTAGGCTCTGGGGATCCTGGGGTAATCTGAGCTCCCCAGAAACTCCCAGGCAGGAGATGGCCCAGTGTCCCCCAGGCTCCAGAGGTTTGCCCTAAGTGCGTCTGTGCACAGTGGGGTGAGGCTGTCTTCTGCCTGGGAGAATGGATGAAGGGAAGGATGTTCTTGGTCAAGCCTCAAGGGTGAGTATTGGAGCGATGA
This sequence comes from Lipotes vexillifer, assembly GCF_000442215.2. NCBI lineage: Eukaryota > Metazoa > Chordata > Mammalia > Artiodactyla > Lipotidae > Lipotes > Lipotes vexillifer. Next base: position 387,587 of record NW_006787038.1, read on the forward strand.
TGCCAGGATGGGAATGGGCCTGCACACTGGCAGGAACGGTGAGGGTCACGGAGGTCGGCTGCCTCTCTGTGGCCTTGATGCCAGGGAAGGTGGTGGGACCCTCTGCAGGCTTCTCAGCTGGTGCCCTCAGCCGGCCCTGCCCTGATGAGCTGTGGCTGTGATTATCCTATCAGGCCTGGATCTTCCCAGCAGCAAACATGCTCAGGACACCTCTCTTCAAAATAAACAAACATAACCACACCCTCCTCTGACCCAGTGTTTCCCTGCAGGGGGCCCTATATCGAGTCCCCTTTCATGCACGGCTGTTTACATTGTCTTGGTCTGCTCACCTCCCTGCTGGCAGCTCAGCCCTTGCCCGGGGCCTCTCCTCCACCCCCGCACCCCCATGCCAGGGACACTGCTCTGCCCGAGGTCACCAGTACCTCCCTGTTCCTCAGTCCTTGAACAGACTCAGTCCCACATGACCTGCAGTCTCCTTCCTGCTTCTCCGGCTGCAGCTTCTGCTTTCCTGGCCCGCTCATCACACATCCCTCTTTCTGAGAGGCTGGTGTACCTTGAGGTCTGTCCTTGGTCTTCGGTCCTCGGCTTTTCTCTAACTTCACCTTGGGTAGCCCTGTAGACGTGAAGTTTCCAGGACCATCAGTGCTGAGACACTGCCTGGGTCCAGACCTCAAACCTGATGGCTCCTGGTGTCTCAGAGCACCCGAAATGCGAAATGGGGGGACATAACCTCACCATTCACTCCTCATCCTGCCCTGGATCTCCCCACAGTGGAGGGGCACCACCACTGCCCAGTAACCAAGCTAGGAACCTGCTACCCTTGATCTCTTCTCCCCTACCTCCCACCTCTGACCCTCACCCAGGTCCCTTTGCTTTACTCTCTGGTCAACCTGTGTGCACACCTGCGGCAGCCACTCACCTGGCCTCTGCCCTCGGACTTGTCCCTGCCCCACGCTGCGGTTGGTGAGCCTTTCCAAGCACACGTGGCGCTGTCAGTCCTGCTCAGCTCACACCCCTCGCTTACCCCCAGGATCTGGTCCAGACTCCTGACGGGAGCCGTGTGCACTTCCTCCCACGCCCACTCTCCTCGCTGCGGCCGTGGCCTTCCTTCAAACCCCCGAGTCCTCCTGTCAGCCAGCCGCTCCTCCTCACCCTCAGGTCAGGCCTCGGCCAGCTGTCCTCCTTAGGGAAGGCTCCCCTACCACCTGCACCCCGCCCCACCTCGCTGTAGGCAGGATGCTCGTGTCCTTCATCCCACTGCTTAGAGGACCTCTGGGGACGAAGAGGGAGAGAGAGACTCCTGTGGGGATAAGGGGAAGATCTACAGTCACTTAGATCGGCTGGTGTGAGTCCACCTCACTTCCGAGGTATTTTGCTTCGGCGTTGCTGGTCTGTCATCTTGGTACCAGACCCATCCCTTCCTTAAGGTGAGGGGCCGCAAAGAGGGAGTCGTTGGCTCTGGAGTGGCCTTGGATCACCACCTCCCCCTGGCCCCGGGAGGGCTGGCACAGCTTCCCAGGGCATGAAAATGAGGGCCTGGACAGCTCTCCCAGTGTCCTCTCCCCCCACCAGGAATGGGCTGCCGGTGCGGGCTGATGGCCACCGTGTCCACCAGTCCCTGGATGGCACACTGCTGATCCACAACCTGCAGGCCAGGGACGAGGGCTCCTACACATGCAGCGCCTACCGTGGAAGCCAGGCGGTCAGCCGCAGCACCGAGGTGAAGGTGGTTCCGCCGGGTAAGGAAGGCCTACCCCAGGCATCTGCTTGTCCTTGAGAGCTGGATGCCTGCTGCAGAATGCAGAGGGGGCAGACTCTGCAGTCCAAGGGACTCAACTCCAAATCCTGCCTCACCTTGCCAGTTCCTGGTAGTGTGACTTGGAGCAGGCCAGTTATCATGGGGCTTGAAACAGCCCTGGGAGAGAACTGCCAGGGCCTTTCCATGCTGGTCAGCCTGGATGGTCAGGCCTGGCTACCTCCTGTCTGTGGGGCTGAGGTTGGAATTGGCCAGGCTAAAGGTTGAAGTCTGGTAGAAATGTTGCTTAGTGAGCGGGACTGACAGTAGGCTTCCAGTCTGAGCTCCTTCAGACAGCGACTGGGACGCGCACGTCCCAGGGCCCAGCGCAGTGCTCAGCATCACCAGGTGCTCAGAGACTCAGTGACAGAGTACGTGCCTGCGTGAAGGCGTTGCCTTGGCCAAAGCACCGTCCTGCAGGGGCCACTTTTCACCTCTGTCCTGCCCAGCAAATAGATCCTTGTCTGTGTATTTACCAAACTTACGAGACTTGAGACAGGCCAGAAGGCAGATTTATGTGAGGAGGGCTGTTAGGAGGATCCAGATGGGCATGTTTGTGATTAGCTATAGACAAGTCTACCTGGGAAGCTAAACTGTAATCAGAAATTTGGTTGATGCTGAAGTTTGGTGGGGCTCCTGATGTGGTGACGTGACTGCCTTCCTGGATAGGACACTATGGCATCAGTCTAGCTACCTTTCTCCCGCCCCGTTAGATGAGCGTTGCTAATCTTACTTTTTGTGTGTGTGGGCAGCAGGGGGGACCTTTCTTGATGAGAAGCTATCTCCCTCCCTCCTTTAACAGTGTTCGTTCCACCGATTAGGCTGCATGTTATCTGCTGTCACCCATTTAAGCTTTTCGTAGCATTTCACTGCTTGAGGCTGTCTCACTGTGCCCTATTCGTGGTTTGGTGGCATGTTGGAACTGCAGTGTTCGAATCAGGGTGGGGGGCCTTGAGCTAGTCACACTCTGGTGTAAGGGACATACTTCTACTGTGAAGACCTCTCAAGCTTTTTGCCTAAAAGTTTAGGGTGAGAAACAGAAAATACTGTAGGGTTAAAACATAGGAGGGGCGGTCACTCATACTTCTCTAAGTGAGTGGGAATGCTATGGGGCAAAACAGTTACATGCGCACATTCTAGCCATGCTTACTATGTGCCCCAGGTGCTATTATTATCTCCACTTCAGATAAGAAAACTGAGACACAGAGAGCTTAAGTAATATTAATTTGCCCAGAGACCCCCGGCTAGAAGTGGCAAGAGCCATGATGGCGCCCAGGCAACCAGCGTGCTTCACCAGCAAGCCCAGCACCTCCTCACCTCTGGCTGTGATGGGTCCAAGGGCTGCAATGGCTGAGATAAAGTTGATACCAAAGTTATGATTTTTAAGAATAGGCATAGATGGCTTTTTACGTAAATGTAAGTAGTTCGTACTCTTGTATTATCGATAAACCAAGCCTTTATACAGCCGTCCACTTGTTAGGTATGGTCTTTCAGTTATATCCTGGGAGGGAGCAGGGGAGAGGGCATGGAGTAGGCCATCCCCAGCCCCACGAGGTGACTTAAGGGAGGTGCTGCTCAGGCCTAAGCCAAGCTGAGTCATAAGAGCCCCTTCCAGAAAGAAAAGGCCACTTCAGTGCTAAGATGAAGCAGCAGGATGAAACTCTCACAGGGATTTATAAGATACTGAAGCTTCCAGTAAATTCAGAGGGGGAGGCAACCAGTGCTTTGTGCTCGATGTAGTATCAGTGCCACAGTTCACAGCCTGTCCTCCTGTCACCTTGCCTAATACTCTTTGCTGTCTCCGGGGGAAGTGGAAAAATTGGAAAGATGGGGAACTAAGTGACTAAGCTGGGGCTATTGAAGGCACAAAACTTTTGAGGGAGGAGGAAACCAGTAGTGAAAGAGAACACAGCCTTTGCCGACTCAATTGTGCTTAGGGCTGACCCTGCTCTCTCTTCTGCCCCATCCACAGGCTGCAACAGTGTCGTCCAGCTCTTCGGGTCTCAGTGGTCAGGGCAGGGGGTTAACTTCCAGAGATGTTTAATCGTCCAGGCAGTCAATATTTGGGAGTCTGTGATGGGCTGTGCACTGGGTGGAAGCTGCAAAAGAATGGGAGGACCACTGCATGCTGAAGTGAGGCCAGTGACAATGGAAACTGAGAGCCATCCCATAGCTGTACATACAGGTGTCACAAGGTTACAGAGTGAGAGCACTTTCCTTTCAGGGAAACAAAATGAAATGAAATGGTAGGGGAGAGTTCTCAGCCTACACAGAGCTTTCTTACCACCCTCTCTCCCCTGCTGTCTTGCAGCACTGGCCACCGTGCCGAGGGACCCTGGCAGGGAGTGCATCGACCAGCCGGAGCTGGCCAACTGTGATTTGATCCTGCAGGCCCGGCTCTGCGGCAACGAGTACTACTCCAGCTTCTGCTGTGCCAGCTGTTCCCGGGTCTAGCCTCCTGCACAGCCCATCTGGCAGCAAGGATACAACTCACAGGGCTGGGAGAAGGGAAGAAAGGCTCTCGGTCTCCCCTGTCTGGCTGGCAAAGGGAGTTCTCCTCCGGAGACACTGGCCTCTTCAGAGCTGCTCCAGCAGTTGAGCACCAGCGGCAGCCTCCCTCTGTAGTCCCAGCAGTGTTTGCTTCTCGGACGTACCACACGCGCCTGCTGAGTTGTCAAGAAGAAGCATCTATTTGGATAAGGACATCCTTCACTTTACAACTTCCCTCTAAAATTTGTTACACAGGATCAGTTCACTGTGTTTTAAAGGAAGCCACCAGGGTTCTCACTTCATTTAAACCTGTGTGGGGAGGTGTGTAACGATCTCAAAGTTAATACCTATCTTCTACGGGAACACTAACTCCTGTTGTGTCAGGGAAGCATACTTTGATAGAACTATGTCTCATCTGGGGTCCAAACAGCGGTTCACTGCTCTAGCCTCTCTCGCCCTTCTAGGTAGTATAGCAAGCAGCTTCAAATCCCATCTGTGCGTATGGTCATTAACAGCATGATGTTTGTGAAAACTGTCGACGAAGTGGAATATAAATGAAAGGCTCAGTATAGGGATTTGGGATGAAAGAGCAGCCATGCATCATTATCTGAGTATGAAAGAACTAGAAAAGCTCCTTCCTTTCATCAAGAGGCTGGAGCCTTCCTCCCGAGGTGGACATGCAAAGCCAAGCCGTGAGGATCATCTCACACCTGCAGGGAGCAGGCGGGCCTGTTCGGTGCAGTGACCAACAAGGAGCCTCTCCTCCTCAAGCCGGTATGTCTGATGCAAAATACTTGCTGCCAGATAAAAAGCAGACTGTTGGGCTTCCCTGGTGGAGCAGTGGTTAAGGATCCGCCTGCCAATGCAGGGGACACGGGTCTGAGCCCTGGTCCAGGAGGAGCCCACATGCTGCAGAGCAACTAAGCCCGCGAGCCACAACTACCGAAGCCCATGTGGCTAGAGCCCGTGCTCCGCGACGAGAAGCCACCGCAATGAGAAGCCTGCGCACCGCAACGGAGTAGCCCCCGCTCGCTGCAACTAGAGAAAGCCTGTGTTGCAGCAGCAAAGATCCAACTCAGCCCAAAATAAATAAGTAAATAAAACAAAAACACTATTATAGAAAACAGCACCAGCAGGATGGGGGTGGGGACCAATGGAGTAGAGGGCGATGTAATACAGGGAAGTGGTTTCAGAAATGGTTTGAGTTGGAAGAGGTCATTCTTCCTCTCTTGGAGCCTCTTAATTCCTTGCTGCTAAATCAAGAGGCCTCGTTTCAGTGAGTTTCCGAGTTTCTTTCCACTTTAACCTTCTACACATCCTCCAGAGGACTGGCTGGGCCTAGTAACAGAGGTTATTCTGGGACACAAGAAAGACAGGCATTACAGGGAAAGGTGACTATTTTATTACCAACACACTGGCTGGAAAAGACAAACAGCTGCATCATGGGTGAGTGATACTTCTTGGTCTACCTCTCATTCAACAAAAGAAATGTGGTGGCACAGGTCTTTTTTTCTTTTCATTTTTTAAAAAATATTGAGGTGCATCCCTTTCCCTAACCATGGCTGGTTTTGCTGTAGAAATTGGAAACTAAGGGCTACCTTCTTGGGCTCCCCCGTTCTTTAGTTAAACTAGTATTTGGCAAATTTTTGACACACTTCGGAAGGTAAGTTTGAGGTTAGTTAGTTCTTGGAACTAGTCACAGAGTAGTGGGGTAAGGTTAGAGGTGAGAGTAAAACTCAATCTAGACCAGTGGTTCTCAACCTTCTTCCATACTGGGAGCTTTTTAAAACACTGAACCTGGGGTTCTACTCTCCAGAGATTTTGATTTAATTGGTCTGGAGTATGGGCCAGGCATGAGGATTTTAAAATCTCCCAGATGATTCTAATATGCATTCAAAGTTGGAAATCACTGCTCCAGCCCAACTTCTCAGAATGTGAATCTCGTTAAAATGCAGATTCTGATTACTAGGTCTGGGGTCGGCTGAGGTTCTGTATCTCTAACCAGCTGCCAGGTTGAAGTCTGCACTTTGAGCAAGAAGAATCTGACATCAGAGATGCGCTTAGGAACAACCAAAAACCTAAAGTGTGGATACAAATATGAATTTTAAGAATATACTAGTCACAGTGAAAGATTTTCTAGCCATCAACCTAGAAATCTGTGGCGGCAGTAGAATGGAGAGAGAGAGGACAAGACCAAAAAGAACCAAAACTCACTTGCTAATAAAGGGGAAAGAATAGCCCTTCATGGCCAAAAGCTTCTACCACGAACATTTATTTCTGTTAAAGCAGATTATAAATTCTCATCAGTACAAATATATATAACTTACATTTGATTGTAAGGCCAACGTTCAAAAGTAAAAATGAGATGGGATCTCATGTTGTTACCAGAGGTCAAGTGGCTGCAACTGGCAAATGGGATGTTCTGCTCACTGGGAGGGAGAGGGATGGACACCCCCCCACACGCACACGCACACGCACACACAGTGCTAATAAAACTAGAACCTCCATCCCCACAAAACTCATGGGAACAAAACTTAAAGGACAAAGCAAAACCCACCAAGACCTACAC
>NW_006787038.1:394545-439673 GCF_000442215.2 Lipotes vexillifer
CACGACAAACCAACACAGTCACCTGTGTTCCTGTCTATGGATTTGATTATGTCATTGTCACCTTAGTGTTAAAACAAAGTAAAGGATTAACATAAGGAAACTGCAGCAATATATAGAAGAAAATACATATTCTCTATTTAGATCGATTCCATTAAAATAATGACATTAGAATTTCTTTATAGGTTTAAAACCAGGACAATACTGCTCACTCTATTTAAAACTACAACCTAGTTGACTATATTGGTCATAAGCATGATTGTTGTTGCAATGTGCTACTTACAGTAAATGATACCAAGTAAGCTAGGGATCCCGTCTGCAACTTCCAACCCTTCCTCTTTTTACTTCAATAGGCATATTGATAAATCAATCTTATGTACAATTTCTTACAGCTAACCCTTTACCTTTGGCAAGATTACTTACAACTCATACAACTTTTTAATAGTGAGAACTATTTAAAATATTCTAAATGCATAAAAATAAAGATTTTGGCTTTTTGATATATATTTATAATATTTATTCTTACTCAAAATGGAAGCTCAACTTTACCCCTAAAATATAGCTCTGCTGGGCGGCTCCTGATGTGCCCTCCTGGGAATTCTGGCAGCACAGCCTGCCTCTTGTCCCCAGCCCAAGCACAGGCCACCCTGTTTTTGATCTTTAAGACAGGCCAGTACTGAGAGAGGAGGCAGGTGAATGGCCTGAAAAACAAAGGGAGATCGTTTTGCTTCCCGTCGTGTTTTATATTCCAGTAAATGTGCTTTGAATACAGGTTCCTGTTCAGATACTTCTGCCTCTCTGTTGCCAGAGATTTGTGAGGGGCTGAGGGAGGAAGAGGGGAGCAGAGGGTAACATTTCCTTAAATTCTTTAGTCTAACTGCAAGACAGCTCTTTTCTAGGAATGGTTTTCTCCACTTTTTTCAATCACCCCTTCAGCACTCTATGCCTGGACATGCTCCTGGGGACCTTTGGGATTAGTGAAAAGCGTACTGGTTGGGAACACAAAGTCCCCCTTGCTCCTTTGACCTCCACCCTCCGCCCTTGCCTAAGTACAGACAAAATACGTAAACCATAAGGACTGCTTAAAGTTCAATTTCAAAAGTCTTCTGTAAGTCACTGGAGAAAGGGTTGGTGGGGGAGGGGTTAGTACGCTGCTTGGACTTGCTTTCTAATGCGGCCCACTGGGCTTCGAAAGGATCCACTGGGCAGGTGCCTGCAGGAACCTCTGTGTGCTTGTCTCCTGAGGCCAACCTGCCATCGTCTACACCATTGAAAGCTGCAGAACCGTTGAGGTGCTGAGCAGGAGGCTTAAAGAAGGGACTGGCAGTAGCACTGCTTGTCTCGTACTGAGGGAATGTCTGCTGCTTGACCAGGTTGGGAGACTGATGGGGTTGGGCAGCCTGAGGGTGGCCTGCAGTGCCAAACACGTTGGCAACCATCTGGGAGGGGGTGATGCCCACCACAGGCACATTAGGGGCTGGATAGGTCATCCCGTTAGCCACAGGATAGGACTGGGCAGGGACAAAGGCTGGCTGCAGGGGTGGGACCACACCCACTGGCACAGGCTGAGAGGTGAGGAATGCATTTCCTTGGAAAGGTGGCGCTGGCTGGGAGATGGCACTGGGTGGAGGAGGTTGGAGAACTGGCTGCAGAGGGGCAGCTGAGGCCTGGGGCTGCTGAGCCCGGACGCACTTGGACACCTCTTCCAACCAGCGGTCAGCCTCAGAGGGAGTGCGTCTGTGACCAGCCTGGAAGAGACCTGGAGAGACAGCACCAGAAGATTGACCCCACTCGGTCCCTGGAACCAACAAGAGGAAGAGAGGAGAGAATCAGAATTATTAGGGGCTTCTTTCTTCACTGGATAACCTTGGCTATTTGAATGAGCCTAATGTAGAACAAGCCCCCCAGCGGGATATTCTGTGGTTTTGGTAGGCGGGAGGAAAGCCTCTATTACCAGGTTTTGTGGCAGGACGGGGAGAACCCATGAGACCATGTGGCTACCTGAGCCACACTGAGGAGCTGCTAGATATGGCTCAACTGCATCAAACCAAGGCTGCTGGCTGGCATCAGAACCCATCCCCAGCGTTGCTGTGGCCTGCACATACTCTAAAGGGCCCGAGGTAATTTACCTTCTGCTCTAACAGAATGAAAAGAAAATAACCAGCGACTTGGTGCCGTACTTTGTGGCCCCTTCCCGGCTTCCAGACATATGTTGTCTTCCTGGTGAACTGCCTTTAATGTCATTAAAATTTTTTTAAATGTTCATTATAGAAAAACTAGAAAGTATAGAAAAGCAAATATAAGGTGCTTTTTGCAGCCTTTTTTGTAGGCCTGCCATTTTAAGAGGCAGAGTCGTCTCTTCCTACAGGCATGGCCACGGATCTACATCCAGGGATAGGCTCTCTTGAGGTAGGGCCCAGGAATCTGGATATTATGGAGCTCTATGGGTGGTTCTATAGTCCTAAGAACTATCAACCTAACCTCTTTAGTTCCTCTCTGAAGGAACCATCCTTACTTTTCTTCTTTTTTCTTTTTTTAACTGGAGTACTGTTGCTTTACAGTGCTGTGTCATTTTCTGCTGTATAGCAAAGTGAATCAGCCATACGTATACATATATCCCCTCTTTTTTGGATTTCCTTCCCATTTAGGTCACCACAGAGCACTGAGTAGAGTTCCCTGTGCTTATTATATGGTAGGTTCTCATTAGTTACCGATTTTATACATAGTAGTAAATATGTGTCAATCCCTATCTCCCCATTTATCCCCCTGCCCCCTTGGTATCCATGTTTGTTCTCTATGTCTGTGACACCATCCTTTCTTAGTAGAAGTTTATTTCCAAGAGGGATCATACTTTTCCTAAAAGGATTCCTCCCTGGTTCCCACTCAGCTAAATGGCTGATTTTTGAACAAGGGTCACTTATCTGATCCCAGAATCCTCACCACCATCTGTGGTCACCTTACCCGAATGTGTGGCTGCAATTCCCTTGTTAGCAGCATCAGGGGCATAGGCCCAAGGGTTGGTTTCACGCACAGGCATTGCTACGGGTGCTAGAGCAGTATGGGCTGGCTTATCAGCAAGCACATGGAAGGCTGAGTCAGTGCCATTAGCTACAATGGGAGCAGACAACACCAATGTAGTTAAATTCATGCAAGGTGTACAGGTGGCCCCTTGGAGCTGGGTCAGTCAGGCCAATGTGCAATACTGGTGGAACACATAAAACAGAAAAGTTGGTGTTGGGATAACCATGCCATTTGCAATGGATACACAAACCTTTTGGCAAAGAGGGAATTAGAGGATGTAATTAAAATGGGTGTACTGATAAAGTTGTATGACTCTTTTAGGAAAATATGTGTATGGAGAGAGAGGAAATGAAGACTAGAAAAACAATTTCAAATTAAGTTGAACAGAGCTGCTTTGTATTACAAGCAGGTAAAAGTCTAACTATTCTAAGATACAGCTTACCCTTTGGCATAATGATATAGATAAAGTATTTTCTTCTCCTACCACTATTCCAAAAGATCAAATTATGCCAACAATAACAACAGTGGTTAAATACAATAATTCCTTATTATGTGCTAGGCACTATGCTAATAGTACTTTAGTGTGCATCATCTCAATTAATTCTCTCAAAACCCCCATATTACAGATGAGAAAAATCAAACTTGGTATATGTTTTCATATGCTTAATAATTTTTTAATTTGCTACAGAATTAATTTCATCTTTTTTAAAGGTTTTTTTTCCCCTCAGTAATATTTGTAATATCTCAAGGCACCTACTGTTCTTTCCTGTCTCCCTTTATTAAAATCTCCTAACCCGTGCTCCTTTACTCCAGACATCTATTCCATCACTTTCTATTCCTTAGCCTAGCTCTCTATATTTCATATGGAACAGACAAGCAGGCACCTTCTCCTGCCCTACACCAATCAGTCCCTCTTTAAGACTCAGCGACTATGCTTATGGCATTGGTATGATTTACCCAGGGCTTGCCTAAAAGACTAGCTTATCCACACACTGAGTCCCTTAAAGGCAGGGAAAGGACTATATTCTATTCAGTTTTGTACACCCACTGCCCTGTAAATAGGCACAGAGTAAGTAGAATATAACAGGAAGTATATTCAGAAAGACCTGGGTTTAAATCCTGGCTGTGTGATTTGGGCAACTTACTTAACCTCTCTGAGCCTCATTTTCCTTATCTGTGATGCCTACCTCAAAGGGTTGTTGTGAGGATTAAATGAGATGAAAAAATGCATGTCCTTACCATGATGTATGTGGCAGACACTGTGCTAAGTGCCCAATAAATTATGCCTATTATTAGTAGTAGTATAAATATTTGTTAGATGAAATGAAAAGCCACTTGGTGCACATGACTATTAAGGTTTTTTTTTTTTTTTAAAGAGACTCCCTCCTAGAGGAAAAGCATGTTGTAGCTTTTCAATAAGAGCAGGCAAAAAACGTCTCCACAGAAAAACTTTTTCTGAGCTCTCTCCCAAAAGAAATGAAGAAAGATCAATTACAGGAGCTCAAATTCTAAAAGTCTGTAATTTAAGTTATATAGACTCTTTGCTGACCTCTGAGTCAATACCAACTATTAATTCAGTATCTCTGAAAACAACAACTTTTACTAATTCTTCAATACCACAAAGGCTAATTTTAGGATACTTGTTATGGAAAATGAAATGAACTGAAGTACCTTTTTCTTTATGGGCCTCTTGTGACAGGGTAGAGACTAGATGAGTCCAGTATTGGCACCACTGATAATCTGGGCCAGATTGTTCTTAGTTGTGAGGGTGGCTATTGTGTACACTGAAGGATGTTTACTGCCATCCCTGGCCTCTACCAGGATGTCAACAGTAAGCACCTGCTACCACATTGCGAAACCCAAAAAATGTCTCCAGATAATGGATACCGAATTTTCCCTGAGGGGTCAAAATCACCCCAGGTTGAGAACCACTGTGCTAAAGAAAGCATAAGGCTAGAACCAACTCTGATGACTGCTGTTTCTGGAGAAATGGCTGGATACTCTGACTCTTAACAGTTAAGCAGCAAATAAAGCAGTGGGTTGGGACTATAGATGCTCCTGATAGAATGGGATGAAAGATGGGTAGGTACGTGCGAAATGACAAATGCAGACATCTCAGGAAACAGGAAGGGGAACAAAGCACAAAGGCACTGTCAAATAGGGAAATTTAACAATTCTGAGATAATATCAAACAGGGAAATTAGTGGGTATGACCAGGTCTAGGGAAGCTCAGAATGCCAACTTACAGTTAGTGAGCAGTGTCATAAAAGTACTAGTTTCAAAGAGAACAGGTGAGCAGGCTAAGTAGGCACCAACCTTGAAAGGCAGGAGACTGTGGTGCCACCACTGTCACTGGTTTGGTCATTGGGGCAGATGAAAAGGGATCCTCGGAGGGTGTGCTGAAGGCATTGGTGATCTGTGAGCACAGGGAGCTGATACTCTCTGCTTCCCCTTCTACCTCTGGCACTGCAAGACAAACAGAAGATGGCTCCAGACAGAAAAACGGAACGATCCTGAAACAGAACAGTATCACACAAGGTGGCATTTTACACTGAATCTTTTATTTGTGGAAGGAAAAGACTCAACTGTCAGGTGGGGATATAAAAGCAGCTTCAAAAAATTTCCTGACCACTATTCACTGGCTTTTCACATGAGAAGGTATAAAATGATAACAATTCCTATACTAAGGTCTATCTTCCTCCCTTGCAAATCCCCAGATTTCCTTATTTCCTCTCCTGTGTGACACTGTTGAGAACTTGCTGTTCTCTTTTTGTGCCAAGATGTCCAGTCAGTAAGATCAACCTGTTTGTCTTCCGACCAGGTCCCAAGGCTGTGGTCTGAGTTAAGTTCTGCAACCCTCCAGTGACTCTTGTCAAAAAATGGGTGAAGGTCAGGGGCACCAGTGGGTGCTCAGTCCTTTTCTCTGTAATAAACTACGACAATGTGATCACTCTCATTCTTCTCCAAAGTACCAAGTAACTGAGCTGTGATAACATGAAAAAGTGAATTGAGGTCCAGGACTCCAGAGGCTTTGCTCTTAATATTGACTCTGGGGGGCTTCCCTGGTGGCGCAGTGGTTAAGAATCCGCCTGCCAACGCAGGGGACACGGATTCGAGCCCTGGTCCGGGAAGATCCCACATGCCATGGAGCAACTAAGCCTGTGCGCCACAACTACTGAACCTGCGCTCTAGAGCCCCTGAGCCACATCTACTGAACCCGTGTACCACAACTACTGAAGCCCATGCACCTAGAGCCTGTGCTCCGCCACAAGAGAAGCCACCGCAATGACAGGCCTGCGCACTTCAACAAAGAGTAGCCCCCGCTCGCCGCAACTAGAGAAAGCCCGCATGCAGCAATGAAGACCCAACACAGCCAAAAATAAACAAACAAACAAAACAAAACAAAACAAAAAAATTGACGCTGGGATACTTCAGTGTCACAGAGGAAGCTAACTGTATGTGCTGAACCTCTGTTTGCTAAACTGTGAAAAGAGAATAATCGTTTTTGTTTCCCATCTGCTCCAGAGGGAGACTGAAAATGAGATACTTGAACCATCTGGAGTTTCAGTTTTTACAGGAGTTGAGAGGTGAAAAGACCCTCAGTAATCATCTAGTTTAACTGTTCTTTAGGCTGAGTTTTATCCATCAAAGAACTTAACTCTGTACTTTTGTACCACTAGCAGTGGGAGTGCCCTATTGAGACAGAGCTTCCTCAGATTCTGTTAGAGCACCAGCTCAACATGTCTCAGAGTGAAGTAAAATAGGGCCCAATAAAAGCACTGACCAGATCTGACACTTTAGCTCCGGATCTTATGATGAGGATAGAGCTACCAGGGCTGGCTCAGCTGTACACAGGCCACACAAAGACCTGTGTGGCAGTTCTGAAAGGTAATGAATATGTGTGAGCAATCCCACTGTCTCTGATGAACAACAGATCTTAGATTTATACAGGAGACCCGTTTAGAGTTTCCTCCCTATGGAGCCAACCAGCCACAAGGACATTGAGAACTTATCCATTTCTTCTGGTACATCTGACAGTAATGCTATTTAACTGGATGTGTTTCCAAAGCCTTTTAAATTAATTCCCTGCTGGGTCCCAAATGGCAGAATAAGAATGGAAACTTGAGACCCTTGATGTTTGGAAGCAGGTACACTTTCATCAGGACAAATCACAAACCTTGTAGCTCAGGCTGGGAATTCCCATCATGGCTCTGTTACCTATTTGTTGAGGAGAAATGAACGACTCATGTCCCTCTCCATGAATCTCCATTTTCTTCCAATGGGAAATGATACAAGATATGTAACCACCAACCAGCCTCAGAAAGAGGGGTGGCTAGTTTGATGGGATCAGTGACTCCACTGGAAGTGATGGTAACGCTTCAGTGCCAGAGCACCCAGTGAGTTAGGTGGATGCTGCATTACCTGCATTTTTTATGGGGAAATCAGTCTTCCTCTGCATAGTGGAAGGCAACTCGTTGATGCGCAGGGATAGCTGGCGTTTAAAGGGTGACATCTTCTGGCTAAGAGCAGGAAATCCTCGGAAAGAGCCTTGGCGAGCAAGTTGTTCAATTGGTGCGTGCCGGCGTGGGATGGCGTGAGGATTGTTCATCTCCAGAGAGGCAGTAGCATCCGAAGTGGGAGAGGTGGGAGAGGATGGGGATGGGGCAGTATTGCCAGGGGCCACTGATGAACCAACCACTGTCTTATCTGTTTCAGCTCAAGAAAGTCAAGAGAAAGAGGACCTTAGCAATGTCTTCAAATAATTTGAGCTTATATTGCTGAGGAACTCAAAAGCTCTTCTAGATCTTTTTACCCATCTCCTTCACCATGTCTCTTAAAAGACAGGTTAGAAGCGGGGCTCAGATCTCCTATTTTTCAGACAAATAAAACGTTTAGTAATCTACTACATGTCACATGGTACATCTACTAAGACAAAAATATTAGATCTTTTATTCCCATGCAGTGATTAAGACTCTGAACAAGATTAAACAAAACAAAACAAAACAAAACTACCTATGAACTCCTAGCAAAAGGTCCTTTAAAGAATGATGGTTCACAGTTTTCAATATTTGTTTGCTTTTTTGTTTGGGGGAGAGGATTTAGGAGTGGCAGAGTCAGAAAGGTCTAAATAAGCATAAGTTTGATTAGATGTTAAAGAATGTCATAAAGAATGTCATGGACATTAGGCATTTGTGGCTCATTTGAATAAAAGCATACAGAAGTAAAATTTTAAATTGGAGTAAACATAAATACAAGACTGTTTCCATGTGGGTACCCACTGTGTCCCATTCTGATTGTGGTAAATCTCTACTCCCCTCCCCTCACAATCCTCTGTAGACGCTAGGACTCAACCATTTTGGCAGTTGCTGTGTGTATCAAAAAGTATTCTTTGGTGGTATTAAAGAATAGGCATCCAGTCTGAAAATCACTGAAGCATACTAAATAACAGGTATACATACTACGTTTTCTAATTAAAATAGCATGGTGTTTTTTTATTCTTTGGTATCCTGGCACAAATGTTTATAAGAAATGAAAAAAAAAATCACAATCAATAATTTAATTTCAAATAAAAATATGTATCCTTTTTTTGGCTTAAAAATTAGAGCTGTTTGGGTCAGTATTAATGAAGTTACCTAAAATGGCTGGTTTAGAATTGAAAGAATATAGTAAAATAATTAGCAAAATTATATTTATATTTAAACCGAACTGTTTAATTCCAAAATATTCCTTGTTGGTTTCAGCCCTAGTTATACACAAGAATGCAAAGCATTCTCCCTAAGCCCTATCACTCAGTTCTAAAATACACTTGACTCAACAGCCTCCTGAGTGACTTGAATGCTTGTACAGGCATTTCTGCTATGCTGCTATGGGTACCTGAAAAAAAAACACATTCTGCAAAACCACACACTAAAATTAATGGGGCTATGGAAAAAAGACGGGCCAGCATCTCAAAATCTGTGGACTTTTTTCACAAAAGCACTAAAACAACAGTAATAATCTAATAAGAAGAGTATCACCGAGAAATTTCTGCCTGCATTTATACCCAGCATCACCATCAGTGGGTCCTCTGCAGCCTAAACCTGGGACTTGTACTTCTTCCTTCAAAATGTAGGTCCTTGATAGCATTTGCTTCTCACAGAGATCAGGTGCATCAGAATTTAAAAATCTGTTCGGGGATATGCAGGTTTTCCCAATTTTGTTTTTGAATGTCTTTGCAGCTTCTTCAACTGCACTCTCAGCTTCCCCGGTAGTTTAACATAATGGGAAGAGTAAACACTTTGAAGCCACTAAACAAGCCACTCTAAAGGAAAGGACTCTTTAGATTTTTAGCTTTGTTCTTAAGGTCTTCATATATTGCTAAGAGTTCTCTTTGACTGAAAAAGCTTCCAAATATTAACCTGTTGGGAAAAACTGTTTAAATAAACACACATTGTAGTAGAACAGATTGTACCTTTCTTAGCATCTTGGATTTGTTTCATAATCTCCTCTCTTTCTGCTTGCTCAGTGGCTGTCGTGACACGGAATGATCCTTCTCTTGTGAAAGTGGTCCGACTGGCATCGAAAGTAGCAGTCACTCCACATTCCTTCTCCCGCTTCTGCTTACGTTCTAAACAGGCTGCAAAAGCACAGCCCACTGCGTGGCTCAGCCTTTCACCCTGTATGTAACAGAAGGTTTAAAAAACTTTTTGAGTTATGGTGTCAAAAATTACAAATTAGCTTGGACCACAAAAATAAGTCTGTTTCCACACAGGCAAAATGTTAGGAACTCCAGCTTAAAATTAGATTTTAGTATATTAATACACCAAATTAATCTAAATGAATTATTACCTTAGGTAATGCTTATGATCCTTTACTGTAGTAGGCATTGGGTAAAGCGACCATTGGTAAGCGGTGCTTTCTGAGCAGCCACCAATACTTCCTTATTAGTCAGGTCCCTCTGTCACTCACATTAACTCTGGTCACCAGCTTAGAAGACACTGCTCAAGGTTCCAAGCCCTAAGTCTTGACACACAAACCTCTATTTGCCATTTAGGGGAATAGTGGGAATATTTACCAAGCATTTCTAAGAAACCACTGGAAAGGCAGGGCAAATTTCAGAGCTTAAATATACTATCAACATGTCTAGGAACAAAAGGCGCAAACTTAAAACTTCATGTAAATAAATACAACTGCAGCGATGAGAAGCAATCAGGCAAAGGAAAGCTTAGCTTTCTGTCTTTCTGAATGCTCCTCCCCGGCCCCATCTGGGCCCTCAGTGCTTGTAGGCTCTCTCCCATAACTTTCCTATCTTCTTCTAGCTCTCTCAAACCCCAACTCTACCTCCCAACCACACACAGGCAAAAGTAGAAGCATGTTTTCACCCACATTTTCTACTTATAAAGGAATTAAACAGATAAACCTGAATTTTTTGTGTGTGGGAGGGGAGGAAGGCTTATGTAAACTAAATATTGTTTTAAAGATACACTGGATTACCTAGAGTAAATTTAATAAATTTGGTGGGTTACTTTTTACCAGGGTTATCTGTATTTTAAACTATATCCCTAATTGTGGAATAAAAAAGTTAGGGATGATATAATAACTGTTGGCATCTTTAACAGCGAGAAGAAAATCTGAGAACAGGGAAACCTTTGTGGAGTTTCCAAAATCATACCATGTAAGCAGCTGCTCCTACATATCGCTCTGAGTAAGTGATTTCACTGCATTTTATATGCCAATATCAGATATCATAAGGAGAGGTAAATGTCTGAAATGCTTTTGTCCCTAAGATTTCACATGACTGTAAACTGTAAGATCTCACATGACTGCTTATTTAAAGACTGACAGACTCACTCTTTATGAATCTGCGTGAGTTTCTATCTAACTTCTTAGTAGGATGATACAAGGGTAGGCATTGAAGGGTGAAATAGGAGAGAGGACCGAAAGAATTTTAGAACCCGTGTGCGTTTGAACACAGCTCTATTACAAGGACAGAACTATAGGCCAAGGAAACTTATTATTTCTGTGAGGCCTTATGGCAGAAGTTCTTGAAGTGGAGCAGTTACCATGGGCCAGACCCTATGCTATGAGTGTTTATACTTGTTACCAAATTTAGTCCCCACAACTGTTATCTCCATCTTATAGAAGTGGATATTAAGACTTAGAAAATGTTAAATAACCTGCCCCAAATCCCACAGCTAGTAAGAACCAGAAAGAGGAACTGAACCCATATCTGATTCTGAGCTTGAGCTCCTAATATTTGTTTATACAACTGCTTTTTAAAAAGTTTTTGGTCAA
Source organism: Lipotes vexillifer (assembly GCF_000442215.2). Taxonomy (NCBI): domain Eukaryota; kingdom Metazoa; phylum Chordata; class Mammalia; order Artiodactyla; family Lipotidae; genus Lipotes; species Lipotes vexillifer. Next base: position 405,838 of record NW_006787038.1, read on the forward strand.
TATTACAATATGACCACCACTTCCCTTCCAGGTTAAACCTTAAACAAGAGTTCATCGAGTTGTAGTCATGAATTGCTACAACTGCCTTATTCTGTCTCGATGTTTAAAAACTCAAATATTACACACTCAACGCTATATTATAATGAAGAGCATCATCATCTAAGAGACTTGTCTTTCATATCAGAATTTTGGGTAATTTAGATGAAGAATGATAGATTCGATTATTCCCTACTTTTTTTAAATTAGTTAATTTTATTTTATTTATTTTTGGCTGCATTAGGTCTTCGTTGCTGCACACGGGCTTTTTCTAGTTGTGGCAAGCAGGGGCCACTCTTTGTGGAGGTGCACAGGCTTCTCATTGTGGCGGCTTCTCTTGTTGCAGAGCACAGGCTCTAGGCGCGTGGGCTTAGTAGTTGTGGCTCACAGGCTCTATAGCGCAGGCTCAGTAGTTGTGGCACACGGGCTTAGCTGCTCCGTGGCATGTGGGACCTCCCTGGACCAGGGCTTGAACCCGTGTCCCCTGCACTGGCAGGCGGATTCTTAACCACTGCATCACCAGGGAAGTCCCTATTCTCTACTTTTAAACAAAACCAAAATTTCTACTATGTAGCAATTTCTAGCATAGTTCACTGTACCATAATTTAGTATTTCTATTTTTTTAATTGAAAATATACTCCCACTCCGTTCTTGTGGTAGAGTCCCTTTGTAAATGAATTTATAAGCGCCTTTCAAATGCCAATATCTTCTACCCAGATGAATTAGCAAACAAATGCATGTAAGGATCTTGAAAATAGTTCTAATAATGAAAAGTTTCAAATAAAGTTTAGCAGCCACCATCACCAGAGAACTTTTACTTTCCTTTAATGACCTTGGATCTCAGCCAATCATCTTGCTCTCTGAGTGGTAGGGTTATACCAAGAGTGTGAATTACTTGAATAAAAGGAGTGAAAGCAGGGTAGTTTAGGCACTTCCAAGTGCTGTAACAGCATGAACTTGTTAAGAATGTAGTGGATACGGTATTTGTTTTTCTCTTTCTGACTTACTTCACTCTGTATGACAGACTCTACGTCCATCCATCTCACTACAAATAACTCAATTTCGTTTCTTTTTATGGCTGAGTAACATTCCATTGTATATATGTGGCACATCTTCTTTATCCATTCATCTGTTGATGGACACTTAGGTTGCTTCCATGACCTGGCTATTGTAAATAGAGCTGCAATGAACATTTTGGTACATGACTCTTTTTGAATTATGGTTTTCTCAGGGTATATGCCCAGTCCATATGCTAACACATATATATATGGAATCTAAGGAAAAAACAAAAAAGGTCATGAAGAACCTAGGGGCAAGACGGGAATAAAGACACAGACCTACTAGAGAATGGACTTGAGGATATGCAGAGGGGGAAGGGTAAGCTGTGACAAAATGAAGAGAGTGTCATGGACATATATTCCCTAACAAATGTTAAATAGATAGCTAGTGGGAAGCAGCCGCATAGCACAGGGAGATCAGTTTGGTGCTTTTTGACCACCTAGAGGGGTGGGATAGGGAGGGTGGGAGGGAGGGAGATGCAAGAGGGAAGAGAGATGGGAACATATGTATATGTATAACTGATTCACTTTGCTATAAAGCAGAAACTAACACACCACTATAAAGCAATTATACTCCAATAAAGATGTTAAAAAAAAAAAAAAGGCAGTGGAAACTGTTTGGCTGAGCCAACCCAGAAGGAGCTTGGTGACTGAGGCTAGTCATGATGAAATCCATGCTACTGGACTCACCGTGTCCTTGACAGCCATGAAGCAGTGACAGATCCAGCGCCGAGTTGTGCCATCACGACATATGTAAGAGAAGGCCCTATCAAAGTTCCTATCTGGGGCACAGAAAGAAACTTTTTCTATTGTCTGGTCAACTATGAGGTCCTGGAAAAAAGGAAAACACAAAGGAATAGAGGACTTATGAGGTTAATCAAGTTTCTCAGAAGAAACACAGGATGTTCATTTCACAACACAGAATCTCTACATCTAATGCATCAAGGCTATAGAATAGCTGGATCTGAGCCAGAAGTCTGAATACTAAGAATTTGACCTAGGAGAAATCCCAAGAGGCACTTTCCCCAGATGCCTCTCTCACTTCATCTTCATATATATAATATATGCCTGCTGATTCTAGTTTTATGATGGCAAATTCCATGTTCAATTTTACAATATATGTAAATCAATTTAATCCAATTTCCATATAACTTACATTCAAATAACATCATTTCCAGAACAGCTCTATGTATTTATTAACTTACTGATTATTTAATTTTGAGTATGACTCTCTATGTTTATATACTTGCTGAATGACATCATATACACATAGTATAAACATTGCACAAAATGTTTTTTAAAATCTTGACACTCTTTGGCTCTTCTGTGTGATATTCCAGTGGCCTAAAATCCCTAGATGCTGAGATGGGGGCTGTAAGTGCTAAAACATGCAAACAAAATGGCTTTTATACAGCATAACTATGAGAATTCCTATTGCTCCACAAACTTGCCAGTCAATTCTTTAAAGTTCTGCAATGCTGGTGGCTCATTATAATTTTATTTTGCATAACCTTGATTACTATGAATTTCCTCTTCAGCAAAGTGATTCAAGTCTTTTGGATTATCTGTCATTTTTCTTTTGATATGTAGGAGTTATTTATATATTCTAAATATGAGCCCTTCATTTTTTATACATATTGCAAAATTTCTTTTCTGCTCATAATGGGTCCCAGGATGACAAGTCATCAATTACTATTATCACTCAATGTGGGAAGAAGTAAATTAATTAATTCCAGTGTTATAAGTAACCACTAGGGGGCAACATCACTTTCTAACTATCGTGTAAAGCAATTAAAAATAAAGCCTCCACAAACAACAAATTTCACCCAAAGCACTAATGAAAACTACACAAAATATGCTAATTAAAATGATAGTTATTTCCAATTGTAATGTACACTTGAGACTACCACTTCTCTTGAACTTAAAAAAAGAAGAAAAGCCTTAGTGAAAAGAACTAAAATGTAGCTAAATTAAATCACTTACAATATATCAGGCAAGCTACCCATGAAAACTGTTCTTTACCTGCCAGACTTTCTCCTCCTTCCAGTGACACCTGAGGGTTTTTTTTCTCTTTTCTTTTTTTTTTTTGAAAATTGCCTTCTTGTTAAAATTTCTCCAGATTTAGGTCTCTTAGAAAGTTTGAATTAATGATTAAATGTACTTATATAAATAACACCTTATGCTAAAGGCAGAGTCTATGTCTATTCTTATTTAGGCATGTAGAATCACTTTCTTTCAAATGCAAAGTGCTACATATTATTTGAGATACTGTGTGTATTCTAAATAAATGTTAACCAAATGAGCAATTTACTAGTCCTTAAGATTTCACTTAAATTGAGTCTTCAGTTAAATAGTAGGTTAATCAGTTCAAATATCACTTTCTAAAAATAGTGTTTCCTTTTCTTTTCTTTTTCTTTTTTTTTTTTTTGCGGTATGCAGGCCTCTCACTGTCGTGGCCTCTCCCATTGCGGAGCACAAGCTCTGGATGCGCAGGCTCAGCGGCCATGGCTCACGGGCCCAGCCGCTCCGCGGCATGTGGGATCTTCCCGGACCGGGGCACGAACCTGTGTCCCCTGCATCGGCAGGCGGACTCTCAACCACTGCGCCACCAGGGAAGCCCTAAAAATAGTGTTTTATTAAGGAACAAGAAGAAATTTTAGATATGGTCTATCAACATTTTTTTTTAAATTTTTAACTGTGATATCAATAAAAGGTCCATCATTTTACACATCGTATTTGTGGGGGTAAACATTTTTTAACGTGTCAGAACAAAAACAGAACTCAGATCTTAACATTAAATGCTAATACACCGTAGGCTAAACATGCTGTGTCATGTAGACCAAAATGTTGAGAGAATTCTCTTCTATTTTTCGTAAGGTAAATGAGTAACTAAATTGTTTTTTCTGAACATTAACTAGTCTCTCCAAAGATCGTTCTTTGGACAAAGTGGAAGGATACAGAGTGACTACAACAGTTTAATGGCATTATATTTGATCATAGGGATAAAAAACATATGAGCAGTAACATTTAAGCTTATGAAAGTTTTACCTTAGTTTTTTCATCCACAACTCTGAGTCCATCTGCCGATACCCACAGGACTGCCTTAACTGCTTTCTTTCCAGTCTTTTAAGAGAAACCAAAAAGGAAGGGGGTGGGGGAGACACACACATATATAATATTAAAAAATAGTCATCTCCCTAGAAAACACTGACTTCTGCCTTCCAAAAGTCACAAGTACAGATGGAGTCAAGTTCAGGAGGGGTGCCAAAGCTAGATACTCAAACCAAACTGCAGAAACATTCAAGAAAAAATAAGCCAAAGCCATTATTTTAGAAACACAATGCAAAATAATAAGATAAAATTAAGTAAAGGGTAAGGGGGACAGATGGAATAAAAACCAAGATATCACATTCTGTAAAGGGCAAAGAATAAGTAGATTCTTCACTCATTTCAAAACTCAACCACAAAAACCAAGAGTTAGATAAATATTAAATACATAAGGAGTTACACCACAAGCAGCTTCTACAAGTGCATTTAGAGTAGAAAGTAATACGGAAGTCTAAAATGAGATGCTGGCCATTCTACTATCCTTTGGCCCCAATGTGTATGGCAGGACCCTTGGTCACCTGAAATTTTCATATTAAAAACCCAAGAAGTCTTCATTATTCCTTTAACAATCTTTAAAAACCATTATTTCTCTCAGGATTAACACAGAACTGGTTTAGTTTGTAATTTGACATTAAATGCATGGAGACATTTTGGGGACATAGGAGAATTAAAAAACTGCTGGAAAAATATTGTCATTATAACATGAATTCTTTTTACTGGCTGAGAAAAGACTTTTGGCACACAAGAATCACATGAGAACAAGCTGATGTATGATTTCTCCTGTGATGGAATGAAAATGGGACAGTGGGAGTTTGTAATAGTAATTTAAATAGCTTCCTTTCTTTTTAACTGCTCCAAAGATACAAGCAAAATAAAAGCAAAAGCAAAGTGAAGGCTGAGAATAGGTATCAGAACATCATAAAAAGTATAGATCAAAAGGAATCTGGTACTAAAGGTTGGAACAGCAGCCTCTAGAAGGAAAAAGGAAGATAAAGAAATGTCTACCATTCTTCACTATACATGTCCAAGCCCAGCACTCCTCAATAACGCATGGCCTTATTTAAGTGAACTGTATAATCCACTCTGGGCTCCATTTCCACCACCACGACAAATCTGGTGAGAGCCTATTATATGCTAGGCAGTAGAAATACTCGAAGAGTTCACAGTCCATTGAAAGGTGACAGATAAATAAAAAATAAATAATACAGTAGTAAGTGCTATAGTAGAGTTGAAAAGTTTGTAACAATGTCAGAAAGGAGGTATGGTCAAATCTATTTGTGGAATTGGGGGAAGGTTATTCCAAACTAAAGACTGAACTGGGTACTAAAATAATTTTTCTAGATGCCCCAGGTTGGGGTAGGAAGGTAGGGAAGTAATAGAGGGAGTGGACATTCCAGGCAGAAGAAACAGCAGAATAGGACGTGGAAGCCAACAATACAGCAAACCTGGGCTCTATAAATATTTCAGTGTGGCTTGAAGTAGGATGGGTGAGCGAGGCACAGTGGAATATAAAGAGCAGGAAAGGCCTAGCCATGGAGGACTGAATGCCTGCTAAAGAATTCTATCTTAATTCTGTGGGCAATTAGGAGCTACTAAAAGAATTTTAAACATGAATAAACAGATTTGCATTTTTAAAATATCACTTTGGCAGCAGTGTAGAGGGGTTGGAAAGAGACTGATGGGAGGTAGAAATACCACAACAAGATTCTAGGTGAGAGAAAATGAGGGTTGAGCTCTCTTGGTTGAGATAGGAATGGAGATGGGAAAGTCTTAAACGGTAAATGTAAGAGAGATGCTGAAGACTCCTCTCTGGTTCCTGGCTTGGTAAACTAACTGGGTGCAGACGGTACTACAAACTAAGACAGAGAAAGAAGAGATGCAGAAGCAAGTTGGAGAGTGGGAGAATAGGATTTCAGTTTTAGACAAGCAAAGTTTGAGATGTCTGTGCAACATCCAAGCAATTGGATATACAGGTCTAAAGCTCAGCAGAGAATTCTAAGATGGAATTTTAGTTTGGGGAGACATCAATTGCGGGAGTAATAAGAGGGCCAAAGACAGGAGAGAATATTAATAATTAAGGAATTGGGAGACGAGTAATGAAATATCAGAAAAGGAATAGCCAGGGGGACAGGAGAATGAAAAGAGATTAGGGTCATTGAAACTAAGGGAGAGGGGTTTCGAGAAGTAACAGGTGGTCCAAAATGTCAAATGTTGCAAAGTGACCAAGTTAAGGAAAGATGTGAAAAATGTCCACTGGATTTAGCAATGAGTAAGACACCACCGTGATAGAGGTTGTGGTGGTTATTTTTATGTGTCATATTGGCTAGTCTATGGTTTGCCCAGTTGTTTGATCAAACACTGGTCTACATGTTGTTATAAAGGTATTTTACAGATATGATTAACATTTACAGTCAATTAACTTTAGGTGAAGGAGATTACCCTTGATAATATGGCTGGGCCTCATCCAATCAGTTGAAGGCCTTAAGGGTTAAAAACTGAGGTTTCCCTGAGAAGAAATTCTGCTTCAAGTCTGTAACAGAAATTCTGCCTGAATTTCCAGCCTGCTGGCCTCTGTGTACACACACACACACACACACACAGAGAGAGACAGAGAGAGAGAGAGAGACAGACAGACAGACAGACAGACAGATGGTGGTTTTGTTTCTTTGGAGGATCTGACTAATAAAAAGGTGGAAGTCAGACTAGAATGGGTTGAGAAGTAAATGAAAGGCAAGAGGAGTCTACACACACAAAAAGAGCTATAAGGCGATGGAGGACAAGGAGAGGATCAAGGGACGTCCTTTAAGAATTGTGTGGTAAACTAACATGATATACTAGAAATAGAATGGATTTTGGAGTAAGACAAATAGAAGTCTGAATTCAATGCCACTATCCATAAGCTAAGCAAGTTATAGAGTCCTCTGAGCTTCCATTTCTTCATCTGTAAAGTATCCATAGGGTTGGTAAAAGGATCAGAGATATATACAGTACCTGGAATTTAAAGAGGGTAATAAATAATTGGTATTCATTTATCATCATTATATTAATAAACTTAAAAACAATTCTCCCAACAATAAAGCTTCTTGAAGGAGTAACACACACTTTCAACAACAACAGGAAAAGCCAGTGGAAAGATGGAGACTGAAGGCCCGAAAAGAGTAATGTAGAGAACAAAGTCCTCTAGGAGGCAAAATGGGATGAGGCTAGAATACAAGTTTTAGATGGGAAGAGGGATGTCCCGTCCTTGAAGTAGAGGGATGGAGTGAAGCCAAGTAAAAATGAAGACAGATTTGTAAAGGAGTGAGTGACAAGTTGAGGAAGTTCACTCCAAAGAGCCACAAATTCATCTGTCAAGGAGATGAGATTACCTGATTTACTCTGCTAGGGAGAAGAAGGTAGACAGGCAGAATAAGAAAGCAGATTTACCACAGCAGTATTTGGGGCGGTACGGTATAATGACTCAGCACAAACTCTGGAGCCAGGCTGTTGTCTGGGTTTGAATTCTGGTTCTGCCACTTACTAGTATGACCAAGGGCAAATTACTTAACCTCTCTATGCTTCAGTTTCCACATCTGGATAATGATATTAATAATGTCACATACCTCATGGGATTATTATGAGGATTCAATAAATAAATAGATGTAAAAGGTTTAGAACTACAGTGGCCATATAATTTACTGTCCAAACTGGGACCACTTTGAAAGTGAAAGGGGACACTATTAAAACCCCAAAACAGGTGTTAAGCTGGGGCTGTTCAGGCAAACTGGGACAACAGTCACCCCATCAACAACAGGAACTGCCCATATTTAACCAACGCTTATGTAGCATTTAGTATTTTGCTGGAACGTAAGCTCCATGATGGCAGGGTTTTTTCCATCCTTATTGTTCACTGCTATAACTTCAGAGCTTAGAACAATGCCTGGTACAGTGTAGGAATTTAAGAAATATTTGTTGAAGGAATAAATTTGCTAAATATCTGCTGTAGGAAATAGGAGACAGCTAATCAGTGACACAGAAGACTGCCAAAAGGCACTGAAAATCCTGCGTAAGAAATTTCAATTTGCAGTTATATCAATATGCTCATTGTGCAAATGCAGCCTAGTGTTCAGCATCGGAGGCAACAGACAGAACCACTTCAAGGTTGGCAGACTAACAGTGGGAAAAATAAAAGGTCATTTTAGAATGGGACTGTTCCCCATTTAGTTTCCTTATCATATACAGGGAAATACTTTATTGGCCCTATTAGACTACTATGAAAGTATCTCTGCTTTTTGAGGTATGTCTTTATATTAATTTTTATAGTGTTGTACTAATATATCAGTGAAGCATTGTATTTGTCATATTTCACAGCATCTGATTTCTCTAAATAGGCGAAGAAAACAGATAATATGAATTATTCCATTTGTTCATACATTTGAGTGCCAGTTCCTGGATGTCAGTATAGTTTGCCACATTACAATTATTTCAATCAGGTATTGAGATATTAACACTCAAAGACACCTGCAGCTGAAATTAAGTCCAGACTTCCTCTCACAAATTCTAAAGTAGTAATGCTTCTGAACTATCTGTAAACTTTAGTGTCTTTCATTCTGATAATATAAACTAAGATTCCTAAACACTTTTTAGAAAATGATAAAAGTCACAGCAGATGAAAGTTTTCCTTTTGTTTGCCCTAAAACTATCTACTTAAGCCAATACCTTAGGAGATAAGGCCAAAGTTAGCTAGCCACAGGACTAAAAAAAGAGATAACCCAGAGTAAGTATGAAATATAGAATATACATACATCTTTAAAAACTTTTTAAAAATTTTTTTAAATTAATTTTTATTGGAGTATGGTTGCTTTACAATGTTGTGTCCGCCTCCACTGCACAACAAAATGAATCAGCCATACACATACAGATATCTCCTCCCTTTTGGACTTCCCTTAGGTTACCACAGTGCATTAGGTAGAGCTCCCTATGTTATGCAGTATGTTCCCATCAGCTGTCTATTTTCTACATAGTATCAATAATGTGTATGTGTCAATCCCAGTCTCCCAATTCCTCCCTCCCCACCCCTTTTCCCCTTGGTATCCATACATTTGTTCTCTACGCCTATGTCTCTATTTCTGCTTTGCAAATAAGATCATCTATACCATTTTTCTAGATTCCACATATATGCTATTTTCTATCTCTATCTCTCTATTTCTGCTTTGCAAATAAGATCATCTATACCATTTTTCTAGATTCCACATATATGCGTTATTACACGATAGAATATACATACATCTTAGTGACACAAACACCCCTTAAAAAAAAAAGACTACATAATACTTCAGACACTAATAAAAATGTGGTAGGGGTAACGTATATGTGAGACAGTAAGAATTATTTCATCACCATGGTTCCAACGCTTTTTATTTTAATAATAATTTCAACGTTATAGGTAGAATTCACACTGAATAGTGTTACTGCATGAAAAATAGTTTTACAACAAAGAGAAAACTGCTTATTCTTCAAGGAAAGAAAATGGGTCTAACATGAACAGAACTTCAGTAACTTAGAATTTAAACTGAGAAGGATCAAACTACCCTATGAGTGAAAAATGTCAAATATAATTTTCAAGTAACCACTCAATTCTCTAAATATCCATGTTAAAATTTTAAAACTAACATTTCCCTTAAACACCTTTTACTTTGGGTAGATATGAACCAATACAGAAATTAAGCAGACTCTGACACTGGAGAAAATGATAGCAGGAAATGGGTCTATTACAAATTATTAAATCAGCAAACTTACACTGTAAGTAAGAGAATGCACAGGTAATCTTAACGTGAAAATACCAGTGAAGAAAGACAAAAAAGGTTGCAAAAATGACATGGAGATAGTAACTAAACAAACTCAGTACACTAAGATCATTTCCCCTAAATATAAAAGCTACTCACAATAAAAGGCAATGAAATAACTAATAACAATAAAGAACTGCCATCTGCCTACCTATTAATCTCCAGGGGTTTTTTCTGTTTTGTTTTGTTTTTTTGGTAGACACCACTTAAAATTTTTTTAAATCGATGGAGATCACAAGCTGGTAGTGTGCTCAGTATGCTGACAGATCCTCACAGTCACTCTTCTGTTTTACATATTGTTATCTGGGGAAGTACTTCGGATTTCCAGTTGGAGAAGTATGTTTCTAAACTGTTTAAATCATCGATTGGAAAACTTTTTCTGTGAAGGACCAGATATCAAATATTTAGGGCTTCGCAGGCCATACAGTCTATGTCACAACTACCCAACTCTGCCCTGCTGCACAAAAGCAGCCACAGACAATATGTAAACGAATGGACATGGATTTGTTCCAATACCACTTTATTTATAAAAACAGGTAGTGGGCCATAGTTTGATGACCTCTGATATAAATCATCATAATCCCTGGAAAGTGATTAAACCTGTTTGGAAAGACAATTCATTATATTGAAATACTAGAACTGTTTGGAGTTGTCCCTGAATTCTTTTTCTTTTCTTTTTTTTAAACAAATGTGCTTATATCCTATCATTTTAAACTGAGACCCAAACTTAGGCGCAGTCCAACTCTAAAGTTCTATGATTCCTACGGCCACCAGTGAGATAAGAACACGCAATTAATCAACATAAAAAGAAGTGATATTTGGAGGCAAGACAATTGTGTTGGGCATATGACAGACAAGAACAAAAAGGTGTTCTAATGTAAGCCAAAGCAAAGAAATGCTAAAGACACACAGAAGCATAATTTGGCATAGCTATGAAATGTTAAGAAGCAACAGCAGCAAACGGACAAATTTGGGCAGGAAGGGTAGAGCAAGTCACTCTTTCTGAGCAATGGTGATTTGCCATTCTATTGTGCAAAGCTCTTCTGCTACACATCAAAGAGGTCTTCAAGGGTACCCAATATGTAAAGAATCTCTGGTCAGTCTTTCTGTCACATCTACACACAGAGATAACCCAGTCATTATGGAGTAATAATGATATTACAACCATGACACGGTGTGCCTTGTAATGAGTGAATGAGAGGCTTCCTTAACAGGAAACTTGGCTCCTTCTTCTTCTTCTTTTTTAATGAGAGGGCCATCAAATCTATCATTTGATGACATTGGAATTTCTGAACAGAACTGTGTAATGAATAAATTTTGTCTTATAATTCCAAGATACAGTATGTACCTCTGAGAAACACAACTTTCTGTAGGATTTGAGACTGGTACTATCTCCAATGGCTGCTTCCTTAAAAGTACAGTAACTTTTAACCTGCACTTTCTTAAGTGAGAAGGGCCTTTAAAGGCTTTCGGGGAAAAAATAAGGATAATAGCACGTCATGAACCAAACAACAAAGGCGAGATTTTTGGAGGCTATTTAGCTCTTCTAGTTTACAAATCACTTTTAATTGAGAGGAGGGAACCTAGAACAGAAATTATTCTAATATTAAGTTAACTTACGTTCATATTAAGTTTCAAATGCATATAATAGAGTGAAAATTCCACAGGGACCTCAAATTCAACCTGTCCAAAACCAAATTCATCATACCTCTTCTCACAGTGAATGATTTCCCCACCACCTTTCATCCATACCATAAACTTGGGTCTTATCTTCTGTCTCCTTCTGTATAACCCTAGGTTGAATAAGTGAATGAGTCGGAGCAGGTTCTCTGTCGCCCCAGTGGCCCTGTTAATGCTGTTCCTTCTATGCCTTTTTCCTCTAACTTAGTTTAACTGGAAGTCACAGTCTTAAGTCTCAGCCTTAGGTATCATCTCCTCTCAGAAGCCTTAATCACAATCTCCAACATTCACTGTCCCTCTCTGCTCCAGTAGTACCTACTATTGTTACACAATTTGTTAACTACCTTTTTTTTACCTGTCTGGTTTTTCCCATTACAGGGTGAACTTGAAAGCACTGCATTTGTCATTCACTAACTCAGACATTTTGGAGCAGCTACTATGGACCACAAACTATTCTAGGCATTGAAGATTCAGCAGTGAACTAAATTAGGTGAAGATCTCTGTCCACAAAATGTTTGTCTTTTAGTGAGGAAGAGATAAAAAAAACAAATAAGTAAAATGTATGCTATGACAAATGGTGATAACCCCTATCAGAGGAAAATAAAGCTAGGAAGGGGAATAGTGAGTGTTTGTATATGGAAGAGAGTGGTATTTGAAATTTAAAATAAGGTTCTCTCAGTGACTGCCTCAGTGAAAATGGGGCTTTTGAACAAATGGGAAGAGATGAGGAAGTGAGCCATGCATATATCTGGATGATGTGTGTTCCAGATTAGAGGTTACAGTAAGTGCAAAGGTCCTGAGGTGGAAGCATACCTGGTATGCTCAGGGAACAGCAAGGAGGCTAGTGTGGCTGGAACACAGGAAGCAAGAATAGGAGAAGATAGGAAAAGGGACAGAGATAATGCATGTATAATGGCCTGCTAGGCCTAAAAGACTGGTTTTTACCCTGAGTAGGTCAGGAAGCTACTGGAGGATCTAGGGCAGTGGAACAACACAATCAGACCTCTGTCTTAAAAAGATCACTCCGACTGATATCTTGAGAACAGATGGTAGGGGGACAATAATGAAAGCAGATTGTGTAAAACATTAATGCAATGATTCAGGTGAGCGGAGAAGCTGGCTTGGACCACGGCAATAGTGGTGGAGGGTAGTGAGACAGGAACTGTTGATGGGATGGATATAGGGTAAAAGAGAAAGAGGAGTCAAGATCAGATCCAGGATTTGTGGCTAAAGCACATGGACTGGGATGGGAAAGACTAGGGAAGAGTAATTTGGGAGAGCGTTTCAGAATTTGGCTTGTGACACATTAGTGTGAAATGCCTTGGTGTGAAATGTTTAATGATGATGATGATACTGGCACATCCATATGGCAGGCTATTCTGTACACTTTGCTTATATTTACTCATTTAATCTTCACAACAATCAGGTGAAGTTGGAATTAGTATTATCCTTTTTTTATAAGTGGGGAAGCTGAGGTACAGAATGGTTAAGAACCTCTCCCAACATCACAAAGCTAATAAGTGGCTGAGCCAGGAAGGATTAAATACAATTAATCCAGATCCCCAGTCTGTGTCCTTGACCCCTATGCTATACTGCTTCTAAGATGGAAGTACCACTATGGAGTTTAGGGCAGATGTCTGGAGACAGAACTTTCAAAATCATCAGCATAGAGATGGTATTTAAATCCATGACACTGGATGAGATCATCAAGGGAGAAGTGTAGGTAGAGAACAGTCCACAGACTAAGAAGTAGGCATCAACACAAGGGAAAATCAAGAAAATATGACACCTGAACTCCAAATGAATAGACTGTTTCGAGGAGCGGGAGGGATTTGGCTGCTACATCAAATGCTGCTGATAGGCTGAGTAAATAAAGTCTGTTTAAATGAGTTTAATAGGGGAAAGGAGAGCAGAAACTGAAGGCACCAAGAAGAAACCTTTTTTTAGAAAGATGGTTTGTTTTAATGCTAATGAATGATCCACTAGAGAAAGAAAAACTGATTATGGAGGAGGGGGGTAGCATTACTGGAATGAGTAAGAGCTAGTATAAGAATCCTGTGGAGGAGTTGGCCTCAGCTAGGAGCACAGACAGTTCATCCCTTGAATTGGAGGGAAAACAGAGTATATATGCACAGATTCACGTAGGTAAGTAGATGTGGTGTCCTGTTTGAGAGTTCTCTTCTGGTTGATTCTATTTTTTCAGTGAAGTAGGAAGCAAGGTCATCAACTGAAAGAGAGAAAAGTAAGAAATTCTGGAGGTTTAAGGAAAAGGAAGAAGGAGTCAAATAGTCATCTGAAAATGAGAGTAAACTGGACTTAAAAAATGGAGATTGTCTCACTCGTCTTTGATCTGGATAGCCTAGCACAGTCCCTAGTATGTTTTAGACACTGACATGAGGCTTGAGAACCACTGAGTCTTCATGAATACAAATAAAAAAGATAACTCCAAAGGTTATTGAATTTTTTTTAAATCTAGAAAAGATCAATGGCCAGGGCATTTGACATATTAGTTGATCATGTCACAGGAAATACTGAAACCAAGGATCAATGGAAATCTTCTGAGTACTCTTGGGATTGTCTTTTTTCTTCTTCAGAAATTTGTTATATTGCACTTCAAAAGGATAAATAAACCAAGTCCTAAAAGATGCAACTAATAAAATACAAAAGAAGGTAAAATTTATAGAAGGGCATGAGAATTTAAAAAACAGAAAGGAAGAAAAGGAAAGAGGCAGCAAGTGATATTCCCTCATGTGTAAAGGAAAGGATCCAGAGTGAAGATAAGCACTAAGTACAATTTGCCATTGAGGAGAAAATTTAGGAAATCTAATTAGAATGTAGATGTGAGTACACTGACTTAACAGTGGTCATAAATACCACGAAATGTTTTACTCTTGATAATTAGTTGAAAACAATATAACCCTGCATTACTTTTCAACTATGTATTCTCTAACACATAACCATTTCTAATGATGCCATTTAACAACTGTAACAGCATCTAAACTTGAAAAATTATATCTGGCAGTACATTAACAGTATCTGTTAAAACAAATATTATAATATTTTTGGTGCTTTTTATGCAGTTAGAAGTGGTTAACACACACACATACCCCCCACCACAATCAAATAAAAGCCCAGGGAGGAGTTCACAAACTCAAACGCCTACAGGGTTAAAAGCGGTAACAAAATGAGTGAAGCAGGCTGAGTGTAGGGACCATAGGGAGTTGCAGGGATGTGGCAAACAGACAACCAAAGGGCACAACTGGTACTCAGCTCAAGCATACAAAGCATGCCATTTTGCCAGATCTTCCATTCTTAAGATAGATGCAATAGTTTTTTGTGGGGTTTTTTTTGCGATACGCAGGCCTCTCACTGTTGCGGCCTCTCCCGTTGCGGAGCACAGGCTCCGGACGCGCAGGCTCAGCGGCCATGGCTCACGGGCCCAGCCGCTCCGCGGCACGTGGGATCCTCCTGGACCGGGGAACGAACCCGCGCCCCCTGCATCGGCAGGCGGACTCTCAACCACTGCGCCACCAAGGAAGCCCAGATGTAATAGTTTTGATGTGAAAATGTTCAATGTTTGAAATATTAGCAACTAATCCAAATTTATGAACTGTGCGCAGGCCATACAATGCATGTTTGTGGGAAGCATTCAGGCCCTTGAGCTGTCTAGTGTCCCCTGCATTTGACACTTCTCCATTCACTATAATTAAAGCCTATCCGAGGAAAGCAGAGGCCAACACTTCTGAATGACAGAACAATACAGGGTAGGTGAAAGAACTCTACACTAAGTTTCAGAAAACTTTGGTTTCAGGGTAGGCACTGCCATTTACTACTAGCTGGGTGACCTCTTTGAGCTTGTTTATTCATTTGTAAAATGTAGTTTCATGAACTATCACATCTAATTCACTGAGCTGTTGTGAGTAACAAGTTAGAAAGTAGGTCAAAACACATCACAAACTATAAAGTTCTATATAAATACAAGTAGATGGCTATGAGATAGTAGAAAATATATCTGGTTCCTGGCACAGACCCCCTGAAATCCTTGTAATTTCCTAAGTGATAAGAGCACAAACAGCATCTCTTGTCCTGATATTTGGTCTCTGACCCCATCCCTGACACAGGGCTCCTAAAACCCTTGTAAATTCCTAAGTGAGGGGCATCTTTTGTTTAATGAGACAACCCTGGATGGGCTCCTGGATGAGGGCTTGTTGCCAGAACGACCAAGCCATGATGAGAAGCTTAGGATTTTCAGCCTTAACCCCTATCCTCTAGAGCGGGAAGAGGAGCTGGAATTGGAATAAATAATCTATCAAGCCTACGTGAGGAAGCCACCACAAAATCCCAAAGGTACAAGGTTCAGAGAACTTCCAGGTTGGCAAACACATCCACATGGAGAAGGTGACACACTCCAATTTTACAGGGACAGAAGCTCCTGCCCTTGGGACACTCCCAGACTTCGCCCTATGTATCTCTTCATCTGGCTCTTCACCTGTATCCTTTATCATATCCTTTAATACACTGGTAAACATAAGTGTTTCCTTGAGTTCTGTGAGCTGTTCTAGCAAATTAATCAAACCTGAGGAGGAGGTCGTAGGAACCTCCAATTTGTAGCCAAATTAGACAGAAGTTATTATGGGTAACCTGGGGACCTACAATTGCAATTGGCATCTGAAGTGGGTGGGAGCTGTCTTGTGAGACTGAGTCTTTAAATCTATGGGATCTGACACTATCTCCAAGTAGATAGAGTTAGAATTGAGTTAAATTGTAGGACACCGAGCTGGTGTCACAGAGAATTGTTTGGTTAAGGAAAAGAATCTCTACACATTTGGTGACTAGAAGTGTTTTGTGTCAGTAGTAAAGGACACACCCAGGAGAAAGACTCACAGGAGGTAGACTGAACTGAATTTTTCTAATACAATGGCTTTAAAAAAAGACCTAATAGGGTGGCCTAAAAACATTTTATATCTCTGTGTTCAGTCAGTTCCTCATAAAATGGTAATATAGATTACTTAGCTCATGAGTTTCCTCAAATACATTAAAATTTTAATATCCTTTTCAAATGTTAAGTGTCACGTAATTGCTTGGTAATAAAATATTTGCCGAGTATGGCCAAATACACTAGAAGCTGTATGTAATACTTCCTAAAAAGCTGAGTACATTCTTGACTTTCCTAAAAAAATGAGCAATTTAATGTATCTAAGTTTAGATAAAAAAGGTATTTCAGAGCCTCAGGGTTTTTTTTCCTTCTAAGATGTGTGTAATCTTACAACGGGTTAATAATACAGCCCTGTAACACACCCAGGTTTATCTGTTCCTCACTGCTAAAGCTTCTGAAGGTACTGCTCCCATTTGCTGGAGGAACAGGGAGGTCAGGCCCCTGACAGGAATAGGACAGGGTGGTCAGGTCCAGGACGCAACTTAGGGAAAAGCAGCAGCAGTTCTCCTGGCCATGATTTACAAATTCAGAATCAGGGCTAATAATTCTCCCATCTACCTACTTTTCTCCAAATGTGTTTGATGGAAACACTTGATAACTGTTGTTCTCTTTATCCTGGACCATTAAACCATACATGATAAGAAGGCTAAGGAAGTATCAAAATTTATGAGGAACTCTACTAGATAAAAACTCCCTATGAGATTCTTCACTTTTAGCTTTCATCAAAACACAATTGACCTAGCAAACTCAACAAACCAAATCTCCTTCACCAGACTACTTCTTGTAGATTAGTGTGAATGTGAGTTGAATGATGCCAACTTGAAAGGTTTAAAAGGCTCCAAATTAAAGTTTTTCATTTAAAATTAAGCACATTTCTGGAAAGTTATAGGTGATGGTTTTTTCTCCATTGATTTTCCAAACTCTTTGAATGACTTACTGTAATTTAAAAAAATTGTACATAAGAATAAAATTGCCTGGCCATAAAAAGAATTCTCCCCACAATAACATAAGAATTCTGTATTGTATCTCTGTGAGATGAGAGTTGTTCATTAAACTTATTGCAGTAATCATTTCATGATATATGAAGTCAAATCATTATGCTGTACACCTTAAACTTATACAGTGCTGTATGTCAATTATATCTCAATAAAACTGGAAGAAAAAAAATTCTGAGGTTCATATTTGTTCACATTATGGGATCAATTAGTATCTTTTAAGAAAATCTCACTAGTATGGTTTAAACATCTCTATATAAATAAAATGTTAGTCTGAACCACTGAAAAAGATTCTTTAAAGCATTAACTAGTAACAAAGTAAATTGACAAGAGACAAAAATCCAAAATTAAATTACTACCTTTAGGGACTTCCCTGGTGGTTCAGTGCGTAAGACTCCACGTTCCCAGTGCAGGGGGCCCGGGTACATTCCCTGGTCGGGGAACTAGATCCCGCAGGCATGCCGCAACTAAGAAGTCTGCATGCCAAAACTAAAGATCCCGCATGCCGCAACTAAGACCCGGCACAGCCAAAATGAATAAATAAATTTTAAAAATAATTACTACCTTTAAAGAAGAAAGTTAGAAAGTAAAAATGAGTTTCCAGGAAGCTCTTTATTTACTAGCATCTTTTAAGGTTAAATATTTTAAACTTTGCTTGTAAATAATCTGAAAACGGAGTGATTGTATAGCATAGTGATTAAGAGTGTAGACTCTGGAATCAGATTATCTGGGTTCAAATCCTAGATTCTACGACTTATTGTATGTGTGGATTCAGACAGGTCCCTTAACCTCTGTAAACTTTAGTTTTCTCACTGTAAAACGGGAAAATAATAATTTCAGGGTTACTGTAAGGATTAAGTGAGATAATTCATAGTTTTCTTTCTCATACCATATGGATTTTCCATGTAGTAAAATGCAGTGAAAACAGCTAAGAAGCACAGTGTGACCCAGTTTGGTGACACTGTAAATGCACAATGACCCCATTATTTATAGCAATGAATATTGCCACCTTGGAGTTGATTCTCAAGTGAGAGCTCTGTTCTTTAACATCATGTTATAACCTTTTAAAAAATATACTTTAACATGTTTTTTCTATAAACCAAATCAATATTTTCTCCTTTAGCTTTCTCTACCTAGCCTTCATGGACTGTTTTACTAAAGTAGATATATTAAAAACTGATCACTTAGAAGATGATTAAAATTATATTTTAATTGGGGTGATGTGAAATTGCTTTGAGAAATTCTATTTAGGAAAGAATGCTCCACCAAAAAAATCTGCTTAACAATTATAGTGTCTATTTATAATGATGCAAATGTCTATATGATTTATTCTTTCTAGTTATAGATCCCACATTCTACGGACCTGTTAACTTGACTCAGGCTCAAAATATCTACTAAAAAATTTTATTGTGACATGTGTGGGTAAATTATATGACTTTTTATTTCAGATTGACAGAAGTTACTGAATTAAACCATTCAATCTAAAATCCTTCAAATTTGTTTACATTAATATAAAGGTGACCTAAACCAGAACATGTAAAAAAAAAAAAGGGTTACAACTAAAATATTTAATTGAGAAGAAAGTGGAAACTAATAATTTTTTTTTTTTTTTTTTTTTTTTTAACTTGCAATACGCGGGCCTCTCACTGTTGTGGCCTCTCCTGTTGTGGAGCACAGGCTCCGGATGCGCAGGCTCAGCGGCCATGGCTCACGGGCCCAGCCACTCCGCGGCATGTGGGATTTTCCCGGCCCAGGGCACGAACCCATGTCTCCTGCATTGGCAGGCAGACTCTCAACCACTGCGCCACCAGGGAAGCCCTAATAATTTTAAAAAATTGTTCTTTAGGGACTTCCCTGGAGGTCCAGCAGTTAAGACTCTGAGCTTCCACTACAGGGGGCATGGGTTTGATCCCTAGTCAGGGAACTAAGATCTTGCGTGGCATATGGCAGGGCCAGGGGAAAAAAAAATCGTTCTTTAAAGTAACAAAACCACCCAGTGAAAAACGAACTGTGATGGGATTTTTATATTCACATAAACTTTTAGTAATGTACACTCAGTTATACAATGACAGTAGTTTTTTCTTATACTCTCTCAGTCTGACTTATTTTATAGCACTTACTCAAAACTAGACAATGATAAGTTTAGACACAAAAATGTTAGCAATGTATTTATTTCTGTACTGTCATCCTATATATATATATATATATATATATATATATATATATATATATATATATATAAAATTTGTGTGTGTGTGTGTGGTACGCAGGCCTCTCACTGCTGTGGCCTCTCCCGTTGCAGAGCACAGGCTCCAGACGCGCAGGCTCAGCGGCCCAGCCGCTCCGCGGCATGTGGGATCTTCCCGGACCAGGGCACGAACCCACGTCCCCTGCATCGGCAGGCGGACTCCAACCACTGCACCACCAGGGAAGCCCTATATATATATATTTTTTCTTTTAATTTTTATTTACTTATTTTATTTTTGGTTGTGTTGGATCTTTGTTGCTGCACGTGGGCTTTCTATAGTTGAGTGAGGGCTACTCTTCGTTGCGGTACGCAGACTTCTCATTGCAGTGGCTTCTCTTGTTGCGGAGCATGGGCTTTAGGCGCATGGGCTTCAGTAGTTGTGGCACACGGGCTTAGTTGCTCCGCAGCATGTGGGACCTTCCTGGACCAGGGATCGAACCCATGTCTCCTGCATTGGCAGGTGGATTCTTAAACACTGTGCCACCAGGGAAGTCCCATCCTATATATTCTTAATTCTAAGGAAATCTGAACATTGAACAAGCATTCTTTGAAAAGTATCTACATAAAGAACATTCCACATATGACAGACATTTGGTAGACTACTAATTAAGACAGTTTTTCTTAGGTTACCATCCCAGGTTAAAAAGCATAGGATCCTCAAAGATAAGTTTACGTACTTTCACTTACTTCGCCTGAAATTTAACTTAGATTGAAAAAAAGTAATAGCAATGAATGTAAAATTTGGGATACATTTAATTTTCACTTGAATTTAGTATTTCTTCCCACTTCTCTGTCAATATTGAACACTAAGTAAAACTTACTTGTTAAAAAAACTCAACAAATATGCTAATATGAACAATTTTGCAAGATCAAAGTAAATTTATTTTAACACCTAGTCTTGAGGAAGCAATTCTTTTTTAACCTACTTGATTTATTTATTGGACTTTCCTAGGAATCATCAGATTTAGTATCAACAGACACACAGGTAATATCATAGATAGCAGCTTTCCAATTCATTAATTTCCATATTTAGTCAAATCAATTCCTGTATTACAAAGAAACCAAAGCTGTACTTCTTTTTCAAAAAATGTGTCAGTGCTATACTAGGGGTGTAACTCCTTATAAAGCAAGCATGAATGTGGCATCAAACTTACTTTTCCAAAGAAGCCTTTGAAGAACTTCCTTTCCTGGAGGAACAGGGGGACAAGTCGAGCGCTATTATTGTATGGGCTAAATGTCCCAAGGTTTCACAGCAATAAGCACATACAGAGGTTGGGTGAAGGGCAAAGTAGGAGAAGGGGAAGGGAGTGAGAGTTTTAAAGAGTTATCCATACCAGGAGTGACAGGGAAAAAGGAAGGGTGCATGAAAATGCAGCAAAACATACTGTATGGCCTAATAATCCGCAGAAAGAGAAGAAATCAGAACCTGTATCCATGCAGAGCAACTAGTTACTTTAGCATTCTCTACTGACTTTTAAAACAGAGATTATTCAAATTTGGCAGCAGAGAAAAAGACTAGGACATACTGGTTTGTGAGATTTGCATTTAAATTTTCATAATAGTGAGTGGTAAATTGATTGGTTCACATACATTTTTCAATTTAAAATCAGTGGTCAAATATGTGGAAGTCACCAATGAAAAAACCAGTCCACACTCAAATGATCACAAAGTAACATTAAAAAAATGTTACACTTAAATTATGAGTGTGAAGGGAGGGTCCTTGCCAGACTTTTTCTTGCTGAGTTCAAGATGTCACTTCGAGAATTCTTACTTATGCATTAGGACAGGTTTGTATGTATGTGTGTGCTGATAAATTCCATAGCAACTGTGGGGAAATAATAGATATGTTCTATTTCAAACACAGAATAAATCATCTATAAAGAACACATGGCCAATGCTTTCACTGGAGCTGAGAAAACTAATATATTTGAGAACCAAACCACATCTGTTAACCACAACTAAAATTTGAAGAATAGGGTTGTTTTCTTTTTAAATGCTACTGTTTTAGAAGAAAGAAATTTGTACTGACAGTTATAACTATACAATTCTAAAACTACGTAGGTAAAAGAGACACAACTGTCTGTGGTCCCAGCACCAATTTTTAAGCATATACAAATCTTGAAAACTGCCCACCATTTAAAATCTGAAGAACTTATGCAAAGTAGATGAGTTCTAACTCACCCAAGCTAGCTTAACTTTAACATTTCCTAGTTTTGGTTGAACTATACTTTAAGCCTTTACCTTTTATAATCCATTATTAATAGTAAATAAATGTCTAGAAAAAGACAACTCTACAGAAATTTGACTCATAAAACTCATTCAATACTCTCAAACACTGAATGGTTTGTTTTTTCTCTAGGTTTTGAAAATCACAAACAGCATCAAAGATTTCCATAAAATGTTTTGAACTTAAGCTAGAAATATAATAAGGTAATTGGGATAGTTGTAACAATAAGACTAAGCTCATTTCTGCTGCCAAGTTTGGTGACCCTAGTTTCGTTAGACTTTTAGGTAACCACCAGCTTTTAAAAGATGCAGCCCAAGTTAAAAGATTCACCATTCTTTAGGGATAGGAAGATGTGGGAAGGAGATTCGTTAATATTTAATTTAGCTACCAGAAAAGCTCCTGTTAAACATGGAGTTTGCCTTCTATTTATAAAAGACCTCAGGTGTTAATGAAAAAAGTTGACGTGCAAAATGCATCAAAAGACAGTTATTAGAGTAGAGAATAATATTAATTTAAAAAATTAAATTATTCTTTTACCTGCTAAAACAAGAACATACATTAAAACAAATTTATCAAATAGCAAATAAAAAATCAACATATTAGAAACTGGTAGTGTAATGAAACTAGTCTAAAACCAAGACAGAGAGGGAGAGACACAGAGACAATGGGAAGAAAAGACATTTTAAAAGGAAAGGCATCTTGCACCAGTATCAAGCAAGATAACTAAAGGCCCAATACACTTTTTACAAAATAGATTGATAAATGACAGTACTCCTCCCCCTGCAACTAACTCTGCCATTAAGGCAATGAAAATGGGCAACAGTCATTTCTGTCATTTATCCTATATAATCTAAGTCCCTAAGTGGCTAACTGGTAAAATTATGCCACAAAGTAAATGAATTGCAAATAACTGTAACTTTATGCATATAAAGTAAAAAAAAAATTAAACATATTTATAATCTGAGAAGCATATGTTGTTTAGTTACAATATCTTTTCATTTGAAAATATTAAGTATGCTGATAACTTCTAATTGAAGTTAAAGTAATCCTAAATTGTAAGGAACTACTTGGAAGGAAAAATAAACTGTACTTGCAAATTACCCTGCTTCTTCAAGCCCGCACAAATTTAAAAAGTGCTAGAATGTTACATTTTTAGTTCAAAGATCATTTGAGTGATAAGTTTAAGATGTTTGTTTTCCTATGTAACTGGTACATCTGAGCTACATAATTCTTTAAATTTTAAAACATTTTTGGCATTCAAACTTGTTCCAGACATGCTATTTCTTCTTTAATCTGTAGGTCTGTTCATTTATACATCTGCTTCCATTTATTTGAAACGATAAGAGGAATATTTATCCTCTATGAAAATAAACAAACATCTCCAGACACATAGCTTTTGGCACAATATAAGCATCTGGCACAGTAGATTATACATGTTTGTTAGATGAATGTTCGGTAAAAGAAGGGAAAAAGGCATCTTGAAATTTCTGTATAGTAAAAATATGAAAAGAAGACAAAAAGCATGAACTTTTGTGGACTAACATGATCTGAGATGAACAACATCTGAAGACTTCCAACTTTCTGCAGCCTTTTTCATACAGCATTAGAAAGGGTATTAATAGAAGGGGAACTTTCAGTGAGTATAATAAATAGGAAATTGGCACTAGTTTCCCAAAATTCAATCTTATTTTTAAAAATACTTGTTTGCCTGTGCAAAATTATTATACAACACTTGCTCCAAGTCTCCTGGGTAGGGTTAGTCTGAAAACTTTTAAAGAACTTCTTGAATCAAAAGTTCAGAAGTGGTCAATCTTCCTTCAAAGTTCAAAAGTTTAAGTATGTCCAGAAAAGCAATCCAAATATGCATAATTTCATTTTACTTGTAAAAGACCACAGGAAAATAAGGATCTTTAAGAGATATGCAAAAGGGTTTCATAAACTTTAAACATTAAATATAACATTGTTATGATGATTATTACGAAATTCAATTCAGTCCCCATATTGAGGACTGAATTGTTTTCTGTATATTTATTCCAGAAATATTTTTTGAGTGGCTACTATGTGCCAGACACTGTTCCAGGCATAGATATAATTTTTCAAACAGCAATTTGGTTCTGATTTCTGGTAAAAATAAAAACTCATTTTTTTGATAATTTTATTATTTAAATAAGTCCTGTATCTCAAATAACCATGCTTACAGTTTACAATTTCCTTGGTTAAAACCAAAAAGGTAAAATAAAACAAAAAAATTCACTCAACTAAAAAATCAGTTTTAAAACTAGACAGGGCTTCCCTGGTGGCTCAGTGGTTAACAATCCGCCTGCCAATGCAGGGGACACAGGTTCGAGCCCTGGTATGGGAAGATCCCACATGCCGCGGAGCAACTAAGCCCGTGCGCCACAACTATTGAGGCTGCGCTCTAGAGCCTGCATGCCACAACTATGGAAGCCATTGTACCTAGAGCCCATGTTCTGCAACAAGAGAAGCCACTGCAACGAGAAGCCCACGCACCACAACGAAGAGCAGCCCCTGCTCGCCGCAACTAGAGAGGGCCCAGGCACAGCAATGAAGACCCAACGCAGCCAAAAATAAATAAATAAATAAATAAAGAAAGAAAGAAAGAAAGAAAGAAAGAAAGAAAGAAAGAAAGAAAGAAAGAAAGAAAGAAAGAGGCAGGCACTCTGCCCTTATTAAAAATAAATAAATAAAGATAAAACTAGACAGTGAATAGTGGCTATCTCTGGGACTGCAAGAGATTTTATGTACTGTTTTTGTTCATTTGTATTTTACAGAATGAACATATACTACCTATGTAATAAAGAGAGGTTTCTAATTAAAAGTAGGTTAAAGAAAACTAGACAGTGAAGAGGACTGACTGCTCATTAAACAACTAAATACCACTTCTTAATTATCTTCTGGGCAAACTTAAACCATCCCTAGTTTTTCCTTATTTAGAGAGTAAACATGAAGCCACATGCTGAATTAAGACTTTCCAAAGGCTCATTCCACAGTGACCTTCCAAATGTTAAATTTATGTAGGCTCTAAGATTTTAATAACTATTTAAGGTTTGTTTCAGGTCTATCTAGTCTATTCACTGATTCATCTGTTGTTTTCAGTTATTAGCATTATGATGTTTAATGACTAGTAGGGCAAATCATTGCATTACTTTTTAAAATGTTCTTAGAAAATCTTATTCTATTAGTGAACTTAGAATTATTTTGTTAAATAAGAGATTGAATTTAAATTTCCTGGAGAACTGCATTATCTGAGGCTGTATTTAACTGGGGACTATAGGTGGACATGGCAAGTCTATAAATTATTATATAAAGTCTCTTTAACATTAATGATGATTAAATGGAGAGCACAGATAGACTAAGAAGGGCTTCAAACATTTAAGAATTTAAATGACCAAAATCTGCAGTAAAGGGTATGTATGTGTGTCTATATATTGTTTTGTTTTGTTTTTTAGTTTTTTACGTATCATAATCAGTTATTTTTCTCCTCCTCTCCTTTCTATAATAGATTCAGACATTTGTTCAAAAACATAATCCACTTCTCTGAGTTGGTTGCTTCCTTGACTTTATATCTTTTATACTGAGGAGTTGTATATAAGAGGTCATATAGAATGTACCAAGAAGCAGAAAAGTTTTGATTAAGCAAATTGAGGGGAAAAAAAAGCACTCATTAGTAGCCAAACTTGTGGCAGCCCACCATACCAGCAAACCCAAAGCAACAAGTATTTAATGCTGTTCTGGGGCAAGGGCATGTAGAAGTAATGCTTAAAGCTTTCACAGCAAAGGGAGGAAAGGCCACACATTGGAGAGAAGGTTGTGAAGAGGGCTGTCAGAATTTAAGAAACATTCTTCAAACCTATCCAAAATATGAAGTTAACACTTTAATCTGAACCTTTATGAACTCTGAACTCATTCTCTCCTTTTATTAAATACACAGGCATGTGCCTGGGATGTGTTCTATGGCATAATAGGCAAAACAGACATTATTTATCCTGGAAAAGGACTCTCCATTTCAAGTATGCTGAAGTTTGTGCAAAAGGCAGGGAAATACATTGTTTATGTTAGAGGAGTATAGAGAAGGAAACTGGGGAGTAGCAGTAATGATAATTAAGTCTCCCTAAAATGTAAACCTCACCTGCTGTCAACACAGATATCTCTATTTTATACTTTTTCCTGGAAAGCTGTTTCTTATAGATTTAAAATCAGTAATTTATAACCCAGTTGTCACAGTTAGGTTAAAAGACTAACTGTAATAGTTTTATCCTGGTTTTAGAATATTATTCATCTATAAGAATTCATACCACTTGTTTAATATGGGTTCTGAATTAAAAGTATCTTTTAGATAATGTCTGGCCTAAACTGAAGAAGTTGGTCATTGTAACTTACACCTTTGGATGGACAACATGAAATGCTCTTTATTAATGAGCCCACGTATTTTGCCTTAAGAGAAACACTGTTCTTACTGGATAGTGGGTCACTAAAATTTACTGAGCAAAATCTTTTGAGAAAATATTTACAGCATATAGATCAACACTGGCAACCATCAAATACATACAGCTTTCAATCTTTTTACAGCATCTTCACAGATGTGCATTCCTCTTGATTCATCAACTTCTACATGCCCAAGGTACTGTAGAAAGAAGAGAAAAGTTACAGCTATTGCTGTTTACTGAGTAGCTACTATATGGTAGATATTACATGGTAGAAAATTGAATATTAAAATTCCTGCACTCAAGAAACTCACAGCCATTATAGAAGAGTTAAGGTAATGTTACTTTACTTACCCTCAGTGTCCTCATGTGACTGAGATTTAGAATAAAGGTCTCCAAGAGCTGTTATAGAGGAGTATAGGTGAAAAAGTACATGATAAGCAGTAAATGTTACCTGAATCTATTGGATCTGAGGCATAACAGCCTATGCTAGACACAGTTACTATATCTCTAGACATAAAAATAGTCCTAAAACAAAGTGTGTGTGCGTGCGTGTGTGTGTGTGTGTGTATTGAAAAGGTACAAATAAAAATAATAAAATAATACACATACACCTTTTATGGGACGCACATAAGAACAGGGCAGAAAACTAAAATTTTAAGAAGGTAGTGCATCTGAGCTCTAGAAGATGTGCAGAACTTGAAGAAGCTGTATTGGAAAGGTTGGGAAACTATTTTAGGCAGGTAGAATTTAACAAAAGCTATAGGTGTAGAATAGAATAACTATGTATCAGCAAATATTCCTGCCTGGCAAGAATATGAGGTATATGCAGCTGGGGAATTTGAACACTGAAATGAGTCTGTACTTAATCCTAGAGGCAATGGAGAGCTAATAAAGCTTTTTTTGGTTTGTTTTTGCAAGGTAGTAATATTATTCAAATTGTACCTTAGTATGGGAATAGTCTTGGGTTAGAAAGCACAAAGGATGATGGCAATATCACAAGTGCTCTCTTTTAAAAGGAAATTTAGAGTCTGGTTCTGGGTAAGATGGAGTAGACATACATTACCCTGTCCCACCCTCTAAATGAAACCATAAAACCAGAACAGAATACATGGAAGCACCTATTTGAGTTCTCTGTAAAGAGTATAAGATGAATCAGAGAAGAATACCAGAATTCAAGGTATTTCTGAACTGGCAGGGAGTTTACCTTCCCTGCCCCTCCTCCCCTTTGGTACCTCCAGCCTGAACTTTACACAGCCAGATATCCAAGTGAGTGCTATGGCACAGAGAGAACTCTGGGAAAAGCACTCTAGCTCTGGCCCAAGGACCAGGTAAAGTAACTCCTTATCCTCAGAGAGTATAGGAATCCCCCTCCCTTTTATTTATCTTTTTTTGAACTTTCACACCCCAGTCCCCAGGAAATTCCGTGGTGGTGTCGGTGGTAGCAGCAAGGGAAACCTGCAAGAGCCACACACCTCTGAGAAAAGGCGGCTGTCCTCTGTTTAAAGAGACTGTGATTCCAGGAAGGTGGGCCAACACCTCCACCACCCCTCTTCTGCTTTTTCCCCCCTCTCTGAATCTCCCACCATTTGGCCCTGGATGAAGATGAAACAGTAGTAATTCATGGGCACAATAACCAGTGCCCTACGAAACACAGGCATGGAAAGTTTAAGTAACTTGCCCAAAACCATTCAGCTAGTGAATGCTCAAACCCAAGCAGCCTGACCCAGGACAGTCCTATAATGCTCATATACTGAATTTTTCATTTTTATCCCTATCTTTCCAATACTGAATAAATGCATAAAACCAACAAATTAAAATCAATTTAGGAAACTGTTGGACTTTAGGTAACAAAATACCTGAGGTATCGATCATAAAGATCATATAGACTAAGGACATTAAAGAATTGTAACAGCTATAATTTTGAATAAACATTATATAAAACAGCAGGAATGCTCACTTTTAAGTGAATCAAATAATATATATATTCAGTTATATATAATATATATTATATATATTCCTTTTCAGATTCTTTTCCATTATAGGTTATTATAAGATATTGAATAGTTCTCTGTGCTATACAGTAGGTCCTTGTTGGTTATCTATTTTATACATAGTAGTGTGCATCTGTTAATTCCAAACTCCTAATTTATCCCTCCCTTCCCCTTTACCATCTGGTAACTGTAAGTACATTTTCTATGTCTGTGAGTCTGTTTTGTGAATAAGTTCATTTGTATCATTTTTTTAGATTCCACATATAAGTGATATCATATAATATTTGTCTTTCCCTGTCTGACTTCTTCACTTAGTATGAAAATCTCTGGGTCCATCCATGTTGCTGCAAATGGCATTATTTCATTCTTTCTTATGGCTGAGTTATATTCCATTGTATGTATACATCACATCACCGTACCCATTCATCTGTCGATGGATACTTAGGTTGCTTCCATGTCTTGGCTATTGTAAATAGTGCTGCTATGAACACTGGGGTGCATGTATCTTTTTTTGTTTTTTTGTTTTTTTTATTTTGGCCACGCCATGCAGCATGTGGGATCTTAGTTCCCCAACCAGGGATAGAATTTGTGTCCCTGCAGTGGAAGCACGGAGTGGTTAACCACTGGACCACCAGGGAAGTCCCTGCACGTATCTTTTTGAATTACAGTTTTCTCCGGATATATGCCCAGAAGTGGGATTGCTAGATCATATGGTAACTGTATTTTTAGTTTTTTAAGGAATGTCCACACTGTCCTCCATAGTGGCTGTACCAATTTACATTAACACCAACAGTGTAGGAGGGTTCCCTTTTCTCCACACCCTCGCCAGCATTTATTATTTGTAGACTTTTTGATGATGGACATTCTGACTGGCGTGAGGTGATACCTCATGGTAGTTTTGATCTGCATTTCTCTAATAATCAGCAAAGTTGAGCATCTTTTCATGTGCCTGTTGGCCATCTGTATGCCTTCTTTGGAGTAATGTCTATTTAGGTCTTCTGCTCATCTTTTGATTGGGTTGTTTGTTTTCTGATATTGAGGTGTATGAACTGTTTGTATATTTTGGAAATTAAGCCCTTGTTGATCATATCGTTTGCAAATATTTTCTCCCAGCCCGTAGGCTGTCTTTTCATTTTGTCTATGGTTTCCTTTGCTGTGCAAAAGCTTCTAAGTTTAAGTCCCATTTGTTTACTTTTGCTTTTATTTCTTTTGCCTTGGGAGACTGATCTAAGAGAATATTGCTATGATTTATGTCAGAGGATGTTTTGCCTATGTTCTCTTCTAGGAGTTTTATGGTGTCATGTCTTGTATTTAAGTCTTTAAGCCATTTTGAGTTTATTTTTGCATATGGTGTGAGGGAGTGTTCTAATTTCATTGATTTACACGCAGCTGTCCAGCTTTCCCAACACCACTTGCTGAAGCGACTAACTTTTCTCCAATGTGTATTCTTGCCTCCTTTTTCAAAGATTAATTGACCATAGGTGTGTGCGTTTATTTCTGGGCTCTCTATTCTGTTCCACTGATCCATGTCTGATTTCATGCCAATACCACATTATTTTGATTACTGTAACTTTGTAGCATTGTCTGAAGTTGGGGGGTGGGGTTGTGCCTCCAGCTTTGTTCTTTTTCCTCAGGATTGCTTTGGCAATCCTGGGTCTTTTGTGGTTCCATATAAATTTTAGGAGTATGTGTTCCAGTTCTGTGAAAAAGTCATGGGTAATCTGATAGGGATCACATTAAATCTGTAGATTGCTTTGGGTAGTATGGCCATTTTAACAATATTAATTCTTTCAATCCAAGAGCATGGGATATCTTTCCATTTCTTTGAATTGTCTTCTATTTCCTTAATCAATGTTTTATAGTTTTCAGCATATAAATTTTTCATCTCCTTGGTCAAGTTTATGCCCAGGTATTTTCTTTTTTTTTTTTTTAACATCTTTATTGGGGTATAATTGCTTTACAATGGTGTGTTAGTTTCTGCTTTATAACAGAGTGAGTCAGTTATACATATATATATGTTCCCATATCTCTTCCCTCTTTGTCTCCAGAGGGAGCTTCTAAAAAGGAAATCAGAGTATGTCACTCTTCTACTTCCCACACCCAAGGACTCAAGTCACTACATTTGACTTGAGAGGAAAGGCTGAAGTCATTACGGTGGCCTCTAAACAAAACCCAACACAAACTAGCCCTTCCCTCTCTGCATTAGCCTCTGACCTCGTCTCCTCTATTCTCCTTATTCCCACACTCCAAACCAGCCACTCTGGCTGCCAGGGCCTTGGCACTGGCTGTTCCCTCAGCCTAGAATGCTTTTCCATGTGGCTCACTGCCTGACCTCTCTCTGGTGCTTATTCAAATATCACATTCTCCAAGAGGTCTTCCTGACCATTTAAAATCTTACTCTTCACCAGCCCACCCCCCTTTCCTGACTTATTATCCTCCATAGCATTTATCACTATTTAATATTCTACTTATCTCACTTGTTTGAAAAATTGCCTCCACATGAGAATGGAAGTTTCATGAGAGCAGGGTTTTGTTTTGTTTTGTTTCTACATTTTCAGTGTGTGGGAAAGCACTTGGAACAAAGTAGCTCCTCAAGAAATATTCAGTGACTGGCACAAGATAAATGGTCCATGAATGTCATTGATAATTATCACCTGCTCTCAACTGACCAGTTTTGCTTCCCTGAGCAGGGAGAAATTCAAGGGGAAATTTCAGTTACAGGAGAACGTAGGCTAAGCAATCTCCCAGAGTGTCTGTGTTTTGTGGCGCACACTGCTGTCTGCTCAAACTGCTGCCGTGGCATTCAGCATATCTGAGTTCCACCCTGAAAAGCTGGTGAACTGTGTGCTCTGCCTGCCCCTCTGCCCTGTCCCCTGTTCCTCACCCAGAGTTAGGACCGACCCCTCTATGGAGAAGGGAGGGGTCAGGGGGCTACCATTCTCAGAAAAGATCAGAAAAACAATGGATGGAAACCGAAGAGTCTGGAAGAATCATCAGGCTGTTAATGGCAGTTTTCTCTGGGAGGGTATCTTGTATGTTGTGTATTTTGCTTGTCTGAGTTTTCTGTAATAAAGAAATAGAAGAAAAACGTTTGAAAACTTTGTTTTATGAAAATAAGAAAGAAAAGTTACATTTGGAGATTCTTCTGCCAGCAGTGTGTCTCTAAAATGTCCAGAATGACAAGTGCCCCAGGATTGGAAGCTACTGCCCTGGGGGCAAGTGTGCCCCTAGAGAGGGCCTGAAATGCATCCATTCCAACCTCAATGGGCAGGAGGCTTTCCTGACTAGTTCTGCTTGCTGTGATGCCATGATCACCAAGCAGCATTCCGATAATTTAGTATCCCAGGAAAATTGCCTACTGGGAGAGGCACACAGCATTCGTCTTCTGAGAGTTACATTTTCTTCAGTAAAAATTAATGTATTAGCTTTCTGGATTTGGTTTTTAAGATGATGAATTTTTTTTGCTGAGAACAACCTCAAAGCCATCTTGTTCAGAAATCTTGTTTCATTCTGGTTAACACGTTTGCCCTCATATGTCCTTGGCTGGAGGCGAGCCCTGTGTCTCACCTGGTAGTGAGAAGTGGATCTGAATTTCAGGTAACAGCTGAAACCAATGATGGCTGCCTGGTGAAAGATCAAATATTTTGTTGAAACTATGGTGAGCAAGAGAAGGGAGACTCCACTGAAAGAAGCAAATGTGCCTTATGATAACGGGGAAGTAACTAAACCTCACTTTGGTGGATGGCTAACCTTTATTTCATGCCTGCGGCTGCACATTTTAACCTTCTTCTTGGAGAGTGAACGACATTATTTATGCCTGGCAACGGACTATGTCTCTTCAACTTTATTTGCATAAAGATCTCCTGGGGATGTTATTTCACTTGGAATCCCAGGCCCCACTCTCAGACTTTGCTTTTGGCCAGCACAACGGAGAGTGGCCCTAACTCAGGGCAACTCAGTTATGCACTTCAAATCCAGCAAGGCTCAGCCTCCTCTCCTTGTTCTGCTTTCCTCAGTCTGTTTCTGTTCTTCTTACCTCCTGATCTCTGGTCTGTTTGTCCTGTAGCTTCTCCCCCCGACCCTCAGGACTGATGGAGTGTTCTAATTTCATTGATTTACACGCAGCTGTCCAGCTTTCCCAACACCACTTGCTGAAGCGACTAACTTTTCTCCAATGTGTATTCTTGCCTCCTTTGTCAAAGATTAATTGACCATAGGTGTGTGCGTTTATTTCTGGGCTCTCTATTCTGTTCCACTGATCCATGTCTGATTTCATGCCAATACCACATTATTTTGATTACTGTAACTTTGTAGCATTGTCTGAAGTTGGGGGGTGGGGTTGTGCCTCCAGCTTTGTTCTTTTTCCTCAGGATTGCTTTGGCAATCCTGGGTCTTTTGTGGTTCCATATAAATTTTAGGAGTATGTGTTCCAGTTCTGTGAAAAAGTCATGGGTAATCTGATAGGGATCACATTAAATCTGTAGATTGCTTTGGGTAGTATGGCCATTTTAACAATATTAATTCTTTCAATCCAAGAGCATGGGATATCTTTCCATTTCTTTGAATTGTCTTCTATTTCCTTAATCAATGTTTTATAGTTTTCAGCATATAAATTTTTCATCTCCTTGGTCAAGTTTATGCCCAGGTATTTTCTTTTTTGATGCAATTTTAAAAGGGATTTTTTTTTTAACTTTCACTTTCTGATATTTCGTTGTTAGTGTAAAGAAATGGAAAAGATTTCTGTATGTTAATCTTGCATTCTGCTCCTTGCTGAACTCATTTATCAGTTCTAATAGTTTCTATGTGGAGTCTTTAGGGTTTTGTATATAAAGTATCATGTCATCTGCATATAATGACAATTTTACCTCCTCCCTCCCAATCTGGCTACGTTCTGTTCCTTTTTCTTGTCTAGATTAGAAAAATTTTAATTCAAAATTATAGGCTGTCGGAAATGTCAAGTGTTTGGTGACTCTGTGAACTAGTTCTAGATGCTGAGATTGAGCTCACACCCAGAAATAATAGAATACTTTGTCACTGAAGACTGCTTTTTATTATTCAGTCAGATGCTACAGTGATATACTACATATTACACTCAAATCCTGTAAAGTTGTATTTTTCAGCTTGGAGACAGTGATGAATGGCCATTTAAATAATTCTTTGATTGAATTCGGCTCTAGAAAATATTCCTTCATGTTCTGTTGATATTTGGCTTTCTTCAAAGCTTAATAATATATTCTTAATTTCTTGGTCCAATAGGTAAAGAAAATCAAGTACTGGGAAAGAG
>NW_006787038.1:439683-450585 GCF_000442215.2 Lipotes vexillifer
CTCAGCAATTGAGCTCTCAGCATTGCTGTTCTAACATTTTAAGAAATTCTGACATCTCATTCTGGGTACCTTGCCACATACACTATCAATTTTTAAAATTTTGTTATTTTGTTTTTTAATTTATTCTCTATCCTTGATCGCTGACTCAATGCCAAATACGTATTTTTAAAAATTACATTATCCTAAATTTTCTATTTTGCTCTACCAATATTTCTTTCTATTTTGGCACAAGCTGCTATTTTGATCATTACGTTAACAACTGCTTTGGCACAATCTCTTCCGCTAATTTTAATCCCACAGAATTTTGCTGGTTATTTCCCATGTTTATTCTTTGGGATCAACTTTGGAGTAATTTTGCTCAGTTGCTGACAAATAAAACCTTTGGGATTTTAATTAAGATTACCTTAAATTCACTGGTTAATTTGAGAAAAACTGACATAATAGTGACTCATTCCATCTAATACTATTTATTCAAGTCTTTTATGTCTCTGCAGTTTTAAGGTAGGCTTCAAATACACATTTTCTAGATTAATAAGTATTTAATAATTTTTGTTGCTACTGTGAACTGGTTTTACACCCATTATTTATGTATATATTTCTGTATATATATTCTTTTAAAAGACTTTAGAGCAGTTTTAGGTTCACAGAAAAACTGAGCAGAAAAGTACAGAGTTCCCATACACTCTCTGCACACACACCCCCAGCTTCCCCCACTATCACATTCCACACCAGAGTGGTACATTTGTTACAATCAACAAACCTATAGTTTATCCACAGTGTATATTAGGTTTTACTTTTGGTGCTGTAAATTCTATGGATTTTAACAAATGTATAATGACATGTATCCACCATTGTAGTATCATACAGAATAGTTTCACTGCCCTAAAAATCCTCTGTGTTCCTCCTATTCATCTCTTCTTCTCCCCTAAACTCTGGCAAGCACTGATCTTTTTACTGTCTCCATAGTTTGGCCTTCTCCAGAACTGTCATAGAGTTAGAATCATACAGTATGTAGCCTTTCCAGACTGGCTTCCTTCACTAGTAATATGCATTTAAGGTTCCCCATGTCTTTTCATATATTCCATTGTCTGAACATATCAGTTTATTTATCCATTCACCTGCTGACAGACATCTTTGTTGCTTCCAAGTTTTGGCAATTATGAATAAAGTGGCTATAAACATCCATGTGCAGGTTTTTGTGTGGACATAATTTTCAACTCATTTGGTTTGAGTGTGATTGCTGGGTCATATGGTAACTGTACATTTAGTTTTATAAGAAAACTTCTCCTAAAGTTTTCTAAAGTGGCTGTCCCATTTGCATTCCCACCAGCAATGAATTACAGTTCCTGTTGCTCCACGTTTTAACCAGCATTTGATGTTGTCATTGTTCTGGATTTTGACCATTCTTGATAGGTGTGTAAACTCATTATATTTTTATTTGTATATAATTTGTCTTTCCCTCTCTGGTTGCTTTCAAGATTTTCTTAGTCTTTGATATCTACAGTTTCATTCACGTGTCTAGGAGACACTTTTTTTTTTAGATTGAGATATAATTCACGTACCATACAATTCACTCAACGTGCACCCCTGAGTCATCAATTAATTTTTTTAAATTGTGGTGAAATACATATAACATAAAATTTGCCAAAAAAAAATTTGCCATTTAAACTATTAAGTGTATAGTTCAGTGGTATTTATTATATTCATGATGTTGTGCAACCATTACCACTACCTATTTCCTGAACTTTTTCATCACTCCAAACACAAATGCTGAAAACATTAAGCAATGACTCCCAAGTTCTCCCTTCCTTCAGCTCCTGGTAATCTCTAATCAACTTCCTGTCTCTATGAAATTGCCTATTTTAGATATGTCATATAAGTGGAATCACAATATTTGTACTTTCATGTATAGCTTATTTCACTTAGCATAACGTTTTCAAGGTTCATCCATGTTGTAGCACATATCAAAACTTCATTCCTTTTAATGGTGGAATAATATTCCATTCTATGTATATACCACATTTTGTTCATCCATTCACCTATCGACAAAACACCTGGGTTGTTTCCACCTTTTGGTTATTATGAATAATGCTGCAATGAATGCTGACATATAAGTATCTGTTTGAATCCCTGCTTTCAATTCTTTGGGTATATGCCTAGGAGTAGAATTACTGGGTAATTTTATGTTTAGCTTTGTGAGGAACTGTCAGTTTTCCATAGTGTTGCACCATTTTACATTCCCATCAAAATGTATGAGAGTTTCAATTTTTCTATACGCTCATCAGCACTTTATTTTCCTTTTTTTAAAAAAATTATACCAACCTAATACGTGTGAAGCATATCTCGTGATTTTGATTTGCATGCCCCTAATGACTAATAATATTGAGCACCTATCTTTTCATATGCTAATTGGCCATTTGTATATCTTCTTTAGAGAAATGCCTAGTCACATCCTTTGCCCATTTTAAAAACTGGGTTTTAGTCTTTAGATATATGATCTCCAAATATTTTCTGCTATTCTTTGGGTTGCCTTTTCACTTTCTTTCTTCAAAAGAAAACATCCTTTGATGCATAAAATTTTTCAATTTTGATGAAGTTCAGTTTATCTATCTTGGGCTTCCCTGGTGGCTCAGTGGTTAAGAATCCACCTGCCAATGCAGGGGACACAGGTTTGAGCCCTGTTCCGGGAAGATCCCACATGCCACAGAGCAACTAAGCCCATGTGCCACAACTACTGAGCCTGCGCTCTAGAGCCCACAAGCCACAACTACTGAAGCCTGTGCACCACAACTATTGAAGCCTGTGCACCCTAAAGCTTGTGCTCCACAACAAGAGAAGCCACTGCAATGAGAAGCCCACGCACCACAATGAAGAGTAGCCTCCCTTGCTGCAACTACAGAAAGCCCACGCACAGCAACAAAGACCCAAGGCAGCCAAAAATAAACAAACAACAACAAAATTTTATCTCTCTTTTCTTTTGCTGCTCATGCTAAGGACTCCACTGCCAGATCCAAAGTCATGAAGATTTACCCCTGTGTTTTCTTCTAAGAGTTTTATGGTTTTTACTCTTATATTTAGGTCACTGATTCACTGAGTTAATTTTTTACATAGTCTGAGGCAGAAATCCAACTTCACTCTTTTTCATATGGAAATCCAGATGTCCCAGAATCACTGGGTGACAAGACAATTTTTTCTCCATTGAATGAACTTTGCACCCTTGTCAAAAATCACTTGGATGTAGATGTATTAGACTAATTTTTATTTATCCCATTTGCTTCTTCAATCTGAGGATTCAAACACTGCTCTGAATGAATTCATCCTCCTCTCTCTTCCTGGAGCTTCCATTAGGTCTGCTAGTGTCACTGGACTTTTATATTTGTTCATCCACGTTTCTTAACCTCTTTTTCATATTTTCTCTTTATCACCTTGTGCTGCATTCTGGATAACTTCATCGAATTTATTTTCCAGTTTACCAATTTGCCTTTTCAGCCAGCTCTAATTCACTATTTAATCTATTTACTAAGTTCAATTTCAGTAACAGTATTTTTCATTTTTAGAAGGTGAGATTTGATTCTTTGTCAAATCTGCCCATTCCTTTTTTCACTGTTTTATTTTTTTCCCTATGGTTTGAATTCATTTTTTTGTTTCTAATAATTTTATATATACACATTTTGTAGTTTCCTCTATAGCCTATTATTTCAAGTTCTTAGAGTGCTAATCCTCTTGTTGATCTTTATTGTATAATCCTTTACTGTATCTGCTGATCATTTCCACATATGATTTAAAACTTTAAAAAAACTGTAAGTTCACCTCTAGTGAAGCTCAATTTTTGCAGGGAAATTTCATGCATTCTAGATTGTGGAGTGGTTTTACATTTGCTTCTAAAAGGTACCGCAGGTGTTTAGTAGCCTAAGACCTACTGTATATTAATTTGAAGATTCTTACATCATGCAGGTTTTAGCACATCAAGTCCAAATCAATTTTTCCTGGGAGATTCCTTTTCTCACCCAAGGTCTGGGTAGAAGGATGCTTCCTTTTTTTTGTTGTGTTTTTATTGGCTTTTCCTTCTAGTTCTCTATTTCACTGCTTGTAAAGCCCACTGAAGGTTCTGTTCCATGCTGGGTTCTCAGTTCTAATTCTCTGCTTTTTATGAGTCCAGGACCTTCAGAATGGATGTTAAAACCAAAGGCTCTAAGGCTCTAGCTCACAAATTGTTTCCCTCTTAGGCTGCTAGTGTGATTTCTGCCTTGCGCTCAAATTCCCTCTTAATTTCTGGTAACTGGAGATCTGTCTTTATCGAAAGCTCAGCTATGGTTTAAGAGAAAAGTTTGTTTGAAAATACAGTCAGCATTTCTAGATATTTGTATTGGGAGTATTACTGTGTTAGCTTAACCCACATTCTGCCAGGATCCAAGACCTATAATATTTCCCAACTAAACTAACTGGTTTTTCTATCCACTGATTTCAGTCTATCTTAAAAGCAGCCAAAATACTAGAATTTCCTATCATTTTCAACAGTTTTTTGGGTTGATTCTCTTGGGTTTTTCAGATAGACATCATCTGCAGAAAAAGAAAATACAGAAAATATCTGGACTTCCCACATTTACAACTTTTGTTTATTTTCATATCCAAAGGTACTTACTACCATTTCTCAATCACTGTCGAATAATAATGATGTTTAAGAACAACCTGACCTTGCTCCTGAATTCACTGTACATGTTTCACCATTATGCATGACTCTGGGATAGTTTTTCAGTCATTGAAAGAAAGTATTATGCTATTCTGATTTTGATAAGAAGATTTATCAGGATTGAAAAATAATATTTTTAATGTTTCCATTTTACTGATATAATCCACATAACATAAAATTAACCATTTTAAACTGAATAATTCAGTGGCATTTAGTATATTCACAATGTTGTACAATCTCCACCTTTATCTAGTTCCAAAACATTTTCTTTTTATTTATTATTAGACAATAATTGCTTTACAATGTTGTATTAGTTTCTGCTACAGAGCGAAGTGAATCAACCATATGCATACACACATCCCCTCCCTCTTGGACCTCCCTCCCTCCACATCCCACCCAACTAGGCCATCACAGAGCACCGAACTGAGCTCCCTGTGCTATACAGCAGGTTCCCACTAGCTATCTATTTTACACATGGTAGTGTATTTATATCAAACCTAATCTCTCAATTCATCCCAACCGCCCTTGCCCCACTGTGTCCACATGTCCGTTCTCTATGTCTGCCTTTCTATTCCTGCCCTGAAAATAGGTTCATCTGTACCATTTTTCTAGATTCCACACGTATGTGTTAACACAAGATATTCGTTTTTCTCCTGACTTCACTCTGTATGACAGCCTCTAGGTCCATCCACATCTCTACAAATGACCCTATTTCATTTGTTTTTATGGCTGAGTAATATTCCATTATATATATGGACCACATCTTCTTTATCCATTTATCTGTCGATGGACATTTAGGTCGTTTCCATGTCCTGGCTATTGTAAATAGTGCTGCAATGAACATTGGGGTGCATGTGTCTTTTTGAATTATGATTTTCTTAGGGTATATGCCCAGTAGTGGGACTGCTGGGTCGTATGGTAGTTCTATTTTTAGTTTTTTAAGGAACCTCCATACTGTTCTCCACAGTGGCTGTATCAATTTACATTCCCACCAACAGTGCAAGAGGGGTCCCTTTTCTCCACACCCTCTCCAGCATTTATTGTTTGCAGATTTTCTGATGATGCCCATTCTGACCAGTGATACCTCATGGTAGTTTTTTTGTTTTTTTTTTTTGCGATACGCAGGCCTCTCACTGTTGTGGCCTCTCCCATTGCGGAGCAGAGGCTCCGGATGCACAGGCTCAGCGGCCATGGCTCATGGGCCCAGCCACTCCACGGCATGTGGGATCTTCCCAGACCGGGGCACGAACCCACGTCCCCTGCATCGGCAGGCAGACTCTCAACCACTGCGCCACCAGGGAAGCCCTCATGGTAGTTTTGATTTGCATTTCTCTAATAATTAGTGGTGCTGAGCAACTTTTCATATGCCTCTTGGCCATTTGTATGTCTTCTTTGCTGAAATGTCTATTTAGGTCTTCCACCAATATTTTGATTGGGTTGTTTGTTCTTTTGATATTGAGCTGCATGAGCTGTTTGTATATTTTGGAGATTAATACTTTGTTGCTTCATTTGCAAATACTTTCTCCCATTCTGAGGGTTCTCTTTTCATCTTCTATGCAAAAGCTTTTAAGTTTAATTAGGTCCCATTTGCTTATTTTTGTTTTTATTTTCATTACTCTAGGAGGTGGGTCATAAAAGATCTTGCTGTGATTTATGTCAGAGTGTTTTTCCTATATTTTCCTCTAAGAGTTTTATAGTGTCTGGTCTTACATTTAGGTCTTTAATCCATTTTGAGTTTATTTTTGTGTATGGTGTTAGGTAGTGTTCTAATTTCATTCTTTTACATGCAGTTGTCCAGCTTTCCCAGCACCATTTATTGAAGAGGCTGCTTTGTCTCCATTGTATATTCTTGCCTCCTTTGTCATAGATTAGGTGACCACAGGTGCATGGGTTTATCTCTGGGCTTTCTATCCTGTACCATTGATCTGTATTTGTTTTTGTGCCAGTACCATACTTTATAGTAGCTTTATAGTCAAAACATTTTCTTTACACCATAAGAAGAACCTGCACCTATTAAGCATTTGCTTCCCAATGGCCCTCCACACAGCCCCTAACAATCAATAACCTGCATTCTGTCTTTACAGATTTACCTATTCTGGATATTTCATATAAATGGAATCATACAATATGTGACCTTTCATGTCTGATATATTTCACTTAGCATACTGTTTTTGAGGTCACCACATTGTGGTATGGGGTCACCACACTGTAGTATGTATGAGTACTTTATTGCTTTTTATAGCTGATGTATTTCCATAGTTTGTTTTTCCATTCTTCCACTGAAGGACATTTGGGCTGTTTCCACCTTTCAGCTATCATGAATAGTGGTGCTATTAGACATGAATGTACATGTATTTATTTGAGTATCTGTTTTTGACTCTTTTGGGTGTATACCTAGCAGTAGAATTGCTGAGTCATATGGTAATTCTATGTTTAGCTTTTTGAGGAGCCACTAAACTGCTTTTCACAGAAGGTGAATCATTTTGCATTCCCATCAGCAATGTAAGAGGGTTCTGGTTTCTCCACATGCTCATCAACACTTGATTTCCTTTTTGTTTTTTTAAGTATAGGCATCCAAGTGGATATGATGTGGTACTTCATTGTGGTTTTGATATGTATTTCCTTAATGACTAATGATGCTGACTATCTTTTCATGTGCTTGTTGGCCATTTGTGTATCTTTTTTGGAGAAATTTCTATTCAAGTCCTTTCCCTTTTATATATTCTTTTATATATATGTATATGTATATATATATATAATATATATATTATTTTATATATTCTGGATACCAGACTCTTATCAGACATATGATTTCCAAATGTTTTCTCCCAGTCTGTAGTTCTCTTTTCACTTTCTTGATAACGTCAATGGACAAAAGTTTTTAATTTTAATGAAGTCCAGTTCGTATATTATTTCCTTTTTTGCTCATGCTTTTGGTGTCATGTATATGAGGGTCACGAAGAGATCCCCATGTTATTATCTAAGAATTTTATGGTTTTACTCTTATAGTTAGGTTGTTGATCCATTTTGAATTAATTTTTGTATATGGTGTGAAGTAGGAGTCCAGCTTCATTTTTTTTTTTGCGGTACGCGGGCCTCTCACTGTTGTGGCCTCTCCGGCTGTGGAGCACAGGCTCCAGACGCGCAGGCCCAGCAGCAATGGCCCACGGGCCCAGCCGCTCCGCGGCATGTGGGATCCTCCCAGACCAGGGCACGAACCCGTGTCCCCTGCATCGGCAGGCAGACTCCCAACCACTGCGCCACCTGGGAAGCCCTCCGCTTCATTTTTTGCCACGTGGAAATCCAGTTGTCCCATCACCATTTGCTAAAAAGACTATTCTTTCCCCATTGAATGGTCTTGGTACTCTTGTCAGAAATCAGTTGGCCATAGATGTTTAGGTTTATTTTTGTACTCTCAATTCTATTCTATTGTTCTATACATCTGTCCTTATGCCATTACTACAATGGTTTGATTACTTAAGCTTTGTACTAAGTTTTGAAATCAAAAAGTGTGAGTCCTTCAATGTCGCTTCCATTGCAATGATGAAGTCTTTTTCCTCTTAGGCCCATCAATGTGATGAACTAAATCAAATTTCCTAATACTGAATCATTTGTGGATTCCTGAGTTAAATCCTACTTTTAGATCCCATTTGTTCTACTTTTCTGCCTATTTTTTCATCTATATTCTTAAGTGGAGTTGGTCTATGATTTTTTGTGTTTGTGCTATCTTTGTTAGGTAGTTTTATCAGGATTTTGTTAATGCCTTAAAAAAAAAATGGAAACCGTCCTCTTTTTCTTCCCTTTCTTTCTCTCTATTTTTTTCCCCCGTCAGCTCTGGTACAGTTAAATAGCATAAGAGTTATGCTTCAAGGTTGTGAAAGAAAACTGACCTGTAAAACCATCCATACTAAGTCTTTTGGGGATAGCTTTGGAGTTTTTTTGCTTTTTGTTTTTTTGTTTCTTTGTTTGTTTGTTTTTTTTGTGGTACGTCGGCCTCTCACTGTTGTGGCCTCTCCCATTGCGGAGCACAGACTCCGGACGCGCAGGCTCAGCGGCCATGGCTCACAGGCCAAGCCGCCCCGTGGCATGTGGGATCTTCCCGGACCGGGGCACGAACCCGTGTCCCCTGCATCGGCAGGTGGACTCTCAACCACTGCGCCACCAGGGAAGCCCAGCTTTGGAATTTTAATAACTTTCTATTTCCTTCATGGTTAGGGGTCTATTCAACTTTTATGCTTGTACTTTAGCTAATTTTAATAATGCATATTTTCTTAGAATATTCTTAGTTAATCTAAATTTTCAAATTTATCAAACTATACAGTATTCACATATTTAGTCTGTAATTGGGTCTCGCCATTTTCTTTCTTTTCTTTCTTTTTTTTTTTTGCTGCGCCACATGGTGTGTGGGATCAAACCCACGCCCCATGCAGTGGAAGCATGGCATCTTAACCACTGGACTACCAGGGAAGTCCCTTCACCTTTCTTATCTCTAGTATCACCTATCTGTGTGTGTGTGGGGGGGGGCAGGGGGGTTGCCTGCACCGCATAGCCTGTGGGATACCCGACCAGGGACTGAACCTGGGCCCTTGGCAGTGAACATGTGGTGCCCTAACCACTGAACCACTAGGGGATTCCCTTATATATGTTTTCTTTCTTGTTTTTTTATTAAGGTTCATTTCTAATACTACCTCCAAGTTATTTAACCTCTGTTTCCATTTTATATTAATAATAAAATGAGAAAGTAAGGTTTTATGATCTTTGAGTTACCTTTAGGTGCTGAGAAATGAATAGAGGTTTCAAAGTGTTTCCAAGGGATTTTATTCTATCATCTTGATTATCTCAACTGGTCACATATGGGTATTTATGCCAGGAAGAAAAAAAAAAGGAGGGAAGGCTTGGTGGAAAGAAGAAAACAAAAGTATCTCATATATGGACTAACTCAGTCGCATAATCTATTTTAGAAATGTGGAGATGGAAATCAGCCTTCTGTCTTATTAGACTATGAGAAAAACATGCCAATTGAAAAAACATTATTAAAGAGGTCTCTTTTCTTCTCTGAGACACTATCTCACTGAAGAACTGAAGCTGATTTATGCTTTAATGGCTAAAATATTTGACTCTGGAACTTCTTTTGTCTATATACCATTTCCAAACTCCCTCTGAGTCAGGGGCTTTTATTCACAAAAACTAGTTTAGAAAAACTAGTATGTGGAATTTCATTCTTGTATGAATTAAGTCATTTTTCCTTTTCTTGAAAAAAATTATTTAAAAAGTAGATTTCCCCCCTGCTTTGACTGTTATCCATGAGAAGAAATTGCAGAGCTCTGATGTGAGAGACTGTACAGTCAGCAGTTCCCAGCATTAACAAAAAGTGACAGAATCATTAATTTATAAGAAGCTATAAGGCACATTATCACATACACATAGCCTATGTTATTTAGCAAATACAGGATGCAGATGTGCAGAACATGACATCAAAATTTGTTTAGGGTCTTTAATCAAAAAGGAGTAGTTAAATTAAAATGCACTATTCTTTAAGTATAAATTTGGAATAATACAATTACATTTGAACAAGTGATCTAAACTAAGTATATTCCCTGGTGGACCGGTGGTTAGGACTCCGCACTTTCACTGCCAAGGGCCAGGGTTCAATCCCTTGTCGGGGAACTAAGATCCCACAAGTTGCACAGTGCGGCCAAAAAAAACAAAAACAAACAAAAAAACCCACTAAACTAAGCATATGTACTAAATTTAATCATGTAAATTTAAAGCTTAAAAGAACTTAAAGAGATCAAAAAACTTCACCTTCCAAATGAGACACTAGGTGTCAAAAAAGTTACGTGCTTTAGACAAGGTTATATAACTAGTAAATTAACAGGTGATAGGTCTGGTAGTACTGAGAAGTACTAAACTACATGCATAATCAGGGGACCCTGCTACTTACCTGATCTCACCTCTACTTGTGCCATCTGGTCTAAACACACTGGCCTCCTTGCTGTGCTTCCAA
Source organism: Lipotes vexillifer (assembly GCF_000442215.2). Taxonomy (NCBI): domain Eukaryota; kingdom Metazoa; phylum Chordata; class Mammalia; order Artiodactyla; family Lipotidae; genus Lipotes; species Lipotes vexillifer. Next base: position 450,381 of record NW_006787038.1, read on the forward strand.
CACACCAGGCTTTCTCCTACCCCAGAGCCTTTGCACTTGCTGCCCCACTGTCTACAATCTGCTTCCTCAGACACCTGAATGTTGCTTTCTTACTTATTTTGGGTCTTTCCTAAAAAATCACTTTTTCAGTGAGGGATTCCCGGAGCATCCTATTTTATTTTATTTTATTTGTTTTTTTTTTTTTTTTTTTTTTTTTGTACGTGGG
>NW_006787038.1:451272-458714 GCF_000442215.2 Lipotes vexillifer
ACGTGGGCCTCTCACTGTTGTGGCCTCTCCCATTGTGGAGCACAGGCTCCGGACGCTCAGGCTCAGCGGCCATGGCTCGGGCCCAGCTGCCCCGCGGCACGTGGGATCTTCCCGGACCGGGGCACGAACCCGTGTCCCCTGCATTGGCAGGCAGACTCTCAACCACTGTGCCACCAGGGAAGCCCCCGGAGCATCCTATTTTAAATCTCACCCTCCACATACTCCCTTAACACCTAATTCCCTTTTTGTATGCCAGGTACATTTATTTGTTCATTGTTAACACCCACTAGAATGTATGCACTGTGCAAGGATTTTGTCTGTTTTGTTCCCTTGTGTTCCCAGTGCCTAGATGCCTACAACACAGTAGGCACTCAGTGAATATCTTCTGACCACATCAATGAATTACTGGACAGAGAAGGAAATGCACACATTACTTAGTGCTACATTAAACAATAATAAGAGTCATAATAATGAAAACTTTTACAATAAACTCAAGACAAAGAAAGGGAGACAATTTATGGTGTAGAATGCAAATATTATTGACCTATATAATGTTAAAAAGAAAAGCACAGTTGATATCAGTTTGAAGGTAAGAGAACAAAGGTTTTAGTATTTTTATATTACATGGTAGGGAATGAAGATATACCATCTAAAATTAATAGAACAAAAATTTTATGAGTATAGGAAACCAAGAGAAAAAACTAAAAATAATCTAATCCCTGAAGTCTGCATGGAGAAGGGGCAAAGAGAAGATGGAAGGGCAGGATGTGTGGGTTAAATCATCCTTTCTCTTCTTTAGAGTGGAGAACCAATGATAAGCACTGGTAAATGAAGAACAGACAGTAAAATCATATTATCTAAAGAACTTAAAATATTACCAATGGGAAGCAGAAATAAAAATGGTTAAGTGTCACTAGGGAGTGTGATTAGGGGTAGGGAAGACACTGTTGTTTTTTAGCCACAAGCATATATATCATATGAATGAAAAGCACATATCATGAAATTTTTTAAAGTTTAATTATATTCAAGACTGTTTTAATAAAGTAATTTTTAATTCACACATTGTGTTATAAAATTATAACAGTGCTTAAGAACACAACCCTCTATATCTAGACTGCCAAAGTTCAAATCCTAACTTCAAATAATCAGATATCATCAACTATTCCCTAACAATATCATGTAATCTTACTGCATTTTACTCCACAAAGAAAATAAATTCTTAAGAGTTACTGAACAGACTAAATAGCCATTTCTCCAGAGAAGACATACAGATGGCCAAAAGGCACATGAAAAGATGCTCAACAATGTTAATTATTAGAGAAATGTAAATCAAAACTACTGAGGTACCACCTCACACTGGTTAGAGGGGCCACCGTCAAAAAGTCTACAAATAATAAATGCTGGAGAGGCTGTGGAGGAAAAGAAACCATCCTACATTGTTTGTGGGAATGTAAACTGGTGCAGCCACTATGGAGAACAGTATGGAGGTTCCTTAAAAAACTAAAAATAGAGCTACCATATGATCTAGCAATCCCACTCCTGGGCATATATCCAGAGAAAACTATAATCCAAAAAGATACATGTACCCCAATGTTCGTAACAGAACTATTTACAATAGCCACGACATGGAAGCAACTTAAGTGTCCATCGACAGATGAATGGGTAAAGAAAATGTGATATATACATACAATGGAATATTATTCAGCCATAAAAAGAATGAAATAATGCCATTAGCAGCAACATGGATGGACCTAGAGATTATCACACTTAGTGAAGTAAGCCATAGAAAGACAAATATCATGATATCACTTATATGTTCAATCTAAAAAAAAAGATAAAAATGAACTCATTTACAAAACAGAAACAGACTCACAGACATAGAAAACAAATTTAGGGTTACCAAAGGGGAGAGGGATTGGGGGTTATAAATTAGTAGTAGGATTAAAATATACATACTGGGCTTCCCTGGTGGCACAGTGGTTAAGAACTGCCTGCCAATGGAGGGGACATGGGTTTGAGCCCTGGTCTGGGAGGATCCCACATGCCGTGGAGCAACAAAGCCCAAGAGCCACAACTATTGAGCCTGCACTCTAGAGCCCAAGAACCACAACTCCTGAAGCCTGTGTGCGTGGAGCCCATGCTCTGCAACAAGAGAAGCCACTGCAATGAGAAGCCCGTGCACCCCAACGAAGAGTAGCCCCCACTTGCTGCAACTAGAGAAAGCCCGTGAGCAGCAACGAAAACCCAACACAGCCAAAAATAAGTAAATAATATAAATTTTTTTAAAAACAGGTTTAAAAAATAAATAAATAAAATAAAATATACATACTAGTTTAAAACAGATAACCAACAAGGACCTACTGTAGAGCAAGGGAAGTATACTCAATATCTTGTAATAACCTATAATGGAAGAGAATGTAAACAAAGAATGTATAACTGAATCACTGTGCTGTACACCTGAAACTAACACAACATTGTATATCAACTATATTTCAGTAAATTTTTTTAAAAAAGAGTTACTGAATAGAGTTGAAGCTTCTCTGTAAAGTATACAGCAAATCATGAGTAACTGAAATGCTTGGGATGAATAAGCCGGTAAACATTTCAAAATTTATGTTAAAAACTTATCTGAGGGCTTCCCTGGTGGCGCAGTGGTTGGGAGTCCGCCTGCCGATGCGGGGGACGCGGGTTCGTGCCCCGGTCCGGGAGGATCCCACATGCCGTAGAGCGGATGGGCCCGTGGGCCATGGCAGCTGAGCCTGCGCGTCCGCTCCGCGACGGGAGAGGCCGCGGCGGTGAGAGGCCCGCGTACCGCAAAAAAAAAAAAAAAAAACTTATCTGAGGGCTTCCCTGGTGGCGCAGTGGTTGAGAGTCCGCCTGCCGATGCAGGGGACGCGGGTTCGTGCCGCGGTCCAGGAAGATCCCACATGCCGCGCGCGGAGCGTCTAAGCCCGTGAGCCATGGCCGCTGAGCCTGCGCGTCCGGAGCCTGTGCTCCGCAACGGGAGAGGCCACAACAGTGAGAGGCCCGCGAACCGCAAAAAAAACCCCAAAACAAACAAACAAACAAACCTTATCTGAAATATCTCATTGCTGTGATCCAAGGACCGATTTTTCCAAATTTTTAATGTTTCAGAAAGAAGAGCAAATTACAATGTATTTGTCATTGTCAGCGTGCTAGCAAATGTAGATGTGAATACAATGTATCTGTTCAACCAACTGTCCCTTCAGTCGATTTATTTCATTGGTATCACACATGGCTGAACATTAAGTTTTACAGTGTGAGGCAGCTTTGAAACAAAACATGCAGAAGATTGTCACACACAAGCAATAAAATTATAAGCAGCAGAAAATATCTCATCTCTTGGGATAAACAGAATTTTTAAAGCTGGGAGAGGTTGGTATAACCAGTGCATAAGTCCTCAGGCACCAAACATCTATCAAAAACTTCCGGCTACTTTTCAAGAGAAGACATTTAACTTGCAGTGTTAAAAAAATCAATTGAGGAAAACACCAAAACAATAAGAAATGCAGATTAAAAACTCAAGTATTCAGACCTACTGGAGAACGGACTTGAGGATATGGGGAGGGGGAAGGGTGAGCTGTGATAGGGCGAGAGAGAGACATGGACATATATATACTAACAATCGTAAGGTAGATAGCCAGTGGGAAGCAGCCTCATGGCACAGGGATACCGGCTTGGTGCTTTGTGACCGCCTGGAGGGGTGGGATAGGGAGGGTGGGAGGGAGGGAGATGAAGAGGGAAGAGATATGGGAACATATGTATATGTATAACTGATTCACTTTGTTATAAGGCAGAAACTAACACACCACTGTAAAGCAATTATACCCCAATAAAGATGTTAAAAAAAAACAAACTCAAGTATTCAGTTGTCATCTAACCAATAACAACAATCAGAGCAGCAGCAGCAGCAAACATTTATTGTGCACTCACTATGTGCCAGACAGTGTTGTATTTTTCATATACTGTATTTACTCATTTAATTTTCATAACACTATACTAATTCTAGTACTAGTTCTCATTTTACAGATGAAAAACCTGAGGCACAGAGAATTTAAGTAATTTCTTTTTTAATTTTATTTTTTTATTGAAGTACAGTTGATTTAAACTGTTGTATTAGTTTCAGGTGTACAGCAAACTGATTCCATTATATATTCTTTTTCAGATTCTTTTCTCTTATAGGTTATTACAAAAGTGCAGTTCCCTGTGCTATACAGTAGGTCCTTGCTGGTTATCTATTTTATACATAGTAGTGTATATATGTTAATCCCAAACTCCTAATTTATCTCCCCCTTTCCCCTTTGGTAACCCTAAATTTATTTATTTTTTATTTATTTTTTAAATTTGCAAATCATATATTTAATAAAGTACATATATATATATAGAATACATAAAGAGCTCTCAAAACTCAAAAATCTGAAAACAATCTAATTTTTCAAATTGGCATCAGATATGAATAGAAATTTTACCAAAAAAAAAGTATGAATGGCAAGATAGTTACATGAAAAGATGCTCAACACTATTAGTCATTAGAGAAAAACAAATTAAAACCAGAATGAGATACAACCAAATAACTTTAGAATAGACAAAAGAATTAGAACTTTAAAAATCTGACAATTCCATGTTCTGGTAATGATGCAGAATCACTGTAACACTTTGTTGGTGGGAATGCAAAATGGTAGAGACATTTTGGAAAATAATTTGGCAGTATTTTACAGAGTTAAGCATAGATTTACCATATGGTCCGCAATTCTGCTCCTTTGTATTTACCTTATTAAAATGGAAACTTATATTTGTATGAAAACTTACATAATCATGTTTATAGGCTTTATTTGCAATCCCCCCAAGCTGGCCAAACCCAAATTTCCTCTAACTAGAGCACTAATAAATAAAATGTGGTACACCATACAATGAAATACTATTCTTCAATTAAATGCTAAACACAACATGTACATCATTTTAAGTGAAAGAAGCCATATTCAAAAGACAAAATATCATATGATTCCATTTATATGACTTTCTGGTAAAAGCAAAAATACAGAAGAGAAAAATAGATCGGTGGCCACCAGAAGCTGGTGCTAAATTTACTTTTTATGTCTGTGCTTCTATTTCTGTTTTGTATATAAGTTCATTTGTATCATTTTTTTTTAAGCTTCCACATATAAGCAATATCATATGTTATTTGTCTTTCTCTCACTGGCTTATTTCATATAGTATGATAATCTCTAGGTCCACCCATGTTGCTGCATATGGCATTATTTCATTCTTTTTTATGGCTGAGTAATATTCCAGTGTATGTATATACCACATCTTCCTTATCCATTCAACAGAGGTTAAGTAATTTTTAAGAGAGATCACATACTTAATAATAACTGGCATAGATCAAACTCAACTCAGGTAGTTTGGCTTAAAAGTATATGCTTTTGGGCTTCCCTGGTGGCGCAGTGGTTGAGAGTCTGCCTGCCAATGCAGGGGACACGGGTTTGTGCCCCGTTCCGGGAGGATCCCACATGCCGCGGAGTAGCTGGGCCGGTGAGCCATGGCCACTGGGCCTGTGCATCCGGAGCCTGTGCTCCGCAACGGGAGAGGCCACAACAGTGAGAGGCCCGCGTACCGCAAAAAAAAAAAAGTATATGCTTTTACAGAAGTCTAGATGCCTCTCCAAAATTTTATTACAGAGCCACTGAAGGACAGGTAAGTGATGTAACCATATGTGCAATTTAGAAAGATCACTATTATGCACTAAGACAATAGTTTGGAAGGGAAACAAGATCAAAAGCAAGAAAAACAGTCAAGAGTTCTTGTAATGGTCTGAGGGAGAAAACAAAGATGAGGACTTGATTAAAGCAGTGGCAGTAGGAAAAAGAACAAAAAAAGAGAGGACAGATACTTAAGAAGATTATATATGATATAGTGACTGTGGCTAACATTGTTAGTTGCCTATGACAGCCATTCTTTCAAATGGTTTCCCTGCCAGAAGAGCTTGCCTCCACAGTACAGGCTGAAAAAAACAAATAATTGCTTTCTTGACTTTGCTTGCAACTATGGATTTGATTTGATTCAATCTTAGCCAACATAAAGTAGTGGGAAGTCTCTGTGTGTATGTTTGTAAAGAGCTGTCCCATTCTGATATAAAAGGTATTTGCTCCCTCTATCTTTATCTTTTGATAAAAATGAGTGAGGACATAAATTATTCTTTACTTTGGTTGCTGGATTCTGTTTACTAATAGTTTCTCTTATACTAACTAGCAGACAGAATTGCAAGACAAGCTTTGAAACCTACTTAACTCTAATTAATCACTACTTTAATACTAAATTATTACACTTCCACAGGCACCAGTTTATTTAAACATACATGGCAGAGCCCAAACCAGCTGTAGCTTCACTTGATTAGTGTCTAGTAATTGCATTTCTATTTCTAGTAACTGCATATTCTGTATCACCTATTCTCTAGAGTAGCTATGCCAATCTAATTCCACAACTTCTCTCTCTCTTCTACAGATGTCTTCACTTCCTATTTCCTTGAGAAAATACATCTTTAGAATAGAAGTCCATCAATCTCATGCCACCAACACCATAAATTTAAGTGCATTTACCCCGTTTTTCATCTTTGCTATTGTTAAAAATAGAAGCAGCATCCTTCCTCCAGTATAAAACTAATCTACTTTCTACATGCTTCTTTGTAAAGACCTTTAATTATGCTTAAGTCTCTCCCATTTTAAAAACAAAATTCAACACAAAATCAAACCATGGTGATTTACACACTTTAAATGAGTAAACTTCATTTTACACAACCTATCTAATAAAACTGTTTTTAAAAACAAAACAAAATACCCCTCCACCCCCAACACACACACACAGGTTTACAACCTCACACTCCCTTTGTTACTCTGCCTTTCTGGTCTCCTTTGAAGACAGACTTCTTCATTAAAAACAAAATTTAACTGCCTTACTGAGGTATAACTGACATACAATAAACTATACAAATTTAAAGTACACCATCTGCTGAGTTTTTGAATCATGTATATACCTGAGAAACCATCATCACAATCAATGTAACAGACAGCCATTACCACCAAAGTTTCCTTCTACCTCTTGCAATACCGCCCCCTTCCACCCCTCCCCCCATCACATAACCTTGTCTGACAAACTTCTTGGATTAGTAATCTCTAGATTTGTTGTCTCCTTATTTTGCATCCATCCACTCAACCTAGATTCCATCCTCATGACTCCACTGTAAGTCACCAACACTTTCAAATATTTAATCTAATAAAGTTTCATTTCTTACTTGATTTCTTTATAGCACTTGACCACTTTCTTCTTCCTTGAAACCTTGGTTTCTGAGACCACATTCTCCTGGTTTCCCTTCTATCTCTCTCGCTATTCATTCTTTCTTTTTTTTTTTTTTTTGGCGGTACCGG
>NW_006787038.1:458762-481967 GCF_000442215.2 Lipotes vexillifer
GTGGAGCGCAGGCTCCGGACGCGCAGGTCCAGCGGCCATGGCTCACAGGCCCAGCCGCTCCGCGGCATGTGGGATCCTCCCAGACCAGGGCACGAACCTGTGTCCCCTGCATCAGCAGGCGCACTCTCAACCAATGCGCCACCAGGGAAGCCCTGGCTACTCATTCTTATTCTCCTTTGAAGATACCTATTACACTGCCTGTCCTTTCTATGTTTGTCCCAGGCCGCCTTCTCTTCTCACTTCCCCTAGGCAATCTTACTTACTCATGATGACTCTAATGTTAATTTATATATAGCCAACCCCTGTTATTCGAGGATTCCGTATTTGCAAACTCACCTACTCACTAAAGTTTATTTGTAACCTCAAAATCAAAGCTCATGGAGCTTTTGTGGTCAGTGGGGATCTGCATGTGCATGTCTCATATGCACCTCAAAAGGAACTCATCTTCTCTACCCCCAAACATGTTCTCCCTCAGTAAGCATGCCCACCACCTTACTAGTTGCCTACATGGGAAATTTATTTATACCAATCCATTACTAGTTCAGAATTCAGTGGTTTCTAAGGCAAGCCCAGATAAGATATCATTTGCCCAGTTATATCTGACTGAGGAATGCATCTATTTCTAGGATATGGGAAAAGAATTTCAGGTTTTGATTCTCCTATTCTATCCTGGGTCACCTGTATGTAAGAATATAGGATGGTGGGGGATAGGGTGGGTTGGGAAGGAAGGCAGGAAAGGGGAACACAACACAGCAGAGAGGATGAATATCTTGTAGAAAGGATTTCAAAAGACCATTTGGAAAAGATCAAACAAAAACACCCTAAATAAGCTGCCCTATCTGCATAAGATACAAATCTCTTATCTTCTGTGTTTACCTCTAAAACACATCCCAACCAGCTGTTTCTTATGACAAATGAGAACTTCAATGAAAGATATTGAGCCTTACTTGTCTCACATAAAATACTTTAAAGCTGTATATTTCACAGGCAATTAAAAGTGCTTCAATTAACTTTACTACAGTTATTTCAACACTGTATACGAGTCTCTCAGAATCCTGTGAATGAGGTTTTAAATATATATATATACATATATATATATGCTTATTACAAATATGATACATGCTCATGATAAAAAATGTCACTAGTTCCAAAAGATATATATTGAAAAGTAAAAGATCCCCAATCCTTCATTACCATTCAGAGTTCAGAATTACCTGCATCATCTTCTTACAGATATTTCTTACATATATATAAGCATATACATGATTTTTTCTTTTTAACCATAAACAGAATCATTCTATATAAACTGCCCTGTACCTTGTCTTTATCACTTAATAATACACTAAAATCATCTGTATAAACACATGCAGAGAATATTCTTTCATGTTTCCTATATCAATGATCATCACCTCTATCAGTTTGGGACAAGATACTAGGTATCATCCTTAATACTATCCTTTTTCATTTCCTAGATCCAATCTGTCTCCAATTCCTGTTGCCTTTATCTCAATTATCTTTCAATTTACTTCATTTCTTTTCATCTCCACAGTCACCACCCTAGTCCAGCCTACCATTATCTCCCCTCTGGATTAGCAATCTTTCACCAGATTCCTTGTAACCACTATGGGTGACCTCCAATCAACTGCAGCTAGAGTCCCAGCTTGGGAAGATGAAAAAGTTCTGGAGACAGATAGTGCTGATGACTGCACAACAATATGAATGTTATTAAATATTTTTGTTATGTATATTTTATCATAATAAAATAAACAAGTAATGAACAACACACCACTTAATGGTTTCCCATTACTCTAAAAGCCTAAAATCCTTAACATGGCCTACAAAGCTCTGCCTTACTTCTTTCCAGGTTCATCTAACTTCCTATACTACAGCTTTCCTTTAGCTCCTTGATATTCTTTCCTCCCACCACCAGGGCCTATGTATATACACTTTCCATAATTTTGAAATGTTCTGCCTATCTTTGTACCTAATTCATTCCTACTCAGTCTTAGATATCAGGTCAAACTTTACTTTCTCAGGGAAGCCTTCCCTGATCCTGTAGTCTAAGTCAAGTTTTTTGTTACACGTTCTTACAGAACCAGATTCCCTTTTAAAAAGCACTTACCTCAAACAAACATGATCTAATTAAACTTAAAAGCTTTTGCACAGAAAAACAGACCATAAACAAAACAAAGACAACCTACAGGGACTTCCCTGGTGGTCCAATGGTAAAGAATACATCCTGCAATGCAGGGGACACGGGTTCGATCTTTGGTCAGGGAACTAAGGTCCCACATGCCGTGGGGCAACTAAGCCTGTGCGTGCCACAACTACTGAGCCTGCGCACTTCAACTAGAGAAAGAGAAAACCTGCACGCCACAACGAGAGAGAAGCCCACGCGCTGCAGCAAAGATGTTGCGTGCTGCAAGGAAAGATCCTGCATGCCACAACGAAGATCCCACATGCCACAACGAAGATCCCGCAACTAACACCTGACACAGCCAAAAAAAAAAAAGGTCAAAAAAAAAAGACAACCTACAGAATGGGAAAGAACGTTTGCAAATGATGCGCTGGACAGGGGATTAATCTCCAAAATATGCAAACAGGTCATACAGTTTAATATCAAAAACATGAACAACCCAATCAAAAGTGTCTACTTAGATGACCTAAGTAAACATTTCTCCAAAGAAGACATACAGATGGTCAAAGAGCACATGAAAAGATGCTTGACTTAATTATTAGAGAAATGCAAATCAAAACTACGATGAGGTACTACCTCATACCAGTTAGAAGGGCCACCATCAAAAAGTCTACAAATAATAAATGCTGGAGAGGCTGTGGAGGAAAAGGAACCATCCTACACTGTTGGTGGGAATGTAAACTGGTGCAGCCACTATGGAGAACAGTATAGAGGTTTCTTAAAACACTAAAAATGGATCTACCACATGATCCAGCAATCCCACTCCTGGACATATATCCAGAGAAAACTATAATCCAAAAAGATATATGCACTCCAATGTTCACAGCAGCACTATTTACAATAGCCAAGACATGGAAGCAACCTAAGTGTCCATCGACAGATGAATGGGTAAAGAACATGTGGTAAATACAATAGAATATTACTCAGCCATAAAAAAGAATGAAATAATGCCACTTGCAGCAACATGGATGGACCTAGAGATTATCACACTAAGTGAAGTAAGCCACAGAGATAAAGACAAATATCATATGACATCACTTATATGTGGAATCTTAAAAAAAAAAGATACAAATGAACTTATTTACAAAACAGAAATAGACTCACAGACATAGAAAACAAACATAGGGTTACCAAAGGGGAAAGGGGTGGGGGAGGGATAAATTAGGAGTTTGGGATTAAAATATACACACTACTATATATAAAACAGACAACCAACAAGGACCTACTGTATAGCACAGGGAACTATATTCAATATCTTATAATAACCTATAATGGAAGAGAATATAAAGAAAAGAATATATATATAACTCAATCACTTTGCTCTATACCTGAAACTAACACAACATTGTATATCAACTATATTTCAATAAAAATTTTTTAAAAGAGAGAAAAAAACTTTTAAAAAGCACATATCTCAGTTTGTAATCATATATTATTAACACAAATATCTAATTAAAGTCTATCTCTCCCACAAGGAGACTATAAACTCTACAAGGGCAAGAACTATATCTTATTTGCTTACCACTTAGCATCTGTCTGGCACATAGCAGGTATTCAAAATAATTTACCAAATATGTGAATACAGATCTACCTTATTCTTTCTTTAAGTGTCTAAGAATTCCCCATAATTGATGTCATAATTTCTTTACCCAATCCCAGAATTATGGCATTTAACTTGTTTCCAGATTTTTACTATTATAAACAAACTGCTAGAATGATCACTCATGCCAGTGTATATCTATGGATGTACTTAAACGTAATTCTTTTTTTTTTTAATTAATTAATTAATTTATTTTTGGCTGTGTTGGGTCTTCGTTTATGTGCGAGGGCTTTCTCCAGTTGCAGCAAGTGGGGGCCACTCTTCATCGCGGTGCGCGGGCCTCTCACTGTCGCGGCCTCTCTTGTTGCAGAGCACAAGCTCCAGATGCGCAGGCTCAGTAGCTGTGGCTCACGGGCCTAGCTGCTCCGCGGTATGTGGGATCTTCCCAGACCAGGGCTCGAACCCGTGTCCCCTGCATCGGCAGGCGGACTCTCAAACCACTGCGCCACCAGGGAAGCCCAAACGTAATTCTTAAATGTAAAATTGCTGGTCAAATGAAAAGTGCGTTTAAAATTTTAACTGATATTTCCAAATTGTCCTCCTATACGGCTGCAAAGTATCCTCCAAGCAATCAACAATGTGTAACAGTACCCACTTCGATATACTTTTTTTTTTTTTCGCGGTGCGCAGGCCTCTCACTGTTGTGGCCTCTCCCGTTGCGGAGCACAGGCTCCGGACGCGCAGGCTCAGCGGCCATGGCTCACGGGCCCAGCTGCTCCGCGGCATGTAGGATCCTCCCAGACCAGGGCATGAACCTGTGTACCCTGCATCAGCAGGCGGACTCTCAACCCCTGCGCCACCAGGGAAGCCCAACTTCGATATACTTAATACTCAATTTGTATAATCAAAATGAACCTACTGGGCTTCCCTGGTGGTGCAGTGGTTAAGAACCCACCTGCCAATGCAAGAGACACGGGTTCGAGCCCTGGTCCAGGAAGATCCCACATGCCACGGAGCAACTAAGCCACAATTACTGAGCCTGCACTCTAAAGCCCACAAGCCACAACTACTGAGCCTGTGTGCTGCAACTACTGAACCCTGTGTGCCTAGAGCCCGTGCTCCGCAACAAGAGAAGCCACCACAATGAGAAGCCCACTCACGCAACCAAGAGTAACCCATTCGCCGCAACTAGAGAAAGCCCACGTGCAGCAACAGACCCAACACAGCCAAAAATAAATAAATAAATATATTAAAAAGAAAAAAAAGAACCTACTGTTTGGCTGGGTGTGGGGTAATAGAGAAGAGTGTTAGTTTTTATGTAAGAGAGGTGTTTTGTTTTGTTTGTATTTTAATATCATACTAAGCATTTAAAATTAAGTATTAAGTTTATTATTCCTATAAAAGAAGTTTCAGCAAATGAGTTGCGTAGACAAAGCTAAGTGATTAGGAAAATGTTTCATTATTGACAGACTGTGGATAATTTGTGTATTTTAAAAATCATGTATTAGTTTAACCTATAGATTCTCAAAAGCACTTTTCCTATCATATTGATTGTTTTTCTTTCTGAGACTTTAGTCCATGTTTCAGTCATAGTACTGAGGCAGTAAAAAGGAGCAGAAAATCACAATAAGAATATTCACACATAAGAATATATTAAAAAATAGAGAAAAATGCTAACATTTTATATTAAACTTAATTTTTTTCTTCAAGATATTAACATTTTGTTGTAGTTCCTTCTATTTTTTGTCCTCATACTTAATACATCTCATAGCATGCTTATACTATTAATTGCTTCTTTTCACTAAGCAGTATAGCATGTATGTTTATTTCTTCCATGACCTTAAATACAGACCCTTCTTCTCCAGTCTCAAGTAGCAGTAACAAAAAGCACCTGCACGACACCCCCTTCTCTAGATCTTCACTATGTTCTTAACCTCTTAAAGCTTCCTGTTTCTGATCTGACAAATGACAGCATTAGTTTAAGCGACCTCTACATGATTAAAAGTTACAAGATTAAAGAGGAAATCCCTTCTGACTTAACTCTTCCCATTTAAGCTTTTCTAGAACATACCAGGCCTGTATTTAAGAAGGCAGATGCCAGCTTCCTCTGTCCCACCACTTAGTAAGCATATCCTGTTGAAAATAATTTGATTCTTGTGATTCTTGATAATTCAGGACTTTTAGCTATTTCAGGATTAGTATTCTCATCAGAAGTGATCTTGGGACTGCCCTGGTGGCTCAGTGGTTAAGAATCCACCTGCCAATGCAGAGGACACAGGTTCAAGCCCTGGTCCAGGAAGATCCCACGTAATGCGGAACAACTAAGCCCATGCACCACAACTACTGAGCCTGCGCTCTAGAGCCCATGAGCCACAACTACTGAAGCCCACACGCCTAGAGCCCGTGCTCCACAACAAAGACAAGCCACCGCAATGAGAAGCACAGGCACCGCAATGAAGAGTAGCCCCTGCTCGCCGCAACGTGAGAAAGCCCGCACGCAGCAAAGAAGACCCAACGCAGCCAAAAATGAATAAATTTTAAAAAAGAAGTGATTTTATTTGTAGTGATTCCAGATTATATACAAGAAATTCTTATTTAAATATAAAGAGAAAAATCATTAATTATAATCTGTTTTTCTTCTTACTAATTCTACCATTGAAGCAGAATATAAAGGGATTAGCTTTTAGAGTGTTTTCTTTTAACTGTCCTAATTAATGGAATTTCACATATAATAAACTGTCAATTCTTTTCCACGTCTAGATTTATAGAAACATGAGCTGTTACCTTAACTGGGAAGCTACATTTTCCAGTACGAACTCCTTCTTCATCTGTCTGCCACTGATGTGGACGACTGGCCTCTGGAACATAAACATCTTTCTTTCTCCTAAAACTTTGCCGTAGTTTATTCATTTTAATTTTTACAAGCTGTAAAAGAAGGATGAAAAGGAAGTTATTACTTTCTCACATATTTAAAGTTTGGATTACCGTCCTAATAAAAAACTAGTATCCCAAATTAAAGGTTTTGTTTTAGGGGGAAATGAGCAATTAGTATACTTCCTCTTAGAGTAACTCTAAGTTCAAACAAACAAATCACTTCACTTTTTGAAAAAACAATTATAATGCTATTCTTGTAAAACAACAATAACCTGTTGCAGGATCTGAAGAGATGTTATTCTAAGAACTTTCAAGCACTTTAATTGCAATAATCCAATGAGTATTCCTCCTGATCTACCTCTCAAATCCATTCTAACTCCTGAATAAGGAAATGTGTACCTGTAGCCAAATTATAAACTGCTAACAATTTTTGAAAATATTCTGAAAACTTTGATCCTTATTAAGAAAAAAACATTCTGGAACACTGAAATTTGGGGATCTTTTTGGCTTACTATCAGAAGACACTAAGCAAAGCAGGGACTTTAATATAGCCTTTTGTAAAAGATATTTTATAAAAAGAAATAAAGTTTCCTTTAAACATACTTAAAGAAGAAAAAGTTCTAGGATTACATTATTCTAAAGAAGAAATTTCTTGCAAGTAGTATGACATCAGAATGTACTTTCATATTCATAATCATTACAGATATGAAAGTAATCTAATAGTTTTCGATGACAAAGGTCCAAGTCTCATCATTAACTCTGTAAATTTAAAAGTATTAAACTACAGTCAGTGTTTTTGTTTTGTTACTGGAAGAGGCACTTCTCTAATGCTTTCAAAGGTACAGTAGAAATCACAAAACTACAGGGAAGGAAGACTTATCTGATAAGAAACAATGGAGCATTTAAGAGCCAATGAATAAACATAATGATTAAGTGTCCCTTTATAGGACGAATCTCGAAATCTGAAACCAATACCTTCAGTTTTCTGTTAAGGAGCATTGCTCATTCTTTCCATGAGGGATTTAAGCACCTCAACCAGCCTAAAAAAGAGATCCTAACTTGAGAAAATGATGTGACAAAGCTATATAAAGGAAACATCTCAGGCACAGTTGCTGGCTTCCTACAGGGTCCCCAAAGGGTTGGCCTGCCTTCATGTGCCTCTGCCCAGTCCCAGGTAGGCACAGCAAGGATGATACAACAGTACTCACCAGCCCTCCACCCTGTCCACCATGGTCCTGAGTGTTGGCCCCCATCGCCACATGTTCCCCCAGTGAAATGTGGAATAGACTTGTTAGGGGAGACAGTACCTTCAGCAGTGACACTAGCTCCCCAGTAGTCAAACAGACTAACTAGCTCTTCATTAGACTGGATAAAAAAGCAAGACCCAACCATGTGCTCCCTACAATAAATCCACTTAAACCTAGAAAAATGGTACAGATGAACCAGTTTTCAGGGCAGAAATAAAGACACAGACGTGGAGAACAAATGTATGGACACCAAGGGGGGAGAGTGGCAGGTGGGGTGGGGGTGGTGGTGTGATGAACTGGGAGATTGGGATTGACATGTATACACTGATATATATCAAATGGATAATTAATAAGAACCTGCTGTATAAAAATATAAAAAAAAATAAAATTCAAAAATAAATAAACCCACTTAAAATATAAAGACACAAATAGGTTAAAAGTAAAATGACAGAAAACAGTATACCATATTGATACAAGTCAAAAGAAAGCTAGAGTGGCTATATACGCCCCCCTCAATAAGTAATAGAATAAGTAGGAAGAAAAGAATCAAGGATATAAACAGCAAGACTTGAACAACAGTTATCAACCAACATGACCTGACTGACATTTACAGAACATTCCACCCAATGACAACAGAATATACATTCTAATCAAGTGCATGTGGAACATTTACCAATACAGAACATTTTCTGGGCCACAAAACAAGTCTCAGATTTAAAAGGCTTCAAGTCACGCAAAGTATGATCTCTGACCACAATGGAATTAAATTGCCAAATATTTGGAAACTAAATAACACATTTCAAAATAGCCCACCGGTCAAAGTAGAAATAGAAAAGGAATTCAGAAAGTATTCTGAACTGAATGAAAACACAATATATCAACATTTGTGGGATGTAACAAAAGCAGTACTTAGAAATTTATAGCACTAAACCGGTGGTTCTCAACCGGGGGTGGGAGGGGCAATCTTGTGCATTTGGCAATATCTGGAGGAGACATTTTTGGTTGTCACTAGGGGAGATGCCACTGACATCTCATGGACAGTGGCCAGAGATACTGTTAAACATCCTACGCATAGGCCAGCCCCTGACAACAAAGAATTATCCAGCTTAAAATGTCAATAGTGTCACTACTGAGAAACCCTTCACTAAACGTCTATATTAGAAAATAAGAAAGGTCTTACTTAAAACAATGACCTTAGCTTCTACTTATAGAAACTAAAAGGACAAAGAAATGCAAAGTAAGCAGAAAAAAAGGAAACAGTAGGAATTAAAGCAGAAAGCAATAAAGTAGGAAAATAGAAACATAGAGAAAAGGAAACCAAAAGCTGGCTCTTTGAGAAGATTAAAAAAACTGATAAACCTATAGCTGGACTATTTAGGGGGAAAAAAGATACAAATTACCAAGATCAAGAATGAGAGAGGTGTCGTCTCTAATATTCTACAGATATTAAAAATAATAAGGGAATATTATGAACAAGTTTATGCCCATAAATTCAACAACTCAGATGAAATGGAAAAATTCCTTTCAAGTTACAAACTTTCATAGCTTATTCAAGAAGAAATAGATAACCCAAAATAGTCCTATATCTATTAATGAAACTGAATTTATAGTTTAAAATCTTTCCACAAATACAACTCCTGGGCTAAATAGATTCACTGGTGAATTCTGCCAAACATTTAAGGAAGAAATCATACCAATTCTACACAAACTCTTCCCAAAAAAATTGAAGAGGAGGGAATATTTCTCAAATCATTCTATCAGGCTAAGATTACCTGACACCAAAACCAAAGACATTATTTAAGCTTCTTAAATAGATAGACCAATATCTGCCATGAACATACATACAGAAATTCTAAACAAAATTTTAGCAAATCAAACTTAAAAAATACATTAGAAATATATCATGACTACATGGGAGTTTTTCTAATAAATGCAGTTAGTCAACGTAATCAACGTAAGTCACCTTATTAGCAAACTAAAAATGTCCCTGTTAATATGTAAGGTTATAGCTCATGACAAACTGTACCTTTCCTTCTCGGAATTCACAGATTATACACTGAACTGAGATTTTTTTTTAATTGGTTAAAATTCAACTAATTATAAGCATAAATTCTTTTCTTTCTCTATCTCCCATAGAGGGTTCATATTTAGCCCTGACTTCTTTGTGATTTCTAGTCTTGTATTTCCAATTCCAATTCAAATGTCTCCAAATCAATTTATCTTTCCTTTCAAACAAGCTCTTCTTCCTGACTTCCCTATTTCTACGTAACACCTTTACATCCATCAAAGCTTTGAAATGAGAAGAGCATACTCTAAGGTTCATCTCTGACACTTTTTCATAATTCTTCCATACCAAGTCCATCAACAGGTGCTACTGGATGGGAATAGGTATCAGTATCTCTGGTATTCAGCCATTCAGCATTTCTATTCCTAATTGCCCTGGCAGAAAAATCACTTCATCCATGAACCTCTGCAACAGCTCCTGGACTCCAAGTCCTCTTTCCTCTAATCTCCTTACATAGTTGTGCCAGATTAATATTCCTAAAATTCTTCCTTGAATGTGTTCAAAAACTGTTGGGCTGGAAAAAGGTTGGGTTCAAGTTGTGGAGGCTCCTGAATGCCAGACTCAGACATTGAACTTTAGGATCTTCAACAGTCCAGCCTTGTCTCCCAATGCTTCCCTGCATAATCCTATGAAGATCAGACCTTTCAAATATTCTGTGGCTTTCTCACTTCTTTCTCTTTCTTCACCCTATATATTCTACTTGTAATATTTTACTTTCCTCCTCGTTTAACTAAAATACTATACTAGGGTATGATAAGGAAGCTGATTTTAAAATAATTTCCTCATGTAATAGATGTGACTTGTAAAGAACAGGAAAAACAGAAAAATCCAAAGAATGAAATACAAATGACCTGTAATCCCACTAAACAGAAATAACCTCCATCAATATTTTAGAGTTTTCTCCTTTGTTTTTTTTCTATGCATATATGCTTCAGTTTTTTCTTTTTATAAAAGAGGGATCACATGATATCTTTCTCTCAGCAAGGCAATTTGAAAATCTTTCCATCCCTTTCAGAGTAGCATGCTTTTATTTATAATCTAGGTCAATAATTCAGAGAAACAAGAATTTTATGCTAGTTATAATCAAAACTTCATATTTAAAAATGAAGAAAAAAGTTTCAATTTATTTGAAGACAAAATTTATTTTTCACTCAGCACCTAGTTCATTTATTTACATTAATTTTAAATTATATATAAAAGACCTCAAATATTTTAATTAAAATTCAGTCAACAAGTATTTATTGACTGCCTACCATGCCATGCTGCACTAAACAATACAGAACAAAACCCCTGCCTCTATGAAGGAGATAGACAGAAAATAAATAGCCAGATTATTCACAGTGGTGTGCTGACTGACAAGATCCAACTGTCAAATTTTCAGCAAGTTTGTGAACTGGGTGCTAAACATAGCCTTTACTACAAATTAAATTATATGTTATAATTATATGTTATATAATAACTTATAATTATATAAGTTACTTTAAAACAAAGGTAAAAACTCATCACTTCCTATTTTTTTTTTAACTACATTTTACTATTATCTATGCTCTTGGGGTTATTTATGATTTTCTATCTGTAAGGCAGAAATACTATCTAATGCCGGGCTATTGCACATCTCTTCCCAACAACACGTTCAGTTCAGTGACTTCATGTTGGTAACTTGAAATTGGCCATGGTGGAAGTATTTACACTACAGAATTTGGCAAAAACTACCAATCACTGCTTGATTTATTGTTCTGTGATTGTCTAGATCTAAGAAACTGATGGAGAAAATGTTAAGATGCAGATTGAACTTAAAAGTGTGTGGTGTCTATAACCATTACATTGTGAATAGCACAAAACTTTTAAGGAAATATTCTTCCATTACTTGAAAACTATTATCCGATTCAGCAAAGAAGTCTCTTACGTCAATGACAAATGAGTGAAATTTTGACACACATCTTCATTGCTTCACTTTCATCTTACTAAGTTTAAGCAAAAATATCAACCATCCATGTTGGAACTATACTTGGAGAACTAATTGTGAAACATTTACCCGAACACCACCAACTCTGTGTTATGTTAGAGGTGGTAAATGCTATACAGAAAAAGATGAACAGGGTTAAGAGGGGGATTAGGAGTACTGGAGGTAGGGATGAAATTTTAAACTAAGAAAGTAACACTTGAGCAAAGAATTGAAGAAGGTAAAAAAGTGAGCCATGCAGTAGGATGAGCGTTCCAGAAAAAGAAAATAATTAATGCAAAGGTCCTGAAGGGATAGCTTGCCTAGAGTGTCTGACAAACAAAAGAAGGCATGTGTGTCCAGTGCAAAATGAAGACAAGAGAATAGGAGAGATGAGACCAGATGGGTTACACAGGACAAAGTAATATAGGACCCTGTGGGCCAAACACTTTGGTTTTTCCTCTGAGAGAAATGGGGAGCCACTGGAGGGTTCTAAAAGGAAGCACCTATATTTTACATTTGGCTGCTGGGTTAAGAATAGATTGAAGAGAACAAGAATGAAGCAGGGAGACAATTAGGAGGCTACTATAATAATCCAGCAGATGACAGTGAACTGAATCCAGACGGTTAGTACTAGAAGTGCTCCTGAATCTTGTTTGCATGCCTGCTCTAGAAAATGCACTATTTGCTGATATAGTATCTGTTGAAATCAGATTTAGAGTATTTAAATGGGAGAAAGGTGTACTAAATTCCAGTGCTGGAATTAAAGGCAGTTTTCTAAAAGTATTTGCTCGACTGTTTCAAATAGGAAATTTTATCTATAATATTAATCAAAAGATCAGCTAAATTACCATACTTTTCATCATAATTAACCTCATGCTTGACAAGATAAATAGATTTCTTGAACACTATCTAGGTATACAAGTGTATGAAGGATTACAAGCACACGTGGTAATTTGCTCTACCAAAAAAAGAACAAGAAGAAATAATAAATATTAGGCATCTACTGTGAATGGTACTTTAACAGGAGTTTCATGTGCAAGTTTACAGATTGTTAAGAAATACTGTCTCTGGGCTTCCCTGGTGGCGCAGTGGTTAAGAATCTGCCTGCCAATGCAGGGGACACAGGTTCGAGCCCTGGTCCGGGAAGATCCCACATGCCACAGAGCAGCTAAGCCTGTGAGCCACAACTACTGAGCCTGCGCTCTAGAGCCCGCGAGCCACAGCTACTGAGCCCATGCGCCACAGCTACTGAGCCCATGCACCACAACTACTGAAGCCTGCATGCCTAGAGCTCAAGCTCTGCAACAAGAGAAGCCACCACAATGAGAAGCCCATCGACATAATTAGAGAAAGCCTGCGTGCAGCAACAAAGACCCAACACAGCCAAAAATAAATAAAATAAATAATTTAAAAAAGACACTATATACCATTTTACATCTGTCAGTTTTGCAAATATTAAAGAATCAGACAATAAAATATGGAGCAATGGGCACTCCCATACTCTTACAGGAGCATAAACTAGTGCAACCGTTTTGATAAGTAATTTGGCATTGTCTAGGAAAGTTGAAGACTCACATACCCTTACAACTCAGCAGTTCCTTCTCTAGGTGTATATCCTAGAGAAACTCTTAAACATGTGCACAAGAAGGTGTGCAAGATAATGTCTGCGTAGCATTTGTAACAGTAAAATAAACACTAGAATCTAATTATCCATCAACACAAGAAATAGAGAATATTCACACTATTAGAATACCATGCAGAAATAAAAATAAGACCTCAATTTAAACACTTTTAAAAATAAAAAATTCAGGGCTTCCCAGGTGGCGCAGTGGTTGAGAGTCCGCCTGCCGATGCAGGGGACACGGGTTTGTGCCCCGATCCGGGAAGATCCCACATGCCGCAGAGCGGCTGGGCCCGTGAGCCATGGCCGCTGGGCCTGCGCGTCCAGAGCCTGTGCTCCGCAACGGGAGAGGCCACAACGGTGAGAGGACTGCATACAGCAAAAAAAAAAATAAAAAAAATAAAAATAAAAAATAAAAAATTTAATTAAGAGAAAAAGAAGTAAAAATAAATCATCTACAGCTATAACTATCAACATGGATGAATCTCACAATCATGTTGAGGGAGGAGGGAAGCAAACTGTTTATATTATGATTCCTTCATACAAATACTAACAACTCAGAGAATACTGCCTGCGTACCAGGCACTGTACACTGTGCACTTTGCATATAATGACTCATTTTATTCTCACAATAGCCCTATCAGGTAGATTCTATTTTTAATCTCTATTTCATGAATGAGGAAACAAGCACTGAAAAGTTAAGTAATTAGCCCAAATCACATGGTTAGTTAAGTGGCAGATTTGCCTGGCTCCAGAATTTGTGCTCTTAGTCCCCTCACATTACCTCTCAAAATTATGCAAAACTAACATGATAACATTTAGGGATATGTGTATAGAAATAGAAAGAAAAACAAGAGAACGATAAACATAATCAAGGGCACTGTTACTTCTGAGGGAAAAGAAAGGGGGACATAATCGGGAAAGGTTCACATGGGGACTTCAAAAGTTTTAGTAGTGCTTAAGCTGAGTAGAAGATACACAAGTTTTCATTTCATTATGCTCTATAACCTACATATGGTACATATATTCTTTTGTATACATCAACTATTTTATAATTTTAATTAGGTGGAAAGCAAGTCACCTAAAATCCTTCTGAGGATAGAGACGGGGCGTGTAGAAATATAAATACATACACACCTATAATTACGAGATATCTAACAAGGGGTAAGAAAAACAAGTCACGGGACTTCCCTGGAGGCGCACTGGTTAAGAATCCGCCTGCCAATGGAGGGGACACAGGTTCAAGCCCTGGTCCGGGAAGATCCCACATGCTGCAGAGCAACTAAGCCTAAGCACCACAGCTACTGAGCCTGTGCTCTAGAGCCTGCGAGCCACAACTACTGAGCCCACGCGCCACAACTACTGAAGCCTGCGTGCCTAGAGCCCATGCTCTGCAACAAGAGAAGCCACTACAGTGAGAAGCCCACGCACTGCAACAAAGAGTAGCCCCTGCTCACCACGACTAGAGAAAGCCCGCGTGGAGCAACAAAGACCCAACACAGCCAAAAACATAAATAAAGAAAAACAAGTCACATTTAGTTATAAAATTTAAGTCTCACTTTTACTAAAAAGAATAAAGTTACTGAAATTCAGTTTGTCCAGCCCAGTCGAAAATGAACCAGATGGAAATTCCCTGGCGGTCCAGTGGTTAGGACTCCATGCTTTCACAGCTGAGGGCTCAGGTTCCATCCCTAATCAGGCAACTAAGATCCTGCAAGCCATGCGGCACGGCCAAATAATATAAAATAAAATGAGCCAGAAGAAAAAGAAAAAAATAATTTAAAAAAGAAAAAAAATTTTTTTAAAGGGAAACTAAAATAAAATGAACCAGAGGCTTCTGCAGGGCCAATAGAGAGCTACAACTCTTAGAAAAATGGGGACTTTTCTCTCTATAGAGTTTTTTTTCCTTCTAAATTATGCTTGTTTGGTTTTTTCTTTGTTCTATTGACACAATTACACCTCTAACTTTAGGCCCCTCTTGTATATAAATTATAAGGAAGATTGGACAAGACAATGCTTTAGAAAATTCACTATGAGAAAAACATAAACGCTAAAAAACATATACTTGATATACACAGATATAGACAAGACACATACAGGAAACTTGACCTTGACACTTAAGATAGTTTTCCTTTAAGAAAGAAAAAGAAAAATCAAAGTTAGGGAAAATCGTAAAATTACTCTAATTGTTAAAACAGTATTAGTTGGTTTCAAATGTAAAAATATATAAACTAAAATATAAAACCATGGGTACCATTCTGAATAGCTGAAAAAAAACTCACAAATTTCCTTAGATTAGCTAAATTTATTTTTTCAGGACACTCTAATCTCACAGGGTTAAGTTCCAAAGATAGCACTAAAAGCAAAAAATCACATAAATTCAAAATAACATTGGGAATACTTTTTTTTTTTGGCTGCCTTGGGTCTTTGTTGCTGTGCGTGGGCTTTCTCTAGTTGCGAGCAGGGGCTACTGCTTGTTGCGGTGTGCGGACTTCTCATTGTGGTGGCTTCTCTTTGTTGTGGAGCACAGGCTCTAGGAGCATGGGCTTCAGTAGTTGCGGCACATGGGCTCAGTAGTTGTGGCTCTTGGGCTCTAGAGCACAGGCTCAGTAGTTGTGGCGCACAGGCTTAGTTGCTCCGCAGCATGTGGGATCTTCCCAGACCAGGGCTCGAACCCGTGTTCCCTGTTGGCAGGCGGATTCTTAACCACTGTGCCACCAGGGAAGTCCCAACACTGGGAATACTTTAAATCATCCACAGAGTACCACAGTACACTCTCTTGCAGTAAGTGCAACACAGCCAAGGATTATTTGTAATATGGAACAGTTTGCTGTTTTCAACTGGACAGTTGAAGTACTTTACTAATGTTTAGGAATTATGCTATGAGAAAAATATCTACCTAGCACTAGAATCGCAGAGCATGCTCACAATATGGGAGGCACAAGAACACTGTACAGCAGAAACTCATTGAGAACAACAAAGAATCTCAATTTAATTATATTGTTTTTAACTCTCACTTTTATTTTACTGTTCTCTGAACAAACACAGTTGAATGTGAGTATATACAATTCCACTATATTCTTTTTTTTTAATTTTTTTTTTTTTTGCGGTTCATGGGCCTCTCACTGTTGTGGCCTCTCCCGCTGCGGAGCACAGGCTCCGGATGTGCAGGCTCAGCGGCCATGGCATGGCGGCCCAGCCGCTCTGCAGCATGTGGGATCTTCCCGGGGCACGAACCCGTAGGCAGGCGGACTCTCAACCACTGTGCCACCAGGGAAGCCCTCCACTCTATTCTTCATCACACTTCTACTCCAGAATTCTATAAGTTACAAGAAAAAAATTGCACTGACTGTCGATCTGCCAATAATAGTAATAATAATAGTTTGTTCAGTCACTAAAAATGTAAGATAAAAATGCCATATATTAAATCACCATTTAAAGTATAATATTATACCATTAAGTATTTCATTTTTGAATTTTCTTTCTTTGATTTCTACTTTTTCTTGTGATGTGAAACTTGCTTTCAAGATTTAGAGTGAAGGAAAGAAATCCTTTTATTTGATCAAGTTAAGTAAGTGAAAAAATGTAAGGAATCCTAGACTCTTACCATGGCCAAAGGACTTAGAGGTAGGTCATCTAGTCAATCACCTACTCAATCAGTGAATCCTAAGAGTTCTGGATTTCATTAAATATTGGCCTAACTGGCGTAGTCTGCCAAACAGGAAACAATTTATATTGTTGTATCACTAGCTCAGTGTTCCATTTAGACACTGAGCCAAATGAAAAGTAACAAAGTACAGATTCATCACCAACTGTGAAATAAATATGTCCAGTACTTATCCTATAGGACTAATAAAGTTCATTTTAAAAGTTCACGCTCAGGGGGGCTTCCCTGGTGGCGCAGTGGTTGAGAGTCCGCCTGCCAATGCAGGGGACACGGGTTCGTGCCCCAGTCCGGGAGGATCCCACATGCCGCGGAGCGGCTGGGCCTGTGAGCCATGGCCGCTGAGCCTGCGCATCCGGAGCCTGTTCTCTGCAACGGGAGAGGCCACAACAGTGAAAGGCCCGTGTACCGCAAAAAAAAAAACAAAAAAACAACAACAAATTGAGTCTGCCCTAAAGATTCGTATTTGAGAAGAGATTACTGTCACAGTATGAATGTTGAAGCTCTCTAGGGACATTCTACTCCTCAGCCCTGATTACCATTCAGACCACGTGTTCTCGACCAGGGCATCTGCATAGGCTCTTCAGATTTAGCAATGCCCTAAGATTATGTACAAATCTCAATGCACATTATCTGTGCACTTTCTGGGGCCAGATTCTTCAACTTTCTTTGGTATCTCAAAGGATTCTGTAACTACCAAAAATTTAAGAACCACTGATTTAAACAGTATTCCACGATCCTTATCTATTATCTGACTTTAATTTCAGATTTCTGCTTTACTAATTTTCATATTGTCCACAAAATTCTCCCTTTTGTTCTGATTCATGGCTTCTTTACTCACTCCTTAAAAACATGGAAAACTAGAGCTTCATAAAATGAGGAAAGACCCTGTCTACTTAAAACTGCAGTCAGGGACTTCCCTGGTGGTCCAGTGGATAAGACTCCGCACTTCCAATACAGAGGGCCCGGGTTCAATCTCTGGTCAGGGAACTAGATCCCACATGAACGCCACAACTAAGAGTTCGCATGCCGCAGCGAAGATACCGCATGCTGCCACTAAGACCTGGAGCAGCCAAAATAGATAGATAGATAGATAGATAGGTAGATAGACAGACAGACAGATAGATAGATAGATAAATTTAAAAATAAAAATAAAATTGAAGTCAAAGTTGGTTTCAAAAGCTGAACCTACATATATTTAAGAAACATTTAAAAAAGAAAGCTATCTCTTCTGAGAGTTTTTCTTTCAGTTACACAGCCAATTTTATCTTTCAGTTGACCACTTGCCTTTCAACTGAGAAAATAACTGGTGAACTGAATTCGCGGTTCAGCTGTTCTTACCTTTATCTTTTAAGGCATGTTGAGACTTAACAGATAAAAATACATATGACCATCACCCCTAATCCCACAACACACATATACAGTGACTGACTTCCTAAGATGCTGTTCCTTCAAGAATTAAACCTTTACTTATAGAACAAAATTGTTTTGCTCTGATATAGCAAGGACTGATTTAGCAAGGAACATCTTGATGAAAAAGGGCAGAACTGCTGAGAATGCTAGCCTACTTTTCAACTGACTTTCCTCCTCTAAGCATCTGTCAAGTGTTGGATAAGAAAAAGGTGCTGCAATCTGGAGAGGCAGACTAGAATAAAAATATATTTGGTTCCAAGAATTTTTTAAAAAGACAGAAATGCCACAGGAAAAATGATAGACATAAGAAGGTTGAAAAGAGCTCTGCTCTCCTTTACTGACAAATAACTTCACAAATTATCTACACATATCATCTCTTCAGTTCTTTAACCCTCTCCAATCTGACTCCTTCCTTTCCCTCACAACCCTCTCCCTTCATCCAAGACATCAACAAAAGACTTGTAAATATATCTTAAATCTGTCCACTGCTCTTCACCTCTACCATCAGAACCATGGTCCAAGATTACTTCATATCCTACCTGAACCACCATCAACTAGTATTCATTTCTATTTCCTCTGTTGTCCCCTTCTGATCAACTATGTACAAAGTAGCCAGTGTAATCTTTAAAAATGGATCATGGCACTGAGTAATAGTTCCATGGTTTCCCAATGCATCTTCAAATTAAATCCAAACTCTCAGCGTTCAGAGAGTCAGTATGGCACAATTACTCACAATGCTCAAGAAGTGCTTGGAACAGTGGCCAGCACTTCACTAATGCGCAGCAGATGTTAGCGTATTAAGGTATAGCCCCTGCCCGCTCTCCTACCTCGAGGTGGCACTTTCCTAAACTAACCAGTATTCTTTCATTTAACTGCAAACTCTTTCCCACTTTGGGCCTACTGTTTCCCACTGTCTAAAATGATTTTGTCTTTGGGACCTCCCTGGTGGTCCAGGGGTTAAGACTCTGTGCTCCCAACCCAAGGGGCCCGGGTTCGATCCCTGGGGTGAGGGAACTAGATCCCGCATGCCACCAACTAAGACCCAGCACAGACAAATAAATAAATATTTAAAAAACAAAAACAAACAAACAAAAAAAACTTATGTCTTCCACTCATACTTCAAGTCTCAACCTAAATGTCACCTTATTGATGAGACCTTCTTTTCCTCTCTTTCTAAATACAATCCCCTGTAATTCTTTTTTTTTCTTCTTGCAGTACGCGGGCCTCTCAGTGTTGAGGGCCTCTCAGTGTTGTGGCCTCTCCTGTTGAGGAGCACAGGCTCCGGACGCACAGGCTCAGCGGCCATGGCTCACGGGCCCAGCCGCTCCGCGGCATGTGGGATCTTCCCGGACCGGGGCACGAACCCGTGTCCCCTGCATCGGCAGGCAGATTCTTAAACCACTACGCCACCAGGAAGCCCTATCATTCGTGTCTTATACAAATCCTTCTGGGAGGTGGGGATGGGGGGGTTAGTTCCCACCTCATTCTTTAAGGTTGACATAATCTAGATACCAAATCAAATAAGGGCAATACTATAAGAAATAAAAATTATGGACCAATTTCATCTGTGAACATACATACAATTCTAAATGAAATATTAATAAGTTAAATTCAACTACACTTTTTTTTTTTTGGCCACTCCATATGGCATGTGGGATCTTAGTTCCCTGACCAGGGATCGAACCTGCACCCCCTGCAGTGCAAGTGTGAAGTCTCAACCACTGGACCACCAGGGAAGTCGCTCAACTACACATTATTTAAAAAGACCATCATGATTAAGTTGGGTTCATCCCAGCAATGCAAGGGTGATTCAACATTTGAAACTTGATAAATGTCATTCATCATATTAACAGAATGAGGACAACCACATGACCATCTCACAAATGTAGGAAAAGCATCTGATAAAATTCAATACTCAAAAAAAAAAAAAATTCAATACTCATTCTTCACACACATACAAAATCTTAGCCAAACAGCAACAGAAATGCCTTTAACCTACAGAGTATCTATCAAAAATCTATAGCAAAGGTTATTCTTAATGGTAAAACATAAGGAGCACTTCCTTTTAAAAACTAAGTGCAATGTAAGAATGCCCACTGCGGGGACTTCCCTGGTGGTCCAGTGGCAAAGAATCTGCCTTACAGTGCAGGGGATGCTGGTTCAATCACTGGTCAGGGAACTAAGATCCCACATGCTGCATGGCAACTAAGCCCACGCGCCGCAACTAGAGCCCACATGCTGCCAACTACAGAGCCCATGCGCTCTGGAACCCGTGCACCACAACTACAGAGGCCACATGCCCTGGAGCCTGCGCACCACAACTAGAGAAGAGAAAACTCGCATGCCACAACTAGAGAGAAGCCCGCGCACCACAACAAAGGGCCTGTATGCCACAACTAAGACCCGACACGGCCAAAAATAAATTAAATAAATAATAAAAAATTAATCTTTAAAAAAAAATTCAAAAAAAACAAAAACAAAAAACGAATGCCCACTGTTAACACTTGTATTGAATACTGTAGTCAAAGCCCTAACTAGCATAGTAAGGCAAGAAAAAGAAACAGTGTAAGCATTGGAAAGGAAGACACAATTACAATCATCATACTTTAGTAACTAGGTACTAAACATAGATCTATATACCAAAAAAGCTTATACCAGCAAACAGAAAATGGAAAAAAAGAGGAAAAACATACTATTTACAATAGTAACAACAAATAAAGTATCTAATAATTAAATTTAAGAGAAGATTTGAGACACCTTTACAAAGAAAAAGAAACTTTACTGAAAACTATTTTAAAATATCTAAATAGCTAGAAAGATATACTATGTTCAAAGAAAGGAAGGCTCAATATCATAAAATAAAGAGAATAAAGTAAATGCATGTGTAGATTAAAGCTTCTGGAATCTTGGGCTCATATACAAGCAAGTCCCATTTTTAATAACAGCTTTTGAATTTTTACGTAACTTGACTCAAATTACTCACTTTGGTGGATATTTTTGCAATTGGTATAAACTTATTAAGCACTAATTATATATACTTTTTAACTAATTGTAGCAAGAGTTGATATCACACTTCAGAATTCTGACAGCTGCAAGGAACAAGTATGAGTGAGGAGCGTATGATCAGTACATGGCCGAGTTCTAGTTGAATGTGCTGTGGTCCCACTGATTCAAAGGTCATTCAGTGTGCACAATCACCACAATGTAAGTTCTAATAACCACTCCTGCAAGTGATGAAATGTTGCCAACATTTTACATAACACGTAAAGTTTTCATTCTTGATAATTATCTGTGAACACTGCCAAAACACCATCTCCTTAAAAGTCACCTAAAAATGTAAACATTTATTTTGAATACAAATTCCTCTTACAAGGGGAAAACAGACAAAACACATTTATCATACGATGATCATATTGAGCTCAAAGGGTACCTCTAGTGGATCTATGTGTGGTGCTTACACATACAATACCCTTTGTACATGTGAGACCGATAAGCAGTTGCCCAGTCTGCTTTTATAATAGATCTGAACTTGATCAAATGAATGATTTTCTTTAGGTCTAACTTACTCGGTTTTAATTTTGGTTTACATGAGCTGCTTAAACTTTGCTTTATCCAAATTTCCTAATAGAGTATTAAAAATAATGATCATCTGTTTTACTGGTTGCTAGGAGATGATAATACTAATAGTTAATATTTATTGAATGCTTAGTGTGCGGCAGGCACTGTTTTAAGTGCTTTGTATACAGTAAATCATTTAATCTTCACAATAACCCTCATCAGGTGGATAATATTACTATCACCATTTTATAGATAAGAAAACTGAGGTACAGAAAAGTTAAGTAACTTTCCCAACGTCACACAAGTAAGTGGAGACGCTTAGTGATTCATACCCAGGTAGCTGTCTCCAGAGCCCAGACCCTCAATTACTATATTATATTTCTTTTCACAATATTTAAAATATACACAAAATTACTATGGACGAAAAACCTCACCATTAAAAAAATTATCAATAAGAGTTAAACAACAGTTAAGCAATATTAATATCAATACAACTTATCATAGGTTGATACTTCACAGCTATTTCAAAGTTTCATGGCCATGATTAAGAGTTTTGAAGTTGGACAGACCTGGCTCTGAATCTTGACTGTGCCCTTTACAAGCTGTGTGACTTTGGACAAGTTTCGTAACTTCACCAAGCCTCAGTTTCCTCATCTGTAAAATGAGAATAATAAACATCTCACAAAATTGTTGTTAGTAACAAAATTATTGCTACATTACATTGATATGTAAATCCAAACAAAACAACAGATACACAAAATAGAGGAGGTTCACAATTTCCCCCAGAAATCAGGGCTTTATTATAAATAATGAAGATGACCACTCCAAGTCACCACAGCAACTATAAGACTCCCATACAAACAGAACCATAATACCCTCTAATTCATAATAAATAATTCCCCTGGATAAAAGTCAAATGCCTAGACGTAAATTACTGAATCTCTGAAATATAAAATACCATATATACATAGAGAAAGAGACAAATAGATAAGACGTTGTTTGTTGACGACTCCCACGAATCCCATTCCACACATACACTTTCTAAGACCAGTAGTATTCAAGGGGCCCAAAACAGGAAGAG
>NW_006787038.1:482013-511382 GCF_000442215.2 Lipotes vexillifer
AGAGCGGTGTCAAGAAGGAGTGATTCCTGGCACTGGTAGGAAGAAATTTTTTTAAGAGAAAAACAAAAAGAAATAAACATGTTATCAAAGTAGGGTACAACTATTGTTACCACCAAAGAGTGATTGTGTCCCTTTACACCTGGCATTTTACACTAGTCAAAACAAGTGAAACTGTCACACTGCTGTCTTTAGAACCTTAATAAAATAATTTTACAATGAATAATGAGATTTCTCTCAATACCTGCATTTACCAATAATACGTCCATCTGTGATAAGGTTAGGTGTTTCTTTGACGGGGGTGATTTTAGCAATACAATACAATGATCATTTTAAAAAAGGAAAAACAGGAATTATATTATACAAAAATCCTATAGGATAATTTTGTTAAACAGCTCATCAATACTATCACGAGGGCTTCCCTGGTGGTGCAGTGGTTAAGAATCCGCCTGCCAATGCAGGGGACACGGGTTCGATCCCTGGTCCAGGAAGATCCCACATGCCCCAGAGCAACTAAGCCTGTGTGCCACAACTACTGAGCCTGTGCTCTAGAGCCTGAGAGCCACAACTACTGAAGCCTGCACGCCTAGAGCCCGTGCTCCGCCACAAGAGAAGCCACCACAGTGAGAAGCCCACGTGCAGCAACGAAGACAAATGCGGCCAAAAACAAACATATTTTTTTAAAAAATACTATCATCAAGGTGAGTTTTTATGAAGGTTACTAGTCTAAAATATGAATTATATTAATTATTAAAATGATGTATTACATAAAAATAATTATTAAAATGATTGTGTTCATTGTAGCTCAAAGATTTCATAAGGAAAGAACTTCCATCCCCCAAAATATCCCCTTTTAACAAATAATTGCAAAAATGGCCTTCAAATTTTCTTTCTTTCTTTCTTTCTTTTTTTTTTTTTTGCAGTATGCGGGCCTCTCACTGCTGTGGTCCCCCCCGTTGTGGAGCACAGGCTCCGGACGTGCAGGCTCAGCGGCCATGGCTCATGGGCCCAGCCACTCCGCGGCATGTGGGATCTTCCCAGACCGGGGCACCAACCCACATCCCCTGCATCGGCAGGTGCACTCTCAACTACTGCACCACCAGGGAAGCCTCAAATTTTCTTAATAAATTTGTAAAATTATCTGTCTGAAACAAAGGTCATCTAATTTTTACAAAGCACCTTTTTAAAGAAAACTTATTAGTTATATAAGAAATGTTCAGGAAATCCTTAAACTACCTATTTTATAAAAGTTTAAGGAAATGAACATAGGACATGAGGTACTTGAGGTTACTACACCAGGACGGAAATACAAACAAAAAAATCAGGTCCTTTGACTCTGTATCTTAACAATTTGGAGTTTTTCTACCTGATTAGCATTTCCTTCACTACTCTACTTTCTCTAAATGATGAGAATAATTCTTCTGTCCTTTTCATGAGTTCTACAAATCACTGATAAGGTCAAGTCGGTTCAATCACAACGTAAATATTTTAATTTAGGAATTTTTAGGTAAATTTTTTATTTTTTATGTAACTTAGAGAAAATTTGCAAATATCACTAACTATTTACATTTTATCTCATTTGCTTTGTCAGTCTCTTTCTTCCTCACACATTTTTTTCTGAACCACGTGAGAGTGAGTTGCAGACACTGTAGCATTTCGGCCCTCAATATTTTCATGTAGTTTCCTAGGAACACAAACTTTCACTTAGATAACTACAGTATAGCTAACCAAATCAGTATTGTGTCAATGTTAAAATTTCTACTATATAATTACAGCACATATTCAAATGTCATTAACTGCCTTAAAAATGTCCTATAAAGCCATTAAATGTCCTTTAAATGTCCGTTTAAAAATGTCCTCTGATCTCCCCAGTCCAGAATTCAATTCAGGATCATGTACTGCATTTAGTGGTAATGTCTCTTTAGAATCCTACCATCTGGAACAGTTCCTTAGTCTGTCTATGTCTTTTAAGACTGATATTTTTAAAGAACACAGACCATTTATTTTGTAGAATGTTCCTCAATTTAGGTTTGTCTGATGGTCTCTCATGTTTAAAATCAGGCTATGCATTTTTGTAGGAATGTCACAAAGTCATGGTAGGTGCTTCTCACTGCATCATATCAGAAGCTGCAAGAGGCTAGTGGGTTCTATTACCAGTGATGCTAACTTTGATCACTTGGTTAAGGAGTATCTGCCAAGTTTCTCCACTGTGAAATTATTGTTTTTCTCTTTGTAATAAGTAAATATTTTGTTAGGAACTGTCTTGAGACTACGTAAATATATTCCTCATCAAACTTTTACCCCATAGTTTTGGTACCTGCAGAAGATTCTTGTGCGAAAGTACTATTTTAATTGTTCCAAAATGGTCATTTTTTAATTCCAACAGTTCTACGCCTATTAGCCATTTTAATGAATAACTTTCACTTCTCCCCAACTTAGTAATTTATTCATTCACTTACTTATATTTGTATGGTTCTTATTTTTTCAATGGGTTATAATCTATAACCATCATTATTCATTTGGCCAGTGGATGTTTCTCCAAACTGGTTCCTGTTCCTTTTGACTGTCCCCACCATTCTTTGACTATCTCCTTACTTTCTGAAACAACAATATGTTCCAGCCTCCTCTTGTACTTTCCCTGATCCAGTTCCTCCTGGGATCACCCATTTCTCCAAGGATCTGTGGTTTCCTTTAAGTGGAGAATGGTTTTGAAACCAGCATATGGGAGTTAGGTGTGTTCACTGTAACTACTTCTAGGCTTCTTAGCAAACAAAGCTGGAATATACACAAATACACACATCTACGCATATGCATACACATATATATGTATACATACAAATATACACATATGTCTCTAAGAGAAAGATACGTAAGTGTATACATGCATACATGTATGTTTCTGTCTTTATATAAATAAATGTTAAAAACCATGAGTTCATAACCTCTGATTCAAATCCAGCGTAACAGGGTTCATTGGAGTCTTTTCTTCCTTATATCTAAAACTCCCTTCTCCAACAATGAAAAACCTGGCTCCCATTTTCCTCAATACATTCATTCATTTGTTGAGTCCTAAAATAGACAGAAAATAGTTTCAAAATTACCAGTTCACACCATTACAAAAAATAGCCTATAAATTAGGGTTTGGGGCTTCCCTGGTGGCGCAGTGGTTGAGAGTCCAGCTGCTGATGCAGGGGACACGGGTTCATGCCCCGGTCTGGGAGGATCCCGCATGCCGCAGAGCGGCTGGGCCCGTGAGCCATGGCCGCTGAGCCTGCGCGTCCGGAGCCTGCGCATCCGGAGCCTGTGCTCCGCAGCAGGAGAGGAAAAAAAAACAATTAGGGTTTGTTATTTGTTTACAGCTCTTTTTATCTTAAATTTCAAAGTATAGGATGCTCAAAAGTTATTTGGCTTACTTTCTCCCTTCAGTGTGTTTATGTTATGAATTTGAAACACAGGTTTATTTGTTTCTGTTTATATTTTAGGGTTTTATCCCAACTTTATTGATTTCCTTTTATGTTTTTAATATAAAAATATGTTATGTTATTAATTTGAAACACAGGTTTATTAATTTGTGTGTTTATGTTATTAATTTGTTTATATTGTAAATTATTAACTTGAAACACAGGTTTATTTGTTTCTGTTTATATTTTAGGGTTTTATCCCAACTTTATTGATTTTCTTTGCTGATTTTTTGTTTTGTTTTGTTTAGTATCTAAAACATTAGCATGACAATGTTCTCTGATATTCTGCACTGATATCACATGCAATGCTACCAGGGGTTCTCTCTCAACCAGTGATTGTAATACAACTTCATAGTTTAGAAAGTGTATTTCCCACAAGAAATGAGCCTTTCTGTAGCCAATCACATGTATCTACCACTATCCCACTGAGGCCCAGCTGTTTTCTGGGAATTACTGTTTCTAGATATAGAAAGAAGGATAAAATGAAATGGGCAAACCCTACTCCAGCAACAGATATTACTTGTAAAATAGTTTTCATGCTACTTAGAGAGATGCCACAGGGTAGAAGAGGGCAGGACCCAGTGGGTAGAACTCCAGGTCCCTGCCCTGACTTGAATTCAAGATGCTATTGCTTTTCACTGATATAATATATTGAGCTTCAGTCTGAGATTTTGCTCATCCAATTCATTCAGCAAACATTCACTGAGTGTCTATGTTGTCCCAGGCACTGTTGTAGGTGCTTCAGTGAAAAAAGCCTTCATGGGACTTACAATTCTAGTTGTGGGAGAGATAAACTATAAAACTAAGTAAACTGTACATAGTTAGTTAAAAGATGAAAGTTATAGAAAAAATTCAACAAGATAGTTTGCAATATTATACAGCATGTCCAGTTTAGGTCTCACTGAAAAAAGAAAGCTTCCTTTTATACGAATAATTTTTTTAAGTTTGAAAGTCATTAGGAGAGAAGAAGAGCAATCCAATTTTTCAGTTGGTGCTAACCTTATGTCTACAGGCCCAGGGACAGACCATGAGAAAAAAGTCATAAGACATTTTCCTTCCTTCTTTCACTGAATCTTAGCCAAAATCTAGAAATATTTAGGTTGGTTTTTCTCAATCCAGATCCTCTACTTTGTAAGTAATTACATATCTCTCCTAGATTCTGGCAAAGGGCTTTCCATCAATCTCAAACTCAAGATATTAAATTTATTTTATTCTTCAAACAATTTTAGTGGGAAATTGATAGAGGCAATATCAGGGCTGTTAACCACTCTTTTAGACCTTTAATTCTAACCAGATCACACTATCACTCCCCTACATTTACAATCAACAAAAGACTAAGCTAGCTAATCTTTCTCAGTTGTGCTAGACCATACCACTCAAATCCTAAACAACTGAGTTTGTTTGAACCTAAGTGCAGAACTTTATAATAACCACAGGTAACAGTTAATCAGCCCCTACCATGTCCCAGGTATTATTTTAAATGACTTATGTATATTACTTCTTTTATACTTCAAAACAACCCTACGTTGTAAGTACCATTAGTACATCCCTTTTATAGATGAAGAAACTGAGAAATGAAGAGGTTAAACAACCTGCTCAAGGTTACAAAGCTTCTAAGTGATAGAGCTGGAATTAAAAAAACAGGCAGGCAGTTAGTTTGTGCCATTAACTGCACATATTAAACTGATTCTCAAAAAATCTTTACATGATGTGTTCTAGATTCTATCTTGCTAGATTTAACCAATTCAGTCTACAGAGGGAAAAAATATCTGACTTGAATGCTGTCATCCCATATATATGCTATTTTTCAGAGCTTCAACTGAATACTTGATCACCATGCCATGAAAGGGTCCAATGAAACTATTAATAAAAATGTGACCAGGAATAGTAGCAAATCAAATCCAACAATGTATAATAAGAATTATACACCACAACCAAGTGGGATTATTCTCAGGTATGCAAGGCTGATTCAACATTTGAAAATCATTTAATGCAATCCATCACATTAACAGGTTGAAAAGAAAAGTCACATGATCATATCAAGAGATACAGAAAAGGCATTTGACAAAATCTAACACTCATTCATGATAAAAATTCTCAGCAAGCTAGGAGTAGAGAGGAATTTCCTCAACTTAATAAAGAACACCTACAAAAACCTACAGCTGACATTTTACTTAATCATGAGAAACTAGAAGGCTTCCTGAAAAGATCAAGAACAAGGCAAAGGGACTTCCCCGATGGTCCAACAGTTAAGACTCCACGCTCTCAATTCAAGGGGCCTGGGTTCGATCCCTGGTCAGGCAACTAGATCCTGCATGCCACCACTAAAAGATTCCACATGCCGCAACTAAAAATCCGCAGGCCGCAACTAAAGATTCAGCATGCCGCAATTGAAGATCCCATGTGCCCTCATGCTGCAACTGAAGGCCCAGGGCAGCTAAATATATAAATTATTTTTTTTAAAAAAGGAACAAGGCAAAGATGTCTCCTCTTACCACTCCTTTGTAACATCATATAACTCCTAGTTAACTTCATTAACTAGGAAATGCTAGTTAATAGAATAAGACAAGAGAAGGAGATAAAAGGTATACAGAATTCAGGAAGGACAAAGTAAAACTGTCTTTGTTCACAGATGATATGATCATCTACATAGAAAATCCAAAAGAGTCGGCAAAAAAACTCCTGGAACTAATAAGCAATTAACTATAGCAAGGTTGCAAGATACAAGGTCAATATACAAAAGTCAATCACTTTCTTATAATATACCAGCAATGAACAAGTGAAATTTGAAATTAAAAATTATACATTTACATTAGCACCTAAAAAATTAAATACTTAGGGATAATTTATGGCAAATCTAACAAAATACATACAAGATCTTGAAAACTACAAAATTCTGATGAACAAAGTCAAAGATAAACTAAATAAATGGAGAGATAATCCATGTTCATGGATAGGAAGACTCAATATTGTTGCGGTATCAATTCTTCCCTACTTGATCTATAGATTCAATACAGTTCCAATCAAAATCCCAGCAAGTTGTTTTGCAGACATCAACAAACTCATTCTAAAATTTAAAGCCCCAAATGGACCCACATAAACACTGTTAACTCATCTTTGACAAAAGAGCAAAGGCACTATAATGGAGAAAAGATAGTCTTTTTAATAAATGATACTGGAACAACTGGACAGCTACATGCAAAAAAAATTAATTTAGACACAGACTTTACACCCTTCACAAAAATTAATTCGAAATGCATCAGAAACCTAGATGTAAACTGCTAAACTATAAAACTTGTAGAAGATAACACAGAAAAAAAAATCTAGATAACCTTGGGTATGATAATCACTTTTAAAATAAACCAAAGGCATGATCTGTAAAAGAAATAACTGATGAGCTAGACTTCATTAAAATTAAAAACTTCTGCTCTGCATAAGACACTGTCAAGAGAAGAGAATACAATCCACAGAATGGGAAAAAATATTTCCAAAAGACACATCTGACAAGGGACTGTTACCCAAAATATACAAAGAGGGACTTCCCTGGTGGTCCAGTGGGTAAGACTCCACGCTCCCAATGCAGCGGGCCTGGGTTCAATCCCTGGTTGGGGAACTAGATACCACATGCATGCCACAACTAATAGCTTGCATGCCACAACTAAGAAGACTGCATGCTGCAACTAAGAGCCCACATGCCCCAACTAAAGATCCTGCATGTTGCAACGAAGATCCAGCATGCTGCAAGTAAGACCCTTTGCAGCCAAAATAAATAAAAAAATATTTTAAAGTATATATACAAAGAACTCTTAAAACTAACAATTCAATTTTTAAAATGTGCAAAAGACTTGAACAGATATCTCAACAAGGAAGATATACAGGACTTCCCTGGTGGCACAGTGGTTAAGAATCCACCTGCCAACGCAGGGTACACGGGTTTGAGCCCTGGTCTGGAAAAATCCCACATGTCGTGGAGCAACTAAGCCCATGCACAACTACTGAGCCTGTGCTCTAGAGCCCGCGAGCCACAACTACTGAGCCCGCGCACCACAACTACTGAAGCCCTCGCACCTATAGCCCATGATCGGCAACAAGAGAAGCCACCGCAATGAGAAGCCCATGCACCACAACAAAGAGTAGCCCCCGCTCACTGCAAACAGAGAAAGCCTGCGCGCAGCAACGAAGACCCAACACAGCCAATAAATAAATAAATAAATTTCTAAACAAAAAGGAAGATATACAGATGGCAAATAAGCTCATGAAAAGATGTTCAAAATCATATGCCATTGGGGAACTGCAAATTAAAATGACAATGAAATACCACTACACACCTATTGGAATGACTAAAATCCAGAACACTGACAACACCAAATTCTGGCAAGGATGTGGAACAACAGTTACTTTCATTCATTGTTACTGGGAATGCAAAATGGTACAGCCACTTTGGAAGAGTACGGAAGCTTCTTACAAAACTAAACGTACTGTTACCTTACAATCCAGCAATCCCCTCCTCCCAGGTATTTACCCAAAGGAGCTGAAAACTCCACACAAAAACCTGCACATGGTTGTTTATAAAAGCTTACTTCATAACTGCCAAAACTTGGAAACAACCAAGATGTCCTTTAACAGATGAATGGATAAATAGTAAACTGTGATACATCTAAAGAATAGAATAATATTCAGCACTAAAAAGAAATGAGTTATCAAGCCATGAAAAGACATGGGGAAACCTTAAGTGCATATTACTAAGTGAAAGAAGCCAATCTAAACATACTGTATGATTCCAACTCTACGACATTCTGGAAAAAGCAAAAATATGGAGACACTAAAAAGATTGTCAGTGGTTGCCAGGGACTAGAGGGTTTTGAGGGATAAAGAGGCAGAACACAGAAAATGTCACGACAATGAAACTATTCTATATGATACTCTAATGTTGGATATGTTATATATTTGCCAAAACCCATAGAATGTACAAAACCAAGAGCGAGTCCTAATGTAAACTACAGACTTGAGGTAAGAATGATATGTAATGTAGGTTCATTGATTGTAACAAAGGCACCACTCCAGTGCCAAATGTTACTAGTCGGGGAGGTTGTTTGTATGTGGGGGCAGAGGGAATATATGAACTCCCTGTACTTTCTGCTCAATTTTGCTGTGAATCTAAAACTGCTCTTAAAATAAAGTCTGTTACAAAAAAGAAAAAAGAAAAAAAGACCAGACCCAATTAGGATACTTACAACAGGCCAAAAAGACTTCTCTCCAGGATCAAGTAGGCATGGAACCATGTATGTTTGCCCTTTGTGTACAGCATTTTACCCAGTTATCAACTCACCTACCTGAACTATCAAGAAACCCACATTTTGGGTAGAGGTAGAGAAACAGGTGAAAGGGATGAAGAAATACAAACCTTCAGTTAGAAAATATACAAGCTGCAGGGATATAACATACAGCATAAGGAATATGGTCAGTAATATTATAGGACTTCCCAGGTGGCACAGTGGTTAAGAATCTGCCTGCCAATGCAGAGGACACAGGTTCAATCCCTGGTCCAGGAAGATCCCACATGCCGCAGAGCAACTAAGCCCGTGTGCCACAACTACTGAGCCTGCACTCTAGAGCCCACAAGCCACAACCACTGAGCCCATGTGCCACAACTACTGAAGCCTGCATGCCTAGAGCCCATGCTCCGCAACAAGAGAACCCACCACAATGAGAAGCCCTCGCACCACAACGAAGAGTAGCCCCCGCTCGCCTCAACTAGAGAAAGCCTGCACGTAGCAACGAAGACCCAACACAGACAAAAATAAATTAATCAATTAAATAAAATTTAAAAATATAGTACAGGGCTTCCCTGGTGGCGCAGTGGTTGAGAGTTCGCCTGCCGATGCAGGGGACACGGGTTCATGCCCCAGTCCAGGAAGATCCCACATGCCGCAGAGCGGCTGGGCCCGTGAGCCAAGGCTGCTGAGCCTGCACCTCCGGGGCCTGTGCTCCGCAACGGAAGAGGCCACAACAGTGGGAGGCCCGCGTATCGAAAAAGAAAAAAGAAAAAAAATTACAATAACTTTGTATAGGGAC
Organism: Lipotes vexillifer; assembly: GCF_000442215.2. Classification (NCBI taxonomy): domain Eukaryota; kingdom Metazoa; phylum Chordata; class Mammalia; order Artiodactyla; family Lipotidae; genus Lipotes; species Lipotes vexillifer. Next base: position 491,547 of record NW_006787038.1, read on the forward strand.
TAGACTTATCGTGGTGATCATTTTATAACGTATGCAAATATCAAATCACTATGTAGTACACCTGAAGCTAATGTAATACTGTTTGTCGACTATATTTCAATTAAAAAAGAAACCCACGTTTCTATATCTTAATCCAAAAACATGTCTCAAAAGAGTAACAGTTCCTCTTCCTATATTAGACAAAAACATCTAAGGGCTGCTTCTTTTTTTTTTTTTTTTTTTTTTTTTTTTCTTGCGTTATGCGGGCCTCTCACTGTTGTGGCCTCTCCCATTTGCGGAGCACAGGCTCCGGACGCGCAGGCCCAGCGGCCACGGCTCACGGGCCCAGCTGCTCCGCGGCATGTGGGATCCTCCCGAAACGGGGCACGAACCCACGTCTCCTGCATCGGCAGGCGGACTCTCAAGCACTGCGCCACCAGGGAAGTAAGGGCTGCTTCTTAATTCTAGAATTATTTTTTAATGCAGTTTGTAAAAATCATTGTAATTTGAACCAGAAAACATACCATATGAATTGGGGACCAATTATAGGACAGATACTCTTCTAGACTGTGGAAATAAGGCAGAGAATTAACCAAAGTCCCTATCCTCCTGGTGGTGTATTCTATTTGGGGAGACGGTGAAAATAATACAGAAACAAATATATGTTACATTATGAAGAAAAATCAAGCATGGTGAGAGCAAAGAAAGTGTTGGGGTTGGAGGGTAGATAGAAAGGGCTCTCTTAAATAAAGTGATAAAGGAAGGCTTTGCTCATTAGGTTATACTTGAGCAGACAATTCTGAAGGTATTGAGTAGAGAAAGGGTAAGCCCAAGTAGAGAGGCGGGAAAGAACATTCCAGGTCAAAGGAACAAGTGCACCAGTCCTGAGGCAGAACTATGTTCCCTGTGCTAGAGAAGAGCAAGGAGATGATGTGGCTGCAGCTCCTACAGTGAAGGGAAGGTAGAAACTGAAGTCAGAAAGGAAGCCATGTGCTTCAAAGGGTTTCACAGGATATTTGGCCTATTTATCAGAAATACAATAAATCTTGGTCTTCTATTCTTAATAAGACAAGCCACTGGAAGGTTCTGAGCAGAGGAATAATGAGATTCATATTTTTAAAGGATCATTTTGGTTACTGTAGGTAAACAGATCATAAAGCTGGAACTAGTCAGGAGGCTATTAAAGCTGGAACTAGTTAGGAGTTTATTAAACTAACTAAACTAGTTAGAAGGTTCTGAGCAAGAGGAATGAGATTCATATTTTTAAAGGATCATTTTGGTTACTGTAGGTAAACAGATCATAAAGCTGGAACTAGTTAGGAGGCTATTAAACTAATCCAGGTGAGAGGTGATAGTTGCTTGGACCACAGTGATAGCAGTGGAGGTAAGACAGGTCAGAGAGATAGGTGGTCCACTTTTTATCTGTGCCCTCAGCTCAAGAAGAGACCACACCTGGAGCAGCAATTGCATGAGAAATCACCAAATGAATAAATTTACAATAATCCACAGTCATTTTCCAGGACGTGTATCTTAAGATATATCTTAAGAATGGAAAAAAAAAAAAAAAAAAAGAATGCAGCTGACAGGATTTTGTTGATGAATTGAATGTACAGAGTGAGAGAAAGTGAAGAATGAAAAATGACCTTAAGGCTGCTGGGCTGAGCAATCGCAAGAATGGAGTTGCCATTTACAGTGATGCAGAAGACAGAAGGTGGAGTAGGCTTAAGAGGGTAAATGAGAAGTTTGGTTGTTAAGCCTGACAAAATGTAGAAGTTTACAAATGAGATAGTTATATATTGTAACTATTGGTATATGTCATGTCCTATAGAGCTTAGTTAGATACCTTGAGAGCAGAGTTCATGGTTCATAGTTGTACAACAGTAAAAAGGCCTACCATTTATTGAGCACATTTAACAATTAGAGCTCATTTAATCCTTCTATTATTGCTTCTATTATTAGTATATAACACATGGGAAAATTCTGGTTCAGAGATATTAAATAATTCTATTCATCCTTCAGAGTGCTGGTCAAATATCACTTCCTCAAAGTAGCTATCCTTGACCACCCCCATCATCTGAACTAAATCTCTATAATAAGCTCATAATACCCTGTACGTCTCCTCTACTGTTTATCACAATATAAATAAATGTGTTCTTGGTATCTCTCCTCCCTACAAGAATATAAGCTGCATAAAGGCAGGATACCCATACGTTAAGTTCACTACAACGATTAACGATTAATATATGCTTTAAATGGTTTATAATGTTGCTTTATTATTTTTTTAAATAAATTTATTTATTTATTCATTTATTCATTTTTGGCTGCGTTGGGTCTTCATTGCTGCACACAGGCTTTCTCTAGTTGCAGCAAGCGGGGGCTATCCTTCATTGCAGTGCGCAGGCTTCTCATTGTGGTGGTTTCTCTTGTTGCAGAGCATGGGCTCTAGAGCACAGGTTTAGTAGTTGTGGTGCACAGGCTTAGTTGCTCTGCGACATGTGGGATCTTCCCAGCCCAGGGCTCGAACCCATGTCCTTTGCACTGGCAGGTGGATTCTTAACCACTGTGCTACCAGGGAAGCCCTGCTTTATTATTATAAATTATTAATATTATTTAATAAATGACTTAATAAGTAGAGACATCCATTACAAATTATTATAGAGTAGATCAGACCAATTCTCTTGGCAAGATAAATTATTAAAAAAATAAATAAATAAAGGCAGCCAGGGTGTAAGAAGTCAAAATACCAGGGGCTTCCCTGGTGGCACGGTGGTTAAGAATCCACCTGCCAGGGCAGGGGACACGGGTTCGAGCCCTGGCCCAGGAAGATCCCACATGCCGTGGAGCAACTAAGCCCATGCACCACAACTCCTGCGCTCTAGAGCTCGGGTGCCACAACTATGCAGCCCGTGTGCCACAACTACTGAAGCCCACGCACCTAGAGCCCATGCTCCACAACAAGAGAAGCCACTGCAATGAGAAGCCCGTGCACCGCAACGAAGAGTAGCCCCAACCAGAGAAAGCCTGTGCACAGCAACAAAGACCCAACGCGGCCAAAACATAAAAAATTAAAAAAACAAAATACCAGCGAAAAAGGAAATGCATAGTTAAGCCTAACATTCTCCACTACTTTTTCCTCTTGAGGCAACTAGCTGCAGACTAGAGCTTTTAGTAGTCTTACAGGCCTGCAGAGACAGAAATCAGAGTTCAGGGCTTATCAAGACAAGCAGGATTTGAGGGGCTAAGATTTCAGAGAGAAGGCAACCATAGAAAAGTGAGTCTGGACATCCTGTACTGTTTTTGCCCTCAGGCTATTTACTGAATTCTAACCTGTGTGGGGCCAAGAGGCCAAAAACCAAGCAAAGTTCCCATTTTAAAGCAAAATGGTAAGTAGAATTTTTGGTAGTCTCACAATGCCAGGAAAGAAAAATTACAGTTCAGGGCCTGCCAAGATGGAGAGGCCCTGGCAAACACCACAGGATTCTATTTGATACCTCTGAAGGACAGTGCTCTTAGACTAAGCGGAAACTGGATTTAAACCAGCCCTTAAGAGGCTTAAAACAAAGCCTCAAGTCATCTCAAGCCTGTATTGAATCAGGGTCATCTGCTCCTGCTTCTAACTACCACCAGAAGAAAATTAGATCCTCCCTAGAGAACAATATCACCATCAAGAGCCTCTATAATTTCTCATACATAATGTTTGACATTCATTTTTTAAATTACCAGGAATCCTAGGAGACAAGATCAGATGACTGAAAGCCAAGAGAAAAAGCAGACAATAGAAAAAGACCAAAAGGGGATCCAGATATTATAATTATTAGACACACACTTTAAAATACCTGTGATTAATATGTTCAGGAAAACAGATGACAAGATGAGAATTTCACCAAAGAAGTAGAATCTACAAAAACAAATGAAAAATAATTAAATTAAAATTCTAGAACTAAGAAAAAACAGATTCTTGTAACAGCAGATTGCACACTAAATGAAATAGAAAATAGGTCAACAGAAAAGATGAAGAACAGGGGAAAAAAAAAGATGGAAAATACAGAAAGAAGGAAGGAAGGGAGGGAGGAAGGAAGGAAAAGAGAAGGGAAGGGAAGGGAGGGAAGAATGGAGGAAGGGAGGGAGGGAGGGAGAGAAGGAGGAAGAAAGGGAGGAAGGAAGGAAGGAAGGAAGGAAGGAAGGAAGAAAATACCGAACAGCACATGAGAGATATATGGGATGCAGAAAAAGATCTACCACACATCTAAAACCCCAGAAGAAAGTGAGTGCAAGAGTGGGGCAGAAGCAATATCAGAAGAAATACTCCAAACCTGACAAAAGACATCAAGCTACAGATTCAAGAGCATCTATGGAACTCAAGCACCTTAAATACAAAGAAAACTGCCTAAAAGGCCTTACTGAAAACATGAAAACCAAAGACATTACCTCTCTAACAAAAACAATGGAGTCAGAAGGCAATGGGATGATATACTTAAAATGCTGAAAGAAAATAACTACCAACCTGGAATTCTATGCCCAATGAAAATATCCTTTAAAAGTGAAAACAAAATAAAAAGTGCTTTCAGACAAAAAGAGAATATTCACTACCAGTAGACTCACACTAAAAGAAAAAAATTATCTAGTGAAGTCAGTCAGACAAAGACAAATATTATATGTTATCACTTATATGTGGAATCTAAAAAATAATACAAATCAATCTATATACAAAACAGAAACAAACTCACAGACATAGAAAACAAACATGGTTTCCACAAGGGAAAGGGAAGAGGGGGATAAATTAGGAGTATGGAATTAACAGATACAAATTACGTAAAACAGATAAGTAACTATAGCACAAGGAACTATATTCAGTATCTTGTAATAACCTATAATGGAAAAGAATCTGAAAAAATATATATACATATAACTGAATCACTGTGCTGTATACCTGAAACTAATACAATATTGTAAATCAACTATACTTCATTTAAAAATTTAAAAAGAAATTATCTGTGAAGAAAGAAATACTCTCAGATGAAAGCATGATAACACAGGAAAGACTCAAGAACACCAGAAAGAGAAAACATGAGTAAAATTAAATAACTATGAATTATTTAAAACAATAATAAAATAAAAACAAAGCAAAAAAAAAAAAACCCAACACAAACAAATAAACAAAACCCAAAATGGGAACGATAAATGGAACGAAAGAGCTGTAAGGTACCTGTAGTGTCCAGAAAATAATAGCAGTAGACTGTGTACAAAAATGGCCACAATAATTCCTCCCATTCCTTATGCACACTCCTTTACAATGTGACTTTGCTACTCTTCCTATTAAGAGGTGGAATTCATTTTCTCTACCTCTTGAATTTGGGCTTGGACATACGACTTGCTTTGGCCAATGGGACATTAGAAAATGTCATGCAGCAGAGACTTTAAAAGTGCTTCCACATTTCAATCTCTCTGCTACTCTTAGAACTTTGAGTCATCAGGTGAATGAATGTGCCTGCTGGAAAGAACACATGGAAAACAAACTCCCCACACCCTTACCCTGGCCAAAAGTTTGCCAACCAACACACATATAAGTGAGGCTATTCTATACCATTTGGCCCTAGCCAAACCACCACCAGACTGCAGAGACCAATATACCCCAAACTGACAATCCACAGAACCATGAGGTATTAAATGCTTTATTTTAAGCTACTAAGCCTTTTAAGTAAAAACTAACTGATACAGCGCTAATATGTGTAAGTAGTCAGTGGTTCTCAAACAAGGTTGATTTTGCTCCCAGGGGACATGTGGCAATGTCTGGAGACATTTTTGATTGTCACAACTGGGTGAGTGCTACTGGCATCTAGTAAGTAAAGACTGGGGATGCTGATAAACATCGTATAAGGTCTCCACAACAAAAAATTATCCTCCCCAAAATGTCAACAGTGCCCAGGTTGGGAAATAAAAATTAAAGAATGACAGAATGAGGCAGACTTTAGAACAATCCTATCCAACAGAACTTTCTACAATGATGAAAATGTTTTATATCTGTACTACCCAATACGGTAGCCACTAGCCACATTTGGCTAGTAAGCACTTGAAATGTGGCTACTTTGGTGGAGGAATTACTTTTAAATTTTATTCAGTTTTAATTAATTTAAACTTAAATAGCCACATATGGCTAGTGGCTTCTGTACTGAATAGCACAGCTCTAAAACTTAAAGCTAGTGATACTGAGAGTAGTGAAAATTTGGTTGGATAACAGTGGAAACGGGTTTGATAAAGTTAAGGCCCATAGTCACTTGCTACAAATAAATATCCCAAACATTCTTCTCTGTTTCAATATCTATCAATTCTGAAATGTACTACACTGATAAAACTATAACTGAAAGTTTTTAATAAATTTACCATATCCTGCAAAAAACCCCAATTATTCAGGAAATGCTGACTGACAACCTTAACCAGAGGGCTTTTCTAGATTATTAGCATGAAAGCCCTAGGAACTTCCTAGGGCTTTTTTTTTCCCCCCCGCAAAGTTTAAAGTGATCCAAGAAGAACTGCTGCACTTTAGAGGCCTTCAAATTGTACCAAATGAATAGCTTTTTTAAAAAATTAATTTTTATTGGCATATAGTTGCTTTACAATGTTGTGTTAGTTTCTACTGTACAGCAAAGTGAATCAGTTATACGTATACATATATCCCCTCTTTTTTTAGATTTCCTTCCCATTCAGGTCACCACAGAGCACTGAGTAGTTTCCTGTGCTGTACAGTGAATAGCCTTTAATCAAATCATTTCAGGTAATTAAATATTCATTTACTCCCCTGCAGCAGTTCACTCTCCTTTCTTATCCTCTTCTCTACTCCACCCTATCCACCACAAGAGAAGGATGAAGTTAATCCAATGCTGGTACATTTCCAAAGATTTTTTTTTTTTAACTTGTCAGCATTAAGTAGGTCAGTTCTCTGCTATTGGGTGTTTTGGCAATAGGTTTTCTTACTAGAATACAGTGGCTACTCAGCCTGGTAAGCACATAACACAAAGAAAAAAAAGACTCTGAATAACTCTCCTAAGGGAAGAACAGGCTGCCTAATCTCTAGAAGAAAATCCCTGAGTCTTAATTGAATACTACCAGGAAATTCTGACAGCAAAACAAAACAAAACAAAACAGAAGTAAAGAAAGTTCCAATTCAAAATTTGTTCTATATAGTGAAGTCTAAAGATTCTAAACGCCCTCAGTGCCTAGCAACCCACAGAGATTTTGTTGAGAGTCATATGTTATCAGCCCAATTATAATTACTGAGATTATAAATCAAAGGAAAGGTAATAAAGTATACTCAATCTATCAGATGTTTTGTTAAGCAGCGTAAGAAAAAAAAACTTTATCACTAAAATGAAAATTATGGAAAACTTCTCCCTTGTAAGATATAACTTCCTTGTGAGGACTTTTTTTTTAAGTGAGAAATGACTTAAAACTTTTAATGATTGTATTACATCAGAAAGCAAATTTTGTAGAAGTTTATTAGAATAAATGATTTATACATAATTAAGCTATCATTATTTCTTTTAAAAATCATTATTGTCTATTGTGGCTCTGAGAACTCATTTTTAATCATTTGTCAATCAAATATTAAAGAAGAAAACTGACGGGTACACATTCAACTAGTTAATTTATTTCATATCAGACCAAAAGTTCCTGCAGGGGCAAGATTAATATTCCCTATTAAGAACAGTGGTTCAGGGAGTTCCCCAGTGGCCTAGTGGTTAGGATTCCAGGCTTTCACTGCTGTGGCCTGGGTTCAATCCCTGGTCAAGGAACTAAGATCCCACAAACCACATGGCCAAAAAAAAAGAACAGTGGTTCAAATGAAAGAAAGGTCAAAACAACTATATTTACTGAATTTGTTTTCCAGAAAGTTTCAAGAATTTTGACAAATTCGAAGAAAAGAATGGAAATACTGCAAACCATATCACTTTTTTTTTTTTTTCCGGTACGCGGGCCTCTCCCGTTGCGGAGCACAGGCTCCGGACGCGCAGGCTCAGCGGCCATGGCTCACAGGCTCAGCCGCTCCGCGGCATGTGGGATCCTCCACGACTGGGGCACGAACCCGTGTCCCGTGCATCCGCAGGTGGACTCTCAACCACTGTGCCACCAGGGAAAGCCCCCATATCACTTTTTTTAAAAAAAATTTATTTATTTATTTGGCTGCACCACATCTTAGATGCAGCATGCAGGATCTAGTTCCCTGACCAGGGATCGAACCTGGGCCCCCTGCAATGGGAGTACGGAGTCTTAACCACTGGACCACCAGAAAGTCCCCAGATCACTTATTAATGTGACTACAAAACACACTTAATAAATTACATGAAAAAATAATGCACTGTGTTCAATATTCATATTGCTATAAAATATGTTGACATTCACTTTACCATATTTCACTCACTGTTAGAAGCAAAATATTTAGAAATATAGAACATTCCAGATATAAATTCCAGAAAAAAGTCAGAAATTCACTCACATTCATTTTTACTTAAGAACTGAAATAAATGCACTGCTAGACTTTTTCTTTTCTTAAAGAAAAGGAGTTTCAGCCAAGAAGCTACCCATTCTCTTTTCCATTGTCAGATGTTAAAAGTAGATAAAATCAAATTTAAATAAGTAAAATTTTAAAATCTGAATGTCAAAATATACAACAGCTATCCAGAAAAAAATTCCCAATACTTATAAATTCTGGCTCCTAATTTAACAAAAGTCTTTAAAATAAAGTACTTCCAGCTTATTGCCTATGTGGGCCAAGAAGAGTCACAAGTTCTTACTGGGATCTTTTACCCTGCTTTACCAGCTTGGCACCATTAGTAGCAACTTTCACAGCAAGTCTTCGTACATTTTAAAGTTGTGTTTCAGAATGAAATACCGTGCCAGAGGCAAGGAAAGAAGAATGATCTAACCATTCACAACAGGGATTAAAGGTAGGTACTCACAGGTATAGCCACATATGATATGTTCTGCAGCAGGAAAGGCATAGTTTTTTTCTGTGTCTTTTTAAACTGTTCTCTTTTTTAAAGTATAAATAACATTAAAGTACTTTATTGTTGAAGATAATGCAGGTGAACTGAGTTCCAGGATGTATAAATGGCTACAAACAGCTAAAAAAAAAGTAAGATCTTTAATACAGCTACTTTTCTCTATATAGAAAAAGAACCTAAAATGAAGTTGATGTAGACTTCAGGTGGGAATGGAAACTAGTATAGCCTTTTTAGAATACAATTTGGCAATATGCATCCAAAGACTTTTAAACGAAAATGTATCTAGGAATTTATCATATAGAAATCATCAGATCAATCAGATAATTTACAGTACATCTGTATACTTCTACAGTGCTTCTCAAACTTCAGCATGCATCAGAATCACCTAAAGAGCTTGTAAGACCATAGACTGCTGGGGCCCCAACAGAAGAGTTTCTGATTCTGTTAAGTCTGGGTAGAGGCCAAGAATTTGCATTTCTAACAAATTCCCAGTTAACACAGATACTGCTGGTCTAAGGACCACACTGAGAGCCACTGAGCTACAGAATGGACTTCTATGAAGCCACTGAAAATGAAGTAGATCTATTTTGATATAATGTATATATGCAGTAGTGTGCTGATAAACTGGTTCTGGATTCTGGACGGAACTCAGCAGGGAAGGTGAAGCCCTGATTTGTAGCATTTGCCAATTTCTTTAGCGTAACTACTCCCACCATAGCTAATATCAAGTTACCAATGATATGGATTTGCATAATTCTTTAATTACTGGCTCTGGTGAGTCAATGATTTAGAAAAATATCAAAAAAGATATAAGGTAAGGGACTTCCCTGGTGGCGCAGTGGTTAAGACTCCATGCTCCCAATGCAGGGGGCCCAGGCTCAATCCCTGCTCAGGGAACTAGACCCCACATGCATGTCGCAACTAAGAGTTTGCATGCCCCAACTAAGGAGCCCAAGTGCTGCAACTAAGGAGCTTGTGAGCTGCAACTAAGGAACCCGCCTGCAGCAACTAAGACCCAGTGGAACCAAATAAATAAAGAAAGAAATATTTTAAAATAAATGCATAGACACTATATGTCAAAAAAAATGATATAAGGTAAAATGGTAACAGTTATCTTTGAGTAGAAGGGTTACAGGAATTTTATTTTCTTTATGACTTTCTATATTTTCTTGATTGTTTTGCAATGAACATTCTTACTTTTATAATAAAAAGCTATTAACATTTTGAAAAATAAAATGAAATTATCAATTTAGATTAGAGGTTTTTTTTTTTTTTTTTTTTCAATACGCGGGCCTCTCACTGTTGTGGCCTCTCCCGTTGAGGAGCACAGGCTCCGGTTGTGCAGGCTCAGCAGCCATGGCTCATGGGCCCAGCCACTCCGCGGCATGAGGGATCTTCCCAGACCGGGGCACGAACCCGTGTCCCCTGCATCGGCAGGCGGACTCTCAACCACCGTGCCACCAGGGAAGCCCTAGAGTTTTTTATAGTTGAAATTTAGCAGCCCTCTATCAGAGGAGACAGTGATATTTATTAAATGCAGGTCTAAGTCTACTCTTGAGCTATCCTTCTCTGCTAACCTGGGCTTGCCAAAGTGGGAAAAAAAAGAGAGAAACATCAGGCCCAATGGGGAAATCTTTGAACTCTAGCCCTGGAACATCAAGGGCTAGATGTCATCTTTATAAAATGAAGCGTTAACAGCTGCCCTAGAATCCAAGCAGAAAACAGACTGAGCCTGCAACTTGCTATAAACCCAGTTTCACAAAGGGAGCAAAAGCATGATACCTCTAGCCCTGCCTCATCAAAATGCAGGCTTGATTAATAGTTCACCAAGGTACTGATAATGAGAGGAAAAAACGTAAAAAGCATAAACGTGCCATAGTAGATTAAATAACTTAAAGCCAGAAAACAGAATGATATGCACCTATTACATGGTGATGTAAAAAAGTTTCCAACAACAGGGGAAAATGGTCATAAATTATTGTGAAGTGAAAAGTATAAGTTATGAAATTGTGTATATGATCTTATGAATAATCAAAAATACATATTTGTGTATGTGTATATGAATTTGTACACGCATGAATATTTAAAGACCAGAAAGATACAGCCATATTAATAGCAATTACCTCTGGACTGGAGTATTAGAGATGACCTTTTTGTATCTGCCTATTTGTATTTTCAAAAATACCTACAACTACCGAGTATTGTTTGGGTAACTTTTTTAGTCAATATGCAGGGGAGACACAAATGATATCAAAGTAAATAAAGAGCTACCCAACCTCACTCTCAATCACAGAAATGTAAATTAAAACAAAATACTACTTTATTCCCATCAGACTGACAAGACTAAACAGATGGATAAGACCAAATGCTGGTGAGGATTTAAGGAAATGGGAACCCTAATACACTGATGGTGGGAGCATAAACTGGGAAACCATTCTGGAAAACGATCTAGCAGTATTTAGTGAAATTAAGTATGTGTATAGACCACAAGTCAGGAATTCCTTTCTTCAGTATGTACTACAGAGAAACCTTTGCACAAGCCGATAGGGGATATGTATAAGGAAATTCATAGCAGTACTATTGTATCAGTAATTTTTAAACCACACCTAGAAATCCATTATCAGAGAAATACATAAGTAAAATGTAGAAATGCATATAAAATGCAATATTATACAATAGTCAGTAGGTATAAACTAGATTTATACATGTTTAAGTCTTAAAACAGTGTTGAGCAAAAAGGAATGAAATTCCCAGCACAAAATCATTGTACCAAGGTCCCAAAATTCAAGCCAGTTTCATCTTGCATAACCAAAATCTCACCTTTCACAACTAAATTTAAAATTCATTTGGTTTCCTGTTTCCCATAGTACCCAGTAAGATGTTATTATGTAATTATAAAGCACCTATGTGTTGAACATCATACTGAAATAAAATGAATGCATTTCTAAAGTAAAATGAATGCAATCATATAATTGTGACAGATGCTGTTTACTGGCTACCCAAAAAGCCACTCCCAAATCCTTCCTCCCTCCTTGCCTCTCTATAGAGGCCAAAAGGCTAACTACAGTTAGAGGTGTGCATATAACCCAATTTAGGCCCATGAGACATTAGAAGCACTTCTGAGCAAGTCACTTCTAGGAAAGCTTTTGCTTGGCCTGGATCTTTTGCCTTCCTCCTTAATTGTGCGTGGAAGGCTAGAGCTACAGTAGTTATCTTAGGACCATGAAGGCCAAGCAAATCACAAAGATATGGGCCCCAACATTGTTGAGTCACTGAAGCAACATGAGCAACTGCCTACTTCCAGACTTCGGTAAGAAAAACAAACTTCTCTTTGTTTAAGCCTTGTAGTCAGATTTTTAATTACTTACAGTTTATACAATCCTTATATATCACCGTATCAGAAACTCTACAACTTTAACTGTAAGTAATAAATTAGCCTGACAAAGTTCTAACCTCCTGATAAGGACTATTCTAATGAGTATCTGCTCACAGACCTGTAGGAAGTCTGAGCTGAGGGAAGAATGATAGAGAACAAGAATACAGAATCAGGAAGCTCTCTAGGCTCTGAATTGCACACATTGTAAGAGCCCAGACTCTCAAAATAACCACCAAGAGCATATCATCAGGAGAGCCATCTCCTTGAACAATAACTTAAGCCTTCAAGAGTCAAAATTAAAGCCCTGGAACATTAAGACTACTGTCCAAAAAAAACTCATACTGTTAATATTCTTAGGTATAATAATGGTATTGGATAATGGTACTATTCTTTCAACATTCTTATACATTTGAAGGTTTCATAATAAAAAGTTGGTGTTAATGTTAATTTCCTGGTTTGGATATTGTGCTATAGTAGCTATGTAAGATGTAACCACTGGAGGAAACTGGGTAAAGAGCACACAGAACCTCTCTGTCCTCTTTTTACAACTTCCTATGAATTTAAAATTATATCAAAATAAAATGTTAAAACAAAACACTGGGAAGACTTCCAGTTTAGTAATAAACACACACCTCTCTTTATCTCCCACTGAACTAAACTATAAAACCTGGACAGAACGCATGAAGAACTATTTGAATACTCTGAAATGTAAATATTACAGGTAGATCTGGGAAGAGCACCAGAATTAAAAGTATCACCTAACTTGCTGTGAGTTTACCATTTTTCCCCTCTAGTATCCCCCAGCCTGCACTCAACACAACCCAAAACCCAGAAGTGAGCACTACCTGTGCAGGCAGCGAGATACATGAGAAACCCTCTAGCTCTGGCTCAAAACCAAAAAAGGGAATTCCTAAAGTGCAAAGAAAGTGGAGAAATCCACTTGGGTATTTTTTCTTTCTCCTTTCTCATGTCCCAGTCCCCAGGTCTTCTGTGGTGGGTGCAACAGCAACAATAGCAAGATCAACTGGGAATGGAAAGCCTTCAGGAGTGAAAATTGTGAGGGGAACATTCCTCTCCATTCAATGGAGCCCTGCCTCTAAGTGGGCAGACCAAACTCCATTGTTTTTTTCCTTCTCTCTGTTCTCAAGAAAGTTACTCCATATAGTTGTTTATGAACTCCTGAGCTCACACTCAACCTGTGTAGATATGAATCTGATGCTAATTAACATAATAAAATCTTTGAAAACTGAGAAAATGAGTAGACCTCCACCCAGATCCCAGACTGACCAACGAGTGGAACACACATGGGACAGGTCTGACACTGAAAAAGCTCTGAAAACTGAATTGACATTGGAACCACAACCCACAGAATGCTAAAACAAAAATATCAACATTTTCCACAGACTTTAAAGAAAATCTAGAATCTCATTACATAATACTCAGAAGGTCCAGGATACAAACCAAAATTACTCAACATAAGAAGAACCACAAAAATCTCTGCTCACATGGGAAAACACACCACCAATGAAGAGATGAACTTAGATACGGGAATTATCTCACAAGGACTTTAAAGCAGCTATTGTAAAAATGCTCAAATGAACATCAAACACTCTTGAAATAAATGTTAAATTAGAAATCACTAGCAAAAAAATACAAGACATAAAGAAGAACAAACAAATTTTAGAGCTGAAAAATAAAGTAACCAAAAGCTGTGAATAAGATTTCAATGTCCTTTGAATTAAAATATACTTTTTCTTTCCCTCCCATTTTAATGCTTTCAAAAGAATCAAACTACTGAAATACGTCCAGTCTAAAAAAAAAGAAAAAAGGAATGAAAAGAACTCGGAAACCATTCATCTCACATAATGAACCAGGAGGCACCTACCACTCTTCTTCCTCATCTTTAAGCAAGCCCTCAATGTAGATTGACCTCTTTTCCGACTCCAACTTACCTAAAATCCTACTCAATCCAGGACACCACTCAAATGCCATATCCATGAAGCAAGTAAGAAAGAACATTTCTCACCTATAAACTCAAGAAGTACTATAAGTTGCACACTGAAATTTGGTATCTATGTTAGGAAATATAATTTCTTTTTTATGGTTATTTACAAGTTTCATCTCTTCTAAAAGATTTAAAATGCTTTCAGACCAGGAAGTTTGGCTCCCATCTCTTACCCACCTCAACATCTTCACTGAATTAATATAAATTTGTTGAATTTAACTTCAATTATTAAAAGATCTTTGAAACAAAATGTATTGAATTAAAGAACTTTGAGCTACATCAAAACTTTCAGTTTCTGTTTTAGTTTTATGAATCAAAACCTACATAATCTACAGAATGACAAATCATTATTTTTCACAAAAAAATGAAACAAGGATTTACTGTCTAGCACAGGAAACTATATTCAATATCTTATAATAATCTATAATGGAAAATAATCTGGAAAAAAATATATATATAACTGAATCACTTTGCCATAAACCTGACACTAACACAATATTGTAAATCAATTATACTTAAATTTTTTTAAGAAATGAAGAAACATGTAATATGGAAAAAGAGACATATTCTTACTCCTTTTCTTACAAAAGTTTCTTTTAAAAGAGAAAAGAAATAATATTATAATTTAGTCCCCCATAGGCAAATAGAACACAAAGGAACTTAGATATAACTTGTTAGGATAAAACAGTTAAAGTTGATCCTTTAAAATGGGATTAACTTAAAAGTTGTAATAACCACCTTCAACTTTAAACAAACGGCTGTAATGCTATCAATTATTGCCTACTCTCAAATTTCTTATCTATACACAACAATGCCATATTATAAAACAGGCATAGAAGGTGACTATAAAATCAACTTTCCATTCTACCCCCCCAGAAGTCCAATTTAACATCTATCATTTGGGCTAAAAATTATAGACAGTTCACTACTAGTAAAAGACACCCAAATCAGTACTATGGGCAGTGGAAAGAGCACATCCATTCTTTGGAATTAATCCTGGATTTAAATTCTCATTCTGGCTTTCAAAGTCATTTAACCAGTCTAGGCTTCAGTTTCCTCATCTGTAAAAACATCTACCTCATCTGGATTTAATAGGAAAGTATATACATGGCTTAACATAGCAACTGGTATACAAATAAATGCACAGTAAACAGCAGTTGGTATTATCATTTCACCACTGGCAGAACCACTGAGAAAATATTCTTTTTCCAGCTCCTCCAACCCTTAGTTGTCCTGCTCTACACAGGAATTCTGATATCATTCATTCTGTTTACTAATGCAAATCTTAAACCCCTAAAGTGACTAAGTAGCAAAAGTCTTCCTCTGTGCCTGAGATCGAACTGTCAGCAGGCTCGAAGAACCTTTCCAAGAAACAAACCGAACTTCTAACAGGACAGAAGTCTCAACATATCACCTGACGGTCCTGAAGCCTTTCCATTAACAATTGCTACTATCGTTTCCAAACAAATTAATGCCCCTTTTAAAAGGCAAAACTTCTCCTAATGTCCACTAGAGAGTGTGGTATCACTTGTTTTTTTAAAAAAGGCAAGACTCAATTTAGAAAATAGGGAGGGAAGCTAGATTTCTAAATGACTCAGAAAATGACAGAATTAGAAAATTCTGGGAATTCCTTGGCAATCCAGTGGTTAGGACTCAGTGGTTTCACTGCCATGGCCAGGATTCCATCCCTTCTGGGGGAATTAAGATCCCACAAGACACAGTAGGCCACCAAAAAAAGAAAAAAAGAAAATTCTGCATCTAACAATAACAAGGAATATCCAAATCTTGCTAGTCTCTGGATATAGGAAAATCATACAAAGGGGGTCGGGGGAAGTACCCAATTACATATTTTTAAAAAGAAAAAAATTAACCTAACCTACTTAACCTATAGTGAAAGGCTACTCCCCTGCTTTAACTTCTTAGTAAATTCAGATACCAAATATTGATTTTTTTCAAGTTGGGACATATATACATTTCTAAATTTCACTGAACAAAGTAGAGTTGGTGGGTCCAAGTGGTTAATAAATCAAACTCATTGTTGGTTAACACTATGATTGTTAACGATAAGTAACATTTAAACATGCCAAGCACTGTGCTAAGGCTTTTAGATGCACTGTCACATAATTCTTAGACCCATGAAAATAATTGTTTTAATAATATACAAAGTTGTTATACTTCCACAAATTTTTATGCAGTACTTGTTAACACAGACACCAAATTTCATATCTTTCCGACACACATCTGACAGATGACAGAACCTCTGGCTCACAATGAACTAAAAATACACCAACAGCCACTGAGGAACTTCTAAAGCCTTTCCCTATCAATGAAATAAATTTTTATGCGTTTAAGAAATATTTACTCAATACATTTTCTGGGTAAGTCACAACCCACATACCTCAGCAAGGTTCTAGTACAATAAGAAACATACAGAGATAGCCTCATCCACCAGTTGGCAGACAGCAGAAACAAGAAGAAATACAATTCTGCAGCCTGTGGAAGGAAAACCACATTCACAGAAAGATAGACAAAATGAAAAGACAGAAGATTTTGTACCAGATGAAGGAACCAGATAAAACCCCAGAAAAACAACTAAATGAAGTGGAGATAGGCAACATTCCAGAAAGAGAATTCCGAATAATGATAGTGAAGATGATCCAGGACCTCGGAAAAAGAATGGAGGCAAAGATCGAGACGATGCAAGAAATGTTTAACAAAGACCTACAAGAATTAAAGAACAAACACCTAGAAGAATTAAAGAACAAACAAACAGAGATGAACAATACAATAACTGAAATGAAAAATATACCAGAAGGAATCAATAGCAGAATAACTGCGGCAGAAGAACGGACAAGTGACCTGGAAGACAAAATGGTGGAGTTCACTGCCACGGAACAGAATAAAGAAAAAAGAATGAAAAGAAATGAAGACAGCCTAAGAGACCTCTGGAACAACACTAAACGCAACAATATTTGCATTATAGGGGACCCAGAAGGAGAAGAGAGAGAGAAAGGACCCGTGAAAATATTTGAAGAGATTATAGTCAAAAACTCCTCTAACATGGGAAAGGAAATAGCCACCCAAGTCCAGGAAGCACAGAGAGTCCCAGGCAGGATAAACACAAGGAGAAACATGCCAAGACACACAGTAATCAAATCGACAAAAAATAAAGACAAAGAAAAATTATTGAAAGCAACAAGGGAAAAACGACAAATAACATACAAGGGAACTCCCATAAGGTTAACAGCTGATTTCTCAGTAGAAACTCTACAAGCCAGAAGGGAGTGGCAAGATACATTTAAAGTGATGAAAGGGAACAACCTACAACCAAGATCACTCTATCCGGCAAGGATCTCATTCAGATTCGATGGAGAAATCAAAAGCTTTACAGACAAGCAAAAGCTAAGAGAATTCAGCACCACCAAACCAGCTCCACAACAAATGCTAATGGAACTTCTCTAAGTGGGAAACACAAGAGAACAAAAGGACCTACAAAAACAAACCCATAACAATTAAGAAAATGGTAACAGGAACATACTTATCGATAATTACCTTAAAGGTGAATGGATTAAATGCTCCAACCAAAAGACAAAGGCTCGCTGAACAGATGCAAAAACAAGGCCCATATATATGCTGTCTACAAGAGACCCACATCAGACCTAGGGACACATACAGACTGAAAGTGAGGGGATGGAAAAAGATATTCCATGCAAATGGAAATCAAAAGAAAGCTGGAGTAGCAACACTCATATCAGATAAAATAGACTTTAAAATAAAGACTGTTACAAGAGACAAGGAAGGACACAAGATAATGATCAAGGGATCAATCCAAGAAGAAGATATAACAATTATAAATATATATGCACCCAACATAGGAGAACCTCAATACGTAAGGCAACTGCTAACAACTATAAAAGAGGAAATCGTCAGTAACACAATAATAGTGGGGGAGTTTAACACCTCACTTATACCAATGGAAAGATCATCCAGACAGAAAATTAATAAGGAAACACAAGCTTTAAATGACACAATAGACCAGATAGATTTAATTGATATTTATAGGACATTCCATCCAAAAACAGCAGATTACAGTTTCTTCTCAAGTGCACATGGAACATTCTCTAGGACTGATCATATCTTGGGTCACAAATCAAGCCTTGGTAAATTGAAGAAATGTGAAATCATATCAAGCGTCTTTTCTGACCACAACACTATGAGATTAGAAATCAATTACAGGAAAAAAAACGTAAAAAACACAGACACATAGAGGCTAAACAATATTTTACTACATAACCAAGACATCACTGAAGAAATTAAAGAGGAAATCAAAAAATACCTAGAGACTAATAACAATGAAAACACGACGATACAAAACCAATCTGATGCACCAAAAGCAGGTCTAAGAGGGAAGTTTATAGCAATACAAGCCTACCTCAAGAAACAAGAAAAATCTCAAATAAACAATCTAACCGTACACCTAAAGGAACGAGAGAAAGAACAATAAACAAAACCCAAAGTTAGCAGAAGGAAAGAAATCATAAAGATCACAGCAGAAATAAATGTAATAAAAACAAAGAAACCAACAGCAAAGATCAATAAAACTAAAAGCTAGTTTTCTGACAAGATAACCAAAACTAATAAACCATTAACCAGAGTCATCAAGAAAAACAGGGAGAGGACTCAAATCAATAAAACTAGAAATGAAAAAGGAGAAGTTACAACAGACACAGCAGAAATACAAAGCATCCTAAGAGACTACTACAGGCAACTCTATGCCAATAAAATGGACAACCTGGAAGAAATGGACAAATTCTTAGAAAGGTATAACCTTCCAAGACTGAACCAGGAAGAAATAGAAAATATGAACAGGCCAATCACAAGTAATGAAATTGAAACTTTAAACAAAAGTGCAGGACCAGAGGGCTTCACAGGTGAATTCTATCAAAAATGTAGAGAAGAGTTAACACCCATCCTTCCCAAACTCTTCCAAAAAATTTCAGAGGAAGGAACACTCCCAAACTCATTCTACGAGGCCACCATCACCCTGATACCAAAACCAGACAAAAAAACTGCAAAAAAAAAAATTACAGACCAATATCACTGATGAATGTAGATGTAAAAATCCTCAACAAAATACTAGCAAACAGAATCCAACAACACATTAAAAGGATCATACACCATGATCAAGTGGGATTTATCCCAGGGATGCAAGGATTCTTCAATATACGCAAATCAACCAATGTGATACACCATATTAACAAATTGAAGAATAAAAACTATATGATCATCTCAATAGATGCAGAAAAAGCTTCTGACAAAATTCAACACCCATTTATGATAAAAACTCTCCAAAAAGTGGGCATAGAGGGAACCTACCTCAACATAATAAAGGCCATATATGACAAACCCACAGCAAACAGCATTCTCAATGGTGAAAAACTGAAAATATTTCCTCTAAGATCAGAAACAAGACAAGG